>NW_027533089.1:7398590-7536236 GCF_008692635.1 Crocuta crocuta | reverse complement strand
ATTTATTTCTAGGAGAGAGAGAGATAGCGTGAGCAGGGGAGGGTCAGAGAGAGAGGGAGATACAGACTCTGAAACAGGCTCCAGGCTCTGAGCTGGCAGTCAGCACAGAGCCCGACGCGGGGCTCGAACCCACAAACCGCGAGATGATGACCTAAGCGAAAGTCGGACGCTTAACCGACTAAGCCACCCAGGCGCCCCTCTAGCCTTTTTTTTTTTTTTAAGTCTTTAGGGCACATAAGAATCACTGGGGTGGCTATTAAAATGCTGATTCCCAGGCACCACCATCCAGAGATTCTGAGTCACTGGATGACTTGGGTCCTGGCATCCTGCAGTTACTTTTTAATTTTTTTAAATGTTTATTTCTTTATTTTGAGAGAGAGTGAGAGAGAGTGAGTGGGAAAGGGGCAGAGAGAGAGGAAGACTGAGCACCCCAAGCAGGCTCTGCACTGTCACCACAGAGCCTGATGTGAGGCTCGAGCTCACCAACTGTGAGATCATGACTTGAGCCCAAACCAAGAAATCCTTCATCCACGAGCCACCCAGGTGCCCCTGGCAACCTACGTGTAAAACCACTACGATGCACAGGGACTGTTTTACTCACTCCTTTGGTTTCTACTCTTGGCTCTGCCCCTTTTTGCAGGCTTGGCTAAGAAAGCCTGGCGCAAGAGGATGTGCCTGGCGAAACACATGCAGCCATGTCAGAGCTGTTTATTCAGAGCTCACAGCACCGCCTAATAATGCAATGCCATCGGGTTGTTGCTCAGGGAGACACCTATGATTCCATTAATTATTTAGGGATCCAAAGTAGCCACCATTAATGAATTTGAATGTATTACAATGATCCTAATCAGAGTAACAGATGCAAAATGACAATATGATACACACAATTTTCCCCCAGCGAGTTACACACTATTAAGGTCTGTTGCAGTCAATGAATCCAGATGCTTCCACCCTCTTACTGACCATGAAAGATCCTGGTTTCATTACATGAAAGAAAATAAGTTCATCCTGTCATCTTGCAGAGTTAAAGCGGGATCCAATTCAGCAGCTGGTAAGGCATCATAAGTTGGTTTGCAATAATCCTGCTTCCGTTTCAGGATTGACTGAGTGGAAGAATTCTATTGCATCTGGGCTTATCATTCCCTTTACATTATTTTTATGCTTTCCCAGATGAGATGGTTTACTCTAGCTAAGAAAGCCTCCGATGGACTAAACAAGTTTTATACACACACTGAGTGAGAAGAAAGTGAACTATTTTTATCGAGGGTAAATTCATTAAAATCAGAGTAACAAAACCAAAGTCAGCCATGATAAAATGGGAAACATAAAGCTGCTCAAGAGTATATCCCTAATAATGTCGTCAGACTCCTGGTATGCACGAGGCTGTGTGTGACAGCACTTCCCCCCCTCGTCTTAGGGATCATACAAAAGGAAAAGAAAAAAGAAACAGAAAAGGAAGAGGCTCTGTCATTTTCAACGAGGAGACAAATATAAACCACAGACTCGGCAACACCTGTGAGAGCTGCCAAGAGAAGCTGAAACTGTAGTAGCTGTAGAGGAGGAAACAAAAAGAAGCAGCCCAGATGGTAGTGAGACATCCCGGAGATGCGGAATGCAGGGGATGCCAGCAAAAACTACTCTTCCTGAAGGGGAAGGGCTCACTCGAAGTGCTAATGTGAACAGAATTGCGCAGGAATTCAGGTTAGCAGGGCTGGTGTGGGAGTGCTCCTCTCCTGCTTTGGCTCTGAGAAATACAGTAAAGGGCTCAATAAAGAATCCAAAGCTGAGCTGTATTTGCAGGGAATAGCCTAATTCTAGGGCAGCAGAGAAGGAGAATGGAGTCTGGAAGGCTACCCTGGCCCCTCCCCAGTAAAAGAACTTCTTGAAAGTGGCTGATTTGGAAAACTGTAACTCATTCACTGATGAAAAGTTGTTTTTTTTAAAAGACATTGCTAGAAAGATCCTGTCATGAAAAAAAAAAAAAAGTGGGAAAAAGCAACAAAACTAACCAGCAGATGGAGAACACTCCTAAGTAGATAAAAATCTTGTCCTAACAATTTTCCATGAATTAAAATAAAAATATACTCAATGAAGCAATTACCTTGATGAATGAAGATCACAAAGCAGAAATAGAAGAACACAGAAGGGAGGTGGGAGTCAAAGGAAAATATGAAAGATGAGTTGAAATGCAGAGTAAGCTTGCTGAGTCCTCATAGGTAATAACTGACAAATTATTTTATTTAAGGCTGAGAGATAAAGTAATAAAAATGAAATGTTTATTTAGCAGTACAAAGATAGCAATTAGAAAATAATAATATACCACTGGGTGATGAAGTGGAGAGAGAAATGAGGAGGAAGAAAAAGAAAGAGGGAGAGTAAGAAAACAGCACAGGTGACTTATCTCTGCTGCACAATATCTGGGGTCTCATCTGAATGCCTGGGTGCTAGAAACATCTGGAAGACTCTTCACTCACATGGTCGGTGCATGGGCTGAGATGACCAAAGCCTGGGTGCAGCTGGAACTCAACCAGAGCCCCAAGGTGTGATATCTCCATATTGCCTGGACTTCCTCACTGCATGGTGGCTTCAGGACCACCAGACTTTTTACACTGGCAATCTAAGAGCAAGTGTTCTCAGAAAAAAGGAGAAAGCCATGTGGCCCTTTATGAAGTAACCCCAGACTCATGTAGTATCACTTCTGCTGTGGCCTACTGGATGAAGTACCGGTCCACCCAGACTCAAGGCAGGAAGCAGAGACACCCCCCTTCTCTAGAAGACGGCATGTCAAAGAATTTGTGTTCATGTTTCAAATCTGCCACAGTGTTAAAGGATTGAAATTTTAGTCTAAAAAGGCATTTGTAGATATTTATGTACTCAATAATATAGGGATAGATGAATATTTCCTTAATATGATAAAATGTATCTGCCTCAATGGAAATGCCAGAATCAAGTTGATGGGAAGAAATGGAGGCATTCCCTTTAAAGACCAGTAAAAGTTAAGGATGTCCGTTATTGCTAATTATACTTAACATTGCTTGAGAAGTACTAGCCAAAGCAGGTACCTAAAAAGAAGGAAGTAAAAACACCATTATTTGTAGATAATATATAGTCTTTACCTGGAATTCTCAAGAGAATTAGTTGAAAAAATGCTACAGAGAATTTAGTAATTAGTGGGAACAAAATTAGTACAAAGAAAATAGTTTTCACATGCAAACAGAAAGTATGATGGGAAAAAATACCCTAGATATAGTAGCAACTCATAATATTAAATACCTAAGAATACATGTTAAAATGAGCTATTTAAACAATAGTAAAAGTAACAACAAACTTTAAAACACCCCTTAGGAACATGAAAGAAGTCTACTGGAAAACCTTGAACAAATCAATAGAAATGCTTAACATCATGAAGATGTCCTTTTTTTCTAACCTAATTCTAATAAAAATAAGAATTTGGGTTTTTGAAATTAGTTTAATTACAAAGTTCATACTGAAAATTAAGAATATCCAACAAAACGCTGAGAAGGAAGGGCATGGTGGTAGACTTGGTGGAAGGGAAATGAGACAGGCAATATATATCAAATCATATTTTAAAGCTTAAGTAGATGAAACCATGTGGTAGGTAAATGGGTAGAAATAGATTAATGAAACAAAGTAGAAAATCTAGAAGTAGTCAAATATACACAAAAATAGACCTCAGTATATTGGAATTTAGTACATGGTGACAGTGGGTTATTCAAAAATTAGTGTTAGGCCAACTGTTTAGACGTTTGAAAAAAAGGATCTTCTCAACCATTATAGTAGAATACATTCCAAACGTATCAAAGATTTAAGTTAAGAAAGGAAGTCTTGACAGTACTGGAAGAAAACACGGAGGTGAAATAAATTGTGGGGAATTTTCTGACACACTGTAAAATCTAAAAGAAAAGCGTGATAAATTCAACTACACTAGAAAAATCCTGTTGCATGTAAAAAACACGATAATCAAAGTCAAAAGATAATGTAAGTTGCAACAATTTTCAACTTTTTTTTTTAAAGTTTATTTTCAGAGAGAGAGAGAGAGAGAAAGAGAGAGATGGGGAACGGCAGGGAGAGGGAGAGAAATAGAATCTCAAGCAGGCTCCACACTGTCAGCACAGAGTGTGACTGGAGGGAGGCTCCGTCTCAAGAACCATCAGATCATGACCAAGAGTCAGACTTTTAGCTGACTGAGCCACCCAGGCACCCCCCAAAGTTTAAACTTCTAAAGGGTTAATCACTCTAATATATACGGGTAAGAAATGGATAAGAAACAGGCCAATAATATAGAAGAAAATGAAAAAAAAAAGATACATCTACATTACAGAAAACAAAATCCCAATGGCTTTTCAACATATAAAAAAATCCTAGACTTCATGAAAAGAAAAATGCAAATTAAATCTACTCTGAGATGACATTTTTTTAACCTACAGACTGGCAAAAATCCATGTTTGATGACACAGTGTTGATGAAGTTGTAGGGAATCTCATTGATTGCTGGTGGAAGATGAATACAAACATTGTAACTTATATTTGATTCTCATTTCAATGGCTAAGAAACGAAGAAAAGAAACTACATACCTTCCTCTTGATTTTTTTTAGTATTTTGAAGCCAGGAGAATTCCAAAGTTTTTATTAGCTCTTCTGTATGATGATGAGTTGCTAACTTAGTCATTGTACCAGAGTGGATGAAAACCCTAGATTAGTGGAGTGAATATTACCTTTGCAAATTATTTAACTACTCTGACCTCAGTTTTCTCATTCAGGAAATGGACATGGTGACTACTTCATAAATTTTGTGTTGAGAATCAGCAAGAGTTTTGACACATGGTAAGGATGAAATAAATGCTAGCTAATAATATTATGATTTCAAACTGTATTTTCATAAAAGAGTGGCATATTTTGGAGGAAAGAGAGCAAATTGGAAACCTTCCCAAAAATACCACTTAGAACATTTTCTTATCAATATGGACAAGTCTGTTTTTAAAATTATGTGAGAAAGTTTTATGTGAAGTTACGGGCACATTTAAAGGGCAATGGCAGAAAAAAAATAGAGTGATAAAAATACTCTTTTCTTCCTCCTTAGCTGCTCTACCAATGGGTTATGTTGGGATTGGGCAGACTAGAGGAAATGAATACTTTTCCATTAGGTATCCTTTTTACCATTTTCGATCTCATTCTCTTCTCTCCACTTGGTCAAAAGCAATCATAATGATCATGTCTTCCTTACCTTGAACAACATCTTCCTTTGGTCTCATTGTCTCATGGAACTTTCTTTCTGACCTCACTAGCAAATTTTTGGTGGAGGATGCTACCTTTGTTGCCAAAGGACCATCTTCTTACTTCTTACTGCCTGTGTTCTGGCTCCTCTTTTCACACTCCCGCTGCATCTGTTGACTCTAAGGACACAACCACCTAATGACCAAATAAAAAATTCCTGGGGGTGGTCTTCCTCCTATACTGCACCTGCATTTAGCAGTTGATTATCCTTTTTTTGGTGCACACGTCATCCTCTTACTTCTCCCACTGTTCTGCTCATTTGTTTCCTGTCTTCATCTGATTTTACTTTCTTCTCATTCTTTACTCATCAGTATATGCACATCCCAAAGTTTACTCTATCTTTCTGTTCTTTTTCGCCATTTTCTTCCTTGGAGATTTTATTCAGTCTCACAATTTCAACTCCTGGAATACTACAGACTATTCTGTACAAGGAGTCAGCCTCTCTCTTTAAAACTATAAATCTTCTGGGGGGTGGCTCAGTTGGTTAAGTGTTCAACTTCGGCTCAGATCATGATCTCACGGTGTGTGAATTTGAGCCTCACATCTGACTCTGCTGTCAGTGCAGAGTCCCCTTCTGATTCTCTNCCTCCCCTCCCACCTCTCAAAAATAAATAAACGTATAAAAAACAAAACAAAAAAAAACTATAAACCTTCCAAGTTAGAGGCAGGGAGAAGAACTCTAAAAGGTGACTTTCTTTTGAGGCAGGGGAGCTATATATGTATCCCAGACACTTGTTCCTCTTTCCCTATTTTTCTTCTCTTAAGGTTTCTGTAAATGTTTTCTTGTTCCTTAATTGTATCTATGCCTGAGTTTTCCAGAAAAGGGAGAATTAAAAAAAAAAAAAAGATATTTGGAAAATTCCAAAAAGAAAAAAAAAATTTGAAACTGTATGCATTAAGAATAATTTTAAAAAGACAGATTTCCAAATTTGATAGTATATAAAAGAAATGTAGCCTTATTTAGATAGGTAGCCTTGGTTGAGATGATGAGGACTGGCCTCAAGGCAGGAAAGAGGGACTAGAGAAGTAAGGGTGGATTTGTGAGATATTTATTGGAGGCAGGGCTGTGATTGACTTGGTATGCCAGTGAAGGCGAAGGAGTTGAAGGTGACTCCAAGGTGACTCACTTGGGCAGATAAGTGAATAGTGATGATATTAATCAAAATAGAGGCACAGTCAAAGGAACTCACTTTGTAGGGAGGATAATGAGTTAGATGTAGAACATTTTTAATTAAAAAAATTTTTTAAATTTATTTCTGAGAGAGACAGAGTGAGCAGGGGAGGGTCAGAGAGAGAGGGAGACACAGAATCTGAAGCAGACTCCAGGCTCTGAGCTAGCTGTCAGCACAGAGCCCGACGGGGCTCGAACCCACAAACTGTGAGATCATGACCTGAGCCAAAGTTGGATGCTTAAGGGACTGAGCCACAGGCGCCCCAGAACATCGTGAGTTTAAGCTACCAATCAGGGCTTTGGAAATATGAGTATAGAGGCCATATTATTAATGTGTGTTTTGTAATTTTTTTCCTCCCTGGGAGTAGAAGATCCCATTTATCCTCATAGCTTCAACTGTTGTCTACAGGAGAGTGATTCCTCTGGCAGTCATCAGTGCTGGTTATCCAATATTTTGGGTTTCTGCTTCCCAGACAGGTGGTAGGATGTACTTGCTGCCTTTTTGAAATTAGGTGTGATGACAGGGCCTGGGTTGTTAATAAAATACAAGAAGTGACGTGTGTAACTTCAGTGTGGAAGCTTGAAACCCAATACATTATGGTCCACATTTCCTCAGTGACACTGGGATTGTGAAAGTCCTTTTTTAGGCACAGCCTCCCTCAGCCAAGAGCCCTAGTAAGTATGACAAAGAGCACTTGGGCATGTCGTGATTTTGAAAAGTAAACCTTTGTGATTTTAAGCTAGGTGTTTGTTACCACACCACAGCCTACTCTTCCAATGAATATAATTCCCAAATCTTTATCTCCACCCCCTCCTCTCCCGAGTGATCATAAATCCACTAATTTTTCAGAATGGACCTCATTTTGGGTAAATTTATCCTTCCAAAAAGGGTCAATTACTAAATGTAAAAGTAGATGTGACTTGTTTTTTATATACCTTTACAAGTTCTTAGAACAATGGCTTTAAAACTCTTTCAACCGTGATATATAGTAAGAAATAACTTTACATTGGGACCTAGTAGGCCCACCAATCAGAAATAACTTCATGAAACAATACTTAGTGTGGAGCATGATAGTTTATTCTATTTTATTTCACTTAAAAATACTTATTGCAAGCCTAGCCTAAGGAGATGTTATGACCCAGTACTGGGTCTTAACCTATAGTTTGCAAAACCTCAACTTAGGGATGTAAGCTTTGGGGCTGGAATGTCAAAGTTCAGTCCTGGCTCCTCCTATTACTGCTATGTAACATTCAATAAAATGTATGTTTTTTTGTTTTGGGTTTTTGTTTTTTTTTTTAGTTTTATTTTATAGTAAAGTGTATGTTACCAGTGAGAGGCACCTGGGTGGTTCACTTGGTCGAACTCCTGACTCTTGATTCTTGCTCTTGTCATGATCCCAGGGATGTGGGATTGAGCCCTGCNGTGTATGTTACCAGTGAGAGGCACCTGGGTGGTTCACTTGGTCGAACTCCTGACTCTTGATTCTTGCTCTTGCTCTTGTCATGATCCCAGGGATGTGGGATTGAGCCCTGAACCAGGCTCCACGCTGAGAGTGAATCATGTTTAAGATTCTGTCTCCCTCTGTGCTTCTCTCCCCAGGCGTTCTCTCTCTCTTAAAAAAAAATGTATAACCAGTGAGCCTCAGTTATGTCTTCTATAAAATGGGATACTAATTTATACCTAATTACTTGTTTTGTATTTAATTGGATTAAATGAAAACACATACAAATATATAAGCATTTGAATACATATATAAATATAGAAATCAAATTATGCTATGTATATATATATATATATAAACTTAAATTGCTAGGCATATTTCCTGAAACATTTTAAGTGGTCATAAGACCCAAACCTTATTTTTAGTTGAGAAGGTAAGTCCTGGCAAGACTCACAGATCTCAGGATTCAACTTTTCCAGACTGTGGTGGAACAGACATATCCCTTGCTGACATATCAAACCTCCCTGGCCTACCTGTACCCGTGGCCATTGACCTCCCCTGTATGTGCTCAGATAACACATTCCTTCTGTGCAAGTTCAGCTCATAGCAGCTACCTATGAATGTGGGGCTTGTATACAGGAATCCCATGCATGTTAGGGACCAGAGTTTGCAGTGCCTGGGGATACTCTGCTCTTATGACCATATCATGTTTTCTCAGCCTTCTTTTTGCCAGTCTCAGTGACTTTGTTAAAAAGAACACCTCCTTGGGGTGCCTGGGTGGCTTAGTCGGTTAAGCATCCAACTTTGACTCAGGTCATGATCTCGTGGTTCATGGATTTGAGCCCCATGTTGGGCTCTGTACTGACAGCTCGGAGCCTGGAGCGGGCTTCGAATTCTCTCTCTCTCAATCTCTCTCTCTCTCTGTCTCTCCCCTGTTTGCACTCTCTCTGACTCTGTCTCTTAAAAATAAATAAACANAAAGTTTTAAAAAAAAAAAAAAATTAAAAAAAAAAAAAAAAAACACCTCCCTGCCTCAGGACCTAGCTCAAATTATTGACCTTGATACCAATCATCAATATCATGTGTGGGTCTTTTTTGATGGCCTAGTGGCCTTATCTCCCCACATGATTATAAGCTGATAGAAGTTGCTCAATAGGTGTTTCTGAGGAGGTCTTCCTGTAATTGTCTTTACCTCCTTTGTTTTCCTGGATATCTATTAATCCAGTTCTCTGCTTAAAAACCACCTCTCTGTGTGTTCCTGTCTTGAGCTTCTAAGGTCCCCCTTCATTTTCTTATCTTTTAATACTTTCCAAGCAATTATGAAATTCCTTGTTTAATTGTCTGTCTTTCCTGCTGGAGTATGAGTTTTGAGAGGGTAGGGGCTGTTGTTATTGGTTGTAACCTAGGACCAGCCACAGTACTTTTTATTAAAGAACATTTCAGTATAGATCATTCTAGACCAAGTGTCACACTCTTGAATGTTTATATAGATGTGACAGCTCATATATGTGAGTCAAGTCAGCAGGTGGGATTTGGGGAAAGTGGAGATTGGGGGCCTCACCTAAAGGGACAGCTACTACTTCATATCAGCAGAACATTACCCAGAGGAAGTAGCCGCTTGTTGCTAAAAGTTCTGATTTTTTTTTCTTAAATTTAAAATACCCTGGGCTTTAAATGTTGACAGTGGCAGAGAGCGAGGGAGACAGAGTCCTACGCAGGCTCCCCGCCAGCAGCACAGAGTCCAACACAGGGCTGAACTCATAAATGCGAAATCATGACCTGAGCCGAAGTTCAGAGTTGGATGCTTAGCTAGCTGAGCCACCCAGGTGCCCCTAATGTTTTTCTTTAATTAAAAATAAGTCTGTATACACTGCTAGATAATAATCTTTACATTATATACAAGGAATATATGCATATATTTATAAATGTATATTTATAATCTGATGTTTTAACTTTATCTTTCTTAGTTTTACATATAATTTTCAGTTCTCTTATTTGTCAGGTGGGGATAATAAGGTATTATTTCACAGGATTGTGTGAGGATGAAGTGAAATCGTGCACGCAAAGCCCGGCGAGCAAAGGTAGGCCCGCTGTGGGTGAGCCACGAATTGGGTCCCTCTTCCTTCTCTTGTTGAGTCTTCATGTTAGAGAATGAGCAGCTCGAGAAGTGGCTAAAGAGAGCATGCTCCCTAGAATACTCTGTAAGGTGTTCATAGATAGTGAGGTGGAGGGGGTTCTATAGGTAAATAAACTTGGAGATTGTGACCTAAGCCAATTTAAGCGTACATCTTTACAGCTTCTTAGAAACTTTAATATGCTAATGTGCCTCATGACTCTTCAGAAAGAGAACAGAGATGCAATATTCCTGAAATTTAGTTGGCCTGAATGAGTGTCTGAAGAAGCACACTTTGTAAAATGCTGAATCCTAATGCCCGAATCCACTGAAGTCTGACTTCAAAGTTTCCTCGGATGCGGTGGTCAGAGCCCAGGACACACGCGTCCACCATGCGGGCCTTTGTTGCCCAGCTGCCTACCTTGCTAGCCTGCATGGGGTTAGCACTAGTAGTTCTACAGAGTAAGAAATGCAGGGCCCCCAAACAACTTCATTGATCCTGCAATGCTTTTGTAGCAAAGCCATAAACAAATGTACCCACTGAACAGCAGTAAGTTGATGCTGGCTAACGAAGCCACCTCTCTTGCTCACATTGATTTTTATCTTTAACTAGCTATTCTCCCAGAAGAACCAAAGGAGGCGATTTTATTTCTGTTGATTCCATTCTTGAGATCGTTATGTTGATTATGTGTATTCTCTTTCTTCGTGTAGATGTTTGAAATTTCCCTAGGAAACATTTTCTTCTGCCTAAGATTGCATAGAGCATCATTTTAACACATAGTAAATGTTGCTGAGTAGAAAAATGCATGCATTACCATGTATTTTTGCAAAGTAAGAGGTTTATATCTTTGTAATTATTTTCAATGTGTGTTTATTGATTTTTATAATACAGGGATATTAACTTGAAAGGGAACAAATTACATACAACAAATTAAGCACTTGCATGGATTAGAAAATCGAGGTAGTGCACTCAAGGCATGACTAACACGAAGAGTGTTGCGCAATAGAAGAACGGCGTGGTTTTACATCACATCTGGGAGAATTTCATCCAGCCACTTGTCTAAAAGGATCTTTAACTGAAATGCAGGTGCAGGATGGCATTCCTTTATAGAACCGTAGTATTTTAGAACTGGAAGAGAACTGTAGCTAGGGAAACTGAGGACAAGATGAGTTAAGAACCATACACAAGGTCATAGAATGTTGTCGGCATGGCCAGGACGAGAACCTGGGTTGATGGACACTGGCCCTGTGCCAACTTCCCAGCCACGCATAGTGTCTCCCTGTAGCCATTTATCACCTGTGTGTCCTTGGGCAAGTAACTCTTCCCTCATGCATATTATAAGAGCAATATCTATGTGATGAAATAACGAACATGGACGTGGCATTAGTTTAGCACATTCATGATGAATAACGTTTCATGCATTTATTTGAGATGTATATACTGAGTCTCTACAACGTTTCAGGCATTAGTTTCTTGGAGAATAGAATTTTCCTTCCAGTACAGATACTTATTATGAGTTTTAACATAATTTATGTGGGATATTTTTAAATATTAGGCATAATACTTCACATTTGAATGAAAAAAACCTATAAAGAAGGTAAATTGAATAAAACAAAAATTCTAAAATCCAAGCCCTTGTAATATGATCCTAGAACTCATTAGACTAAAGTTGCTATATAAACTACCTTATTAATGTTATTAACCTTACCATCTTCTGATGTCTTTTTAAAAAGGACAGTGATGAGTGATTCTCACCCTCTTAAATAATGGATCAAAAGTTCCAGGGAGGTCGAAGTGCAGCTATCCCAGGGGAGTGTTGCTTTCAAATGACTTAAACATCTCCTGTTTGTCCTATGTCACAGGATTTTCCCTTCAACTTGTTTTCTTCCCAGTTCAGTGATCTTGTTTGATTTATATTTGAGGTTTGGGGGAAAGATGATTTCAAAATGGAGGATAAAAATTCATCAGAATTCCTGGAACGATTCAGTTTGTGGTGCCCATACCCTGGGTCTGCTTCTTTGGAGAGGTTGGAGTTGACCTTTGTAGAAATAGAAGACATGGTGAGTAGTGATCATGTGGGTCACGTATCATTTGTTGAACAGTGCTGGGCACTTCCACCAAAGATAACCTTAGATCCGTTAGTAGTTTCTTAGAAGTTGAAGGTGGGGTTGGAAGGAGTAGGGTGTGGGAAACAGGAGTAGATTTATTTGAACATCCTCTTCATCAGGACCTGATGTATATGACATATCTTGGCTAACTCCGGGCGGGGGAAGTTCTGTTCCAGGACTCTAAGAGACTGGAAGTCCTTGGAATTACCTTACAGTTTTGGGGGATTCCAAGCAGATGACTTCTACTCTTTAGGGGAAAGTCATCTCTTGATAGCTCTGGTTGATTTCATTTTGGTTGACTGTCCTTCTTGGTTTCTAAATGCCACAGAAATAGCGTTGGCTCCTAGAACACTTTTTTTTTTGTAAGTTGTTTGGAGCAAGTGTCAACTTTTCTAAAAAGGTAGACAGATTTATTCTTCCATTCGTATTTGGCAACCCTAGTACTGCAGTAAGGTTTTCCACTTTCATGGAAAGTCAATTATACACTGGTACTTGCTATCACCCATTTCTTGGGTATGTCTTCCTCTGTTTCATTAATTTGAAAATACATTTTTCTGAATTTTATTATATTGCCTCAAATCTTACATATTATGTTGGTAAATGTGATGTCACCTAAGGATAGTCTTCAATTTACAGATTATTTATTCCTTATAAGTTTATTTATTTTTTAAATGCTTCTTTGGAACTCTGAAAGCACTTTTCCCAAATAAATATGGTGAGTTTTCCATACAACTCTTTTCATCCGTAATGCACCTGAAATACTATACATTTATATTGAAAAGTAGAGAAAAAAACAATCACTAAAATAGCAAAGAAGACTACAAATGTAAAGATTGAAAAATAACTAAACTAATATTTATTTATATTAATTGCTACATATTGGGAAAAACAATTTTAATTAGCGAAGAATTTTTAAACTTTTAGAAGAACACCTAAAAGGGGTTTTCAGAATCATTAAAAGGGTTAATTATATGGGCTCTTTAATATGTCAGCTTTTGTTTTTTGACTCTTTTATACAAGTGTACTAGCAGCATTATTCTTATATAACCTCAGCTATGACCAGGTCAACTCTTTGGCTTTATATATAAATTTAAGAAATGGGGCATGATAGGTATTAGTAAAAGAATTCCTGTTGAGCCCTGAAGGTCCTGAAGAGGATATACATCAAGAATTAGAAATAGGGCTGCTATGGATTCAGTTGTGTCCCCTGCCTTCCCCTACTCCATTTGTAGGTTGGAGCCCTTGCCTCCAATATGATGGTATTTAGAGATGGGGCCTTTGGGCAGTACTTAGGTTTAGATGAGGTCATGAGGCTTTACTGTGATATTCATATTTGGAATTTGAAACTTTATGTTTTGCTTTTTATAAAAATAAAACCCATGGCTTTTCATTTCTCTACCTTTTACATTAGTACACTATGAAATAGTTTTCGAGATCTCATAATAAAGCACTGTGTGATGTGCAGTTCTTTTGTTTAATGGTATTTCTAAGCTTTGGTTCCTCTCCCTGAATAATTTTCATATTTGGGGCTTAAATGAGGCATCACAGAGTCTTGCATGATTGTCTAATAAACTAGCCTTATTTAATTAATTTAATAAACTATTTGTATTACAAGGAAAAAAGTCAAAGCCATGAAATATCCATTAAAGTCACAAGTGAAGATGTTGAATCCAGGGCAAGATGTAGCTGAAATGTGTCCTTCCCACACCTCCCTCCCAGTTTTGCAGGGGAGTGGATGTGGATGGGTTTTCAGAATTTTTTTCTCAACATTTTATAGATGTTTCCAAATATCTTTTGCTACTATAACACATGGATGCTTTTTCCCATTTGTCTCCTGAGGTTCCTTTAAGGATCAAGTGAGATAATGCTCATGTAAGCACCTTGTAAATGGTCAAGTTCTATGCATCTGTTAATTCTTCTCTGCCTTGCTACTTAGATACAATGACTGTACTCAAACAAATGCACTAAGGGCAACTTCCAGGACCGTGAGCTATAGCTCCGCACTCTTTCCTGCTACCCTCCTGGGCTTACTTCTTAGTGAATGCTAAATGCATGTGGCAGGATCCTGACCCCAAATCATTACAATAGATAGACTGTGCGCGCAGAGCTTAAACTATACGTGTGCTTGCTGCAACATGATGGATATAACTGCTTGCTGAGAATTTGATTTATTTTCCAATAGTTTAGCATCCCTCTGCTTTTATCTGATATGACTATTTTACAAGCGTGTGTACCAAGCATGGCTTCAAAATTGCAGGTTATGAAATACAGAAAATGGAACAATTGCCGTGCATAGCAGAAATCTTCCTGTTCAGTCTGTGTGCTATATATTTTAAAGTAAGATGGACTGCTGAATGGTGATGGGGGCTTGCCTTGGGCTTCATCATTTTTTCCCCCTACAGGTAAAAGGAAATGCAAGACTTTCTTCTTCATTTTCAACTTCATATTGTTCGTTGGTTTTTCACAGGTTGGTTTGTGATGATGGGTTTTTGCCTTATCATTTGTTGGCATAATAAAAATGACATGATGATGGGGAAGAGAGCAGTTCCCTTTTAGGATGGAACAGAAAAGCAGGAGACCAGAGATGAAAATGGAGCAGACTGATGGGGATGCCTCCCCCTTTCCCATTTCACCCTGACCCAAATCTCTATTTTTTTTTAATAATACACTTGCTCGCCAAGAAATGCCCATCAGAAACGCACTGCTATTATGTATATGCATATGTTTGTGTGTAGAATAGCCTGGCTAGTTGGCAGTCTGTGTAGCTGATGTACCAGAGTAGGGACCCAGTGTCTACCACGACAGCTTGCTTCATTGGAAGTTGTATTTATTTCAGGGTTCTTCCCTCAAATATCCTTCCTTTCCCCCGGGGTCAAAATTGACTCTGAGTTGTGAGTAATTGGTATCTAAGAACAGAGCAAATCAAGAGCTCGTTTCGACTCTGATAATACCTCTACTCTGCTGGAGGTTTCCTTTAGGTCATCTGTGCAGAAGGGATTGCCGGGCAGCATGGGACCGTGATTGGCATCATTTGGAACAGACTTCAGCAGAAGCCAAGCGTGACAGACCTGGGAGTTTGTGCTAGTGTGGTGGAGGAAGGTACATTAATGGACAGTGCAGAGGCTGTGGTGATGAAGCGTGTACCTTCTCATTGGGTGTATCTGGGATGTCGGTCATCTGGGACCTGGCCTGGGTCTTCATCTGTGCATTACAGTGCTTGCTAGAAAATGCAGATTCGGACCTTATGGATAAGTACTTTCATGGTTAGGCAGCATCCTGCCAACTTGCGTTCCTCTCATGCTATGTCACTCCTGAGTTTTTCCATTTGAGGACACACTGCATTTGCATCTCTTTCCATGGCTCCACTGTCATCTTGGATGATTGATTGCTTGATTATTTTAAGTAAGTTAAGTCTGTATAGAATTTAGCGGTTATTTTGGAGGAGCAGATGGTTTCCTATTTCTTTTTGATAATAGTTCCTTAAGCGGCTTTTCATTTAAAATACATGCCCGAACTTTATTGAGCATTTGCTATGTTTAGACACTGTGCTAAGTATTTTATGTGGTCCTCATAGCACTCTTATAAAGTAGATGCAATAATTATGTCCATTTACAGAAAGGAAACTAAGCTGTAGAGAAGTTCAGTGACTTGTCTAAAGTCATATGGCTGTGAATGGGAGAGAGGGGTTTAAATCCAAGCATTTCGATTTTGGGGTCTGGATGTTTAAGCCCAACCTGATGTTCCTTTGCAGGGCATCTGTCAGGCACAACAAAAATTCAGTGAAGGCTTCCAGTGTACTAGATTCTGATGTAGGTGTTCAAGTTGTACCCAGAATAGGTTAAATATCTCACGGAGCTTTCATTCTAGTGATACGGGGGAGGTCAGACATCAAATGAACAAGTAAGATCATTTTAAATAGGAATAAGGAAGTATGAAAACCCAGGATCAGGTACTTGAGTGACTGGTGGAAAAGAAAATGAGTGGTTGGGGTAGTTAGAGAAGGTCTCTCTTAAGAGATGGCATTTGAACTTGGACCTTAATGAGAAGGGGTCAGACATGCCTATTTTGTGGGAAGAAGGAGCTGACTGCAAAGGCAAAGGCCATGTGGTAGGAACATGTGCTGTGTTCAAATGCCACAAAGCAGGTCACTTAGTGTACTGAGTGGAGGGAAAGCAATGAGAAATGTGAGCGGGAGATGAGAAGGAACAGATGTCTTTGTGGCATAAAGTGACTTCAGGAATGACGCATCCCATCTCCCCTGGCTCCATAGGCAAGGCTTTGCACTTGACACATGCTTAACTGCTTGTGATTCCCTGGCCCCCATGCAATTTCACTCCTCTGTGCCTTGACCTTTGCTTCTCCTGCCTGGAACATCTTTTCCCCACATTTATTCCTGGTCAACTTTCATTCTTCCCTTGACACTCTTCTCAGGGTTCATTTCCTGTGGTGGAGCTTCTCAAATTGGGCCTGATTTTTGCCCCTCCTCTGGATTTCCCTTCATTTCTGTCTGAATGCTTAACATGCCTTTATAATTCTTCATTTACATGCTACTCTGTAAGAATAAGAGCTACCTGAGGGCAAAGAGTATGTCTTGCTCATCCGTGTATCCGCAGTACCCAGGCCTGCGTGTGACTTACAGAAGGTAGTACATGTGTGGTGAACTGACCTGAAAGCAAGTTAAAGAATCACAAATGGAAGCACAGCAGGTTCAGTGGCACTTAGAGTTCTCAGGGGGTGGGTGTTAGATGCGTTTCACTCATCTGTCCCTGCTTTATTCTAAGGGTTGGCCAGGGCTTTCTCACTTCTTCATTACGAGAATGATCTAGTCATTATGGCTAAGGGAACATCTCCATTATCCCATTTAATTGTCACAATAACTCATGAGTAAGGCACTCCTCCTGTTCCATTTGACAGTTGAGGAAACTGAGGACGAAGGAGATTTGGCAATGTCCCTGAGGATGCTCAGCCTTTTAGAGGTGGGCCTGGGATTCAAGCTGAACTTTGACTCTCAAGTCATTCTGTTGACCAGGACAGAAAAGCTGATTCGGCTAGTGTTTTCATCATGCCCGATGGCTCTGGAGGACCCTAAGATCACCCAGAGGCTTCAAATGGAGGCAAAAGTGCTCAACACCATCCATCACTTTGAAGGGCAAAGGATTCTGGCCTCCTGGTCACCCCTTCCCTGCAGCCAGATCACCCTCGCACTGCTTCCCCATACACGCTGTGTACATCCCTGCCTCAGCACTCCTGCTCAGAGGGCCTCCCTTCCACGTGCCTTCCCTATCGCCTCCTCCAAGGCTTTGCTCCCTTGTGGATTAAACTTCATGTGGCAGAGATAATAATAACAGTCTAAAAAGAGCTAACATTTACAGAGTTCTTACTACATGCCAGACATTATCTCATTTAATTCTGCAGTACTTTGGGAAGTTGGTACTACGACTATCTCTATGTTACACAGGTGGTGGAAACAACGCAAAGAGATGATATGCAGGAATAATGACTACAGTGTGATGGAGGGTTTTTTTTCTCCTTTCCTCTTTTCTCCTCTCTCCCTTTTCTTTCTGTCCCTCCCTCCCACCTTCCTTCCTTTTCATTTTCTCCTTTTCTCCTCCCTTCTTCCCTTTCTCCTCTTTCTCTCTCTCTCCCATCCTCCTCCTCCTCTCTCTCTTCTCTTCTCTACTAAGCACCATTGCCTTTTCTGTAGCTATTAGTTAGTTCCCTGATGGCGTTTGGAATTACCTGCCCCACGCTGGGTGCAGCCTTGGTGAAATAGTCGATCAAGGTGACTTCTACCCCTTCCCCTGTACTGCCAACTTGCTCCAGTCAGGTAGTGATGTGTGACCCAATCTGGGCCAATCAGTTTTTCTCTTGAGATACTAAACTCCGGCAGAATGGTACCTGGATGGAAAAGCAGCTGGAGATGATTTATCTGAGCTGTACCCTGTCAGGATATCAATTTGCTGCTGCTACCTTGATCCCTGGAGCAACCTTTACTTTTGCCCCTTCCGCATCCATTTTTAAGCTACTCTTTCAAGTCCGTGAGCCACACTGTAGCTTTGCGATAAATCCCCTTTTTGGTTGAGCTAGCCAGAGTGAATTTCAATAGTTTGTAACCAATGGATCCTATCAGATATAACTAATAACACTGACATCCATCCCAAATTGTGTGACAGACCTTCCTGGATCACCTTAAGCACCCCCAAAATATCTCTTCCTTCATGATTGCCTAAGGTACCTGGAATATTCACCAGAATTGCTGGATCTGTTTTCTGTCAATTTAGGCTTGGATCTCTTAATAACTATTCAATAAGTATATAGTTGGAATTATATTTTGATTCTTTTTTTATTCAGTAAGTGGTGGACATTGGGACCATCCCCCACAGAATGTGGAACATCACATCATCTCAAGGAGACATAATATCTAGAGCAAACTGAAGTGTTTCTTTCTGGTTCCCCCAATTTTATAGAGTGAGACTTCTGGCTTATTGGTTGAGCTTTGATCTTTGCTCCAGTGCTGCTGTATTTAATAATTTGTTTTGACACGACTGATTTTAGATGTTTATTGTATAGTTCCAAGTTTAAAATTCAGTTAGTTATTGGTGTGGCTGAGCTTGCCTGTGGTCTTGTTGACCCACCATCAGTAATGAGGAGATTTACATTAAAAGACTGTTAGATTTAGATGATCATCAAGGACCACATGGGAGGGAAAAGAAAGTAGCAAGAAAAAAGCCCTATTCTACAGCCTTAGGGGGAGGAAGGTGGGCTGGAAGAGGAAGAATAGTCCCTCACTAAGTTTTCTAGGAATGGCGGTGGGCTTTGGGCCTGGCTGTGTGATCATGCCCCTCAACAAGGAAAATCCACCCTTTTCTAGCACAGCTGGGTAGTGCACCCTGTTTCCTTCCTCTCTGTACCATCTGATTGTGCAGATCCCCTGAAACACTGAGTGTGGGGAACTTCACAGATTCTAGGGTCAGGTGGAAGTGAGTAAATGCTTGTGGATGGGCTGATTGTCCACCTTCATTCATCTCCCTTATAGGGAATTATTGTCTTTGTCCAGCACTTGCTCACTTCTTTTCTGCTAACAACAACTTGATTTCATTTGTGACCATTTCTCCCATGAGTCACAGTTTATATGGCTCTGTCTATACCCTTACTGTCAGCTCCTGGGTGGGCTTGTGCTCTAGCTATTTTACTCCCTAGGGTCATGGCAATGATGTACAATTCTAAGATTTGCTTCTGAACTTCTTGGAGGAATCCTTCCTTCCAGTTGGCTTTATGGGATGATAGGAAATGGACGTGGAGATGCTGTTGCCTGCTTTCCATGCAGTGCACGGGGATGGTATTGAAAGAGTCAGCTTTCTTTTTTGTGTTATAAGTTATTTATGTATGTATGTATGTATGTATGTATTTATAGGAAGCGAGAGCATGGGCAAGGGAGGGGCAGAGAGAGAGAATCCCAAGCAGGCTCCATGCTGTCAGCACAGGGCCCAACACAGAGCTTGATCTCAAGAACTGTGAGGTCATGACCTGAGCTGTGATCAAGAGTCAGACGCCTAACTGACTGAATCCCTCAGGCACCTCAAGAGGCCCCTTCTGATGACAGTGTTGGAGCACCTGGACCCAGCCTTGCCATTCTTTGTAGCTTTTGACCGACATGAACCCATACATTTCCTTTTTGTCTCAAGCATTTTGGTTCCTGACAGATCCACCTAACCAGGACTCCTGATTAGCTTCAAGATCACTGCATCTCACAGAATAGGCTAGTAAATTTGGGAGACAGGAACTCTCTGAGCCTCCGAGTGCTTTCAGTGTCTTTCACAGTGTGGCTCCAGTGGAGAATGGTTAGAGAAGGGATATAATAACTCCTCTGTCAACTTAAACTAGAAAAGATCTGTGCAGGTGGTTGAGGTGACAGCCCCTACAGAAATGTCCCCATGGTGTGGGAGGAGCTTCAGGAGTTGGATTGTTACAGCAGAGAAATACCTAGATTGTCAAAAACAGTTGTATGAAAGGAAAGAAGAACATGTTTTTTCTCCTTCTCCCAATTACTTCCTTAAAATTTTTTGTTGTTGTTGCACATATTAGCGGGGGAAACTTAAACCATCAAAAACAGATTTCCCCCCCAAAGAACAGGCATCAAAGTTTCTATAAGACTTTGTGCTTTTATTTGAGTGGCTATGAATAACCAGGAGCTAGCCTAGGAAGAAAAAGGGATGCCTCCTTCTCAATTACCATGAATAATGCCCCCCGTCTGTCCTTGATGAAGTCTCCTCCATCCATCCTGACAAGCTTCTCCAGAACAGGGTCACAGTGTGCAACAGAGTGAGTGCCCCAGAATATGACATGATTTGATCCATCCTAAGAAATCAACTTGTCACAAACCTAAATCTTGTTGGTTAACTAGGGCAACACACCGTAGAACACTTGTGTGTGCCCACTTGATTTCCTCCGGACTCTCAACATCGAAGAAGCAGAGAAAAGTTTGTCTGATTAAAGGGTGAACCACATAGAGAGGGGTCTAAAGACTGGATGGAAATGCAGATATAACCAAGAAAATGGAAATGCAGAGAAGGCTTGGTATGGAGGTGGATGGAGCCAGATGTGCTGACTGTGAGCAAAATGGAAGATATCAGATGTTATTGGTGAGAGAGGAAGATAACAGAGAAGGGGAAAAACTCCAGGGAAATAAGACTTGACTTGCTTTCAGAACTCCTCGGGTGCTGGGAGTTGATTGGCTAAGGTCAGTCTAACACCTCAGTGACTTATAAAATCAGTTGTATTTGTAGCTTTCTTAGGGGAAAGAAAAACAGGAGAACATGCTGATCCTTTAGAGTTGTCTTAGGAAACTGGTTTATGTATTTAAAATGGAATGATATTTAAATTTAGGAATAAGGCAGAAGAAGCAAGTGAGGTGTTTCATATGCTACAATTTCCTTTTACTTATTAACTCTTCTGCACTTCTGTTTTTTATTCAGATCTATGTGAACACATTCATACACATTTGCAATACCCAGGGTGCTGTGCTTAAAAATTAATGGAATCTTTCTTCCTTCCTTTCTTTTTTTTTTGGTCTTCACTGCTCTACTGTAGGTGGAGGAGTGTAGTTCAAACGTGGCAGCGAGGCACTGCATGTAGAGGACCCTCTTTAGTACTCATTTCATGGAAGCAGAGGATATATGGAATTAGACAGGATTTGGAGGTTGGAATAAACTGAATCTCATACTGATTCCACCTAATTATTAGACACATGATAACTGGGACAAATGATGTTTTCTCAGGGTGTCAGTTTCCTCATCTGTAAGGCAGGGATAATAATGCCTTTCTTCCAGGAGTGTTGTGAAGATTAAATGAGATGATGTATGATGTATGAGTGTCCCCCACAAAGCTGCCATCTTTGACGCAGATTGTGATGTGAATGGTGCCCTCTAGAGGTGTGCAGTGAGATTCTAGTCCCTACACCCTCTAGTTATCTGAGATAGTTTACTTACCTTAACTTTAAGGTAAACATAAAATGACTAGAGTCACCATCTTTTGGGTTGAGGCAAGACCAACTCCTTTCTCACTTTCTTAGGATTCTATCGGGTGTGGGTGGTGGGGGCTCATGTTTACCTGGTTGTCTCTTGCTTTCAACTCTGGTTCCTGCTAAGACCTTGTTTGTCATCTTGTTTTCCATAGATGCTGTTGCAGATGTGGTCCTTTCTCCTTCTTCCCCTAAAGATAATACCACATGCCTTCAGATTTTACTGAAGGTTTTGATAATGAAGCAGAGCTAGAGCATGAAATAGGAAATATATTCAAAATGAAATATTTTTTAAAAGGAGATCACCTGCATGTCTCAGTCTGTTGAGCATCCAGCTTTGATTTCAGCTCAGGTCATGATCTCATAGTTTGTGAGATTGAGCCCTACGTCAGGCTCTGTGCCAACATCCAGAAGCCTGCTTGGGATTTTGTCTCCCTCACTCTCTGTCCTCCCCTGCTCATTCTCTCTCTCTCAAAATAAATAAACATTTAAAAGAGATAAAATGAAATGCTTATTTTCACTGGTCTTGAACTCCATGCCCATTCTGGCCCAGGGGATTCCCATTTGCTGTCTTGCCTCTTCAACTTTGGCTGCCCCTCATTCTCTTGGGATTCACCCCCACAGTCCCTTCAACCTTTCTTTGGATGCTCATATTTCCAGGTCTCCTAAATCCCCATCTCCACATCTGCCACTGGAAAGCAGAAGCATTTTCTCATTTGATTATGTAGTGCATTTAATACTCCCATTTCACATGAGGTTTCCGGAGTCCACTGTTGTTGAATCTAAAAATGCACCTAGGCATCCATCTATTCTTTAATGAATGTCTGGTCCTCCTTTACTATATGAAAGTGCTGTAGTCCTTTCTCCTGTGAAACTGTAATTGTTCCTCTACTCATTAAAACTGCAAAATACTAAGCCTGTGATAGATGCAAACACGAGTTAATGATAGAATGAAAACAATAACAGTAACAATAAAAACAAGGTGGGCATGGAATTTGTTGCTAGCCTGTAGAGTGTGTGGCTCCTATGCTAACATTGACGGAAAGTTGCTGGGTCCTGGGGTTGGCGGAAGAGGAGCTCATTCAACAACCAGGCACTGCCCCAGACACCTCAGTAAACAACATGTGCTCAGAGAGGGTGCTCATACGGCTCGAGTTTGTGCCTTTGTGGTCCCCATGTCACAGGTGGTACTTGGCTGACTAAGTGATCTAAGAAGGTAGAAATATTAACAAATAAGGAAAACCCTGCAAATATTCCAGATCACAGATGTGTAATGACCAAGTACGCCCAAAATTAGTCTGAACAAGGTGGCAGGTAGACTTCATCCCTTCCTTCAGGTTTTCGGTCAAATTCACCTTCTCACTGAGGAGAAGGCCTGGCCACCCTTCCTCTGATTTGTAACCCCCTCTCTCAATGTTCCCTCTGCTCATTTTCTCTTCTTTATATTTCTCTCATGCATTTATCACCATTTGACAAACTATATTTATTTATTTGTAGTGCCCTATGTTCTCTGTGCTCCCATACTAGATGTAAGTGCCACATGGGTGTGATTTTATTCTGTGTTATTCATTGCTGTGTCCTGGAGCCTAGCACAGAGCCAGGCATGTTCCGTCTCAGTACACATCCATTGACTGTTTATCGACTCCCTGACTGGGAAACTGGATATGATAACAATGTCCTATTCTCTTATGTGCTACTTTATATTTTACAGACAGCTTTCGTGCAGGACATCCTGCTTAACCTGCCACCAATGTGGAGGGCAGAGAAGGCAGGCAGGCTAGCATGGTGATGTGAGCTCTCAGGGTCATCTAGCTTATAAGCAGTCCAACTGGGGGCTGGGTCCCTCCTCTTGTGACTCCAAATCCTACTGTTTTCCCCACTGCATATACCAAGTTGCAGCAAACAAGTGTTGTTTGCATAAAACACAACAAATACTTTGGGGCAGAGAGAGTGATGGAAGCATTTGGGGCTAAGCATCCCACAGCATCTCTGCTGTCCCATTATCCTAGTCTGAAATGCTTGGCTGACTGGGTCTTGTCTGCCAAAGTGAGGCCAGGTACCATATACATCATAATGGCACCACACCAGCTGCAGTCTCAAATGTTGAGGCTCCAAGCCAAGTTTAGCAAAACCAGACCAGACTCACTGAAAGCCTTTCACGCAAACATCTTAACCAGCCCAACAGCATGGGGAGTGGGGGTGGCGGGGTGTGTGTGTGTGGAGGTGGGGGGGACAGGAAAGAGCAAATTCTTGAGTGCTGATGGGCCTGGGGACTCATGTTCATAATAATAAAGACTCACATTTGTCAAAAGATTTACAGTCACCACATTTCTTGAACATTTACCCTCAAATTTGATTTAAAAAAAAATTCAGAGGAAGTCTCTTGGTTAAAGGGGAGACAGACATAAACTTGTCTGCTTTACAGATGAGGAAGCGGAGGCCTGGACAGACGGTGCAATTAGTCTATTGTTAGATGATTCCTAAGGGACAGAATTCAATTTTCAGGAGTTTTGAAACTAAGGTTGGTGGGTTCTTCTTTTTATTAGAGTGTTTCTCAAGGTTTAGCATAAGTGAGAATCATGTGGAGAGTTCAAGTTCCCCCACCTGTTTTGGTTCAGTAGATCTGGGTGACTTCAGGGAATTTACATTTCTTATAAACTCCCAGTGGAAGCTGCTGTTGTGGATCTGCTGATCACACTTTGAGTAGCATTGACATAGACATTAGAGCAGACTTTACAATCTCCCATCCAACTGGGCTTCCTTCTAGCCACCTCTCCTCATACCTTGTATTACACCTTTGATATTATAATTCCTGCTACACATCCCTTGTTTACTATACTCCAGCCATGCTGGCATCTTCGCCATTTTTTGAGCTCGCCCTGCATGATCTTGCCTCAGGGACTTTGCCCTTGCTTTCTCTTCTGCCCAGAATGTTTTTAACCCTAGATAGCCACCTGACTCACACCTTCTCTTCTCTCAACCTGCTCAGATGTTACCTTTGTAGTGATGCCTTTCTGACCACCCCAACCCCTAACTCTCTGTATCTGTTACTTTCCATAGTATTTACCACCTTGTAATATACCAGCCAATTATTTATTTAATTTCGTCATTGTCTCTTTACCCAGCCTTTTATAAAAGTGTCAACTCTGAGGATGGGTCTTCTTTTTCACCACTATATCCCCAGCATCTAGGACAGTGCCTGACATAAAACAGCCTCTTAAAAAAAAAGTAGTTTCTGAAGGAATAGAGGGAAGGGGGAAGCAAAATCAAGGATGCTGCCATCTTTTAAACCCAGATTTTCTTTTTTAAATAATAAATCCATATTTTCTTATAAAAAGAAGATTTGTTTTTATTTAAGCGAGAAAATAAGAATATATTTTCAAACCCTTAATATATTTACTTAGTTTTGAGAAATTAAAAAGTGGTAGAAAATCACAAGGAAATCACCTAGGTATACCTCACACACAATTAACAATTGTTGCCATTTTGTCAGATTTACTTCACTATTTAATACATAAATAAAATTACAAAGTTCACATGCCTGTTGTTTCATTTATTTCCTCAGTTCCCCAGAAAAAAAAACCTCTGTTGTGAATGTTGAATATTTTCTTCCAGAGCAAATAGATTTATCTATATGCATATGCATCTCAAAAATCAGACCTTGATGCAAAAGGAAAGTTGCCGAATGGATTTTTATAGTATAATGTGCTTAATTGAAATACACGCCTACCCACAAAAAAGTGCTATATTGTTCAGGCATTAAATTAAAATTCCTTTCAGTAGAAGAAAGCACTTGGATAAAGTTTCAGAAAGATTGTGCTATTTAAGAATAACTCTCCATAAAGAAAATCTTTATAAAGGAGGGAAAATAATGATCTAATACTGTTTAAGATAATGTCATTTTCATTTTACATGTTGTGTTGAGTCTGTGAAGATTTTTTAAAACTTTATGGTGATAAGGTCTAGAGAAATACTAACACAGGTGGGTTTGATTTTATTCATTGATATAATTGTACAGTTGAAAGAAGTCCTGAGAATGAATTAGATGCATGATTGATTAATGATTAGCTTCATTCATTCTTGGTGTATGGTACTTGGGGATAAAGCTCTCCATACTGTGTTTGTTTGCAGAACTCTATTTAGCAAACCTTTGGTCTTGGTGACTATATAAATTGGCAATTACATGCACGTTAAACAGAGGAATATTGTGTTGAATTAAATTGTACAGTGGTTTGGCTTGAACTTGGTTCATGCTAGCAAGTCTTTTGCTTATTAAATCTGTGCAGTAGCTATAAAATCTTTATATTATGTGGAGAGTTTTACTCTTTTACAAAACAAGCACATTATCAGATGGTTTCTCAGAGTGTGAAAAGAATAAGAAATTAAAATGTATTTGAATTGTGAATCACATCTGATAGCATATGTTCTTTTCTCTTTGCTTCGTTTACACACAGGGCTCAGTACGGGGCAGTGCATTTGAGGGCCACTGTCAATGCACCCTTCCTGTCAGAGGAAGGAGAAAGATGCTTCAAGGGCTCTGGGGTTTTGTTCAATGCCGCCTCCTGCAGGCAGGAAACATTTCTTTGAATGGTCATGTTTCTCTTTACATTTCTTTAAATCAAATTGCATTCAATTCTGAAATAGTTCCATTTAAAAGATACATATATTTGGGGCGCCTGGGTGGCTTAGTCGGTTAAGCGTACAACTTTCACTTAGGTCATGATCTCGCAGTTCGTGGGTTCGAGCCCCACGTCGGGCTCTGTGCTGACTGCCAGCTCAGAGCCTGGAGCCTGTTTCAGTCTCTCTGACCCTCTCCCTCTCTCTCTGACCCTCCGCTGCTCACGCTCTCTCTCTCTTTCTCCTAGAAATAAATAAAACTTTAAAAAAAAAACGATACATATATTTAAAATTACTTGTTAAATTAGTTCACTTTTTTTATCCCCAAATCGTGACACAAAATGGCAACTCCAGAGAAAATGAACCCTGTTTACCCTGGCATTCTGTCACATTTCCCTGGGTTTGATGGGAATACCAGGGTGGTAAACATGACTGTAAAGTATTATGTTAAATTTGAGGACAAGCTATATTGTCATTGTTTGTAATTTTCATTGCCTTACTATTGCTTAAAGTCATCTTACTGGCAGTGGATTTTTGGTGTTTTTTGTTTTGTTTTTCAAGCCAATTTTTTTTCTCTCTCTGCCTTGGTTTGTCCATTTATAACATGGAATAAGAAAAATATTGAGTTCCTTAGATTAAGGTAACTTCACACAAAATTATATGAGCAATAGCTAACATTCACTGCCTGTTGATCTTGCATCAGGCACTGCTCAATGGTTCCCTGTGCTGCCTGTGGATTTGTTTCTTTTCACAACTGTCCCGTGGGGCAGCCACTTTGATCATATTCATGTTCAGAGTAAGAGTCCACAGTGCTAGGAGGTCAAGATATCGCTTTACTAAAGGACAGAATTTTTCAGAAATTCTCATAATTATGATCACATAAGTTTTGGAAATCCTGCTTGTAATACCGGAGAGTCACAATGACAACATAGCATAAGCCCTGAAACATGTTGCAGTGGGGGGAAAAAGCCCAAAATAGTGTTTCCTTGACTTTTTTTAATCAAAAACTTCCGAAACGAATTTGATCCCAGGGTCTTTTTCTCCTGTCCCGTCCTGCAGACCAGCATCACTACCTCCCAGAGTTAGCATCCTCAGAACGAACTTGGAGAATTAGCAGACAGAGCTCCAAGGTTCTGGGAAGAAACATGGGGCTTCTGTGATTGGGAACAAGAATTCTTGACTGTGATTCTCCGTTGGATCTTTGACATCGCTCCTTGGAAAGAAAGACAGTTAATTCAACACAGATGAGAATCTATCCATAAATTAATGATAGCTGAGAATTAGTAAAGATTTTTCAATTTAATCAAATAAATGTCGAGTACTTACCAGGTGCCAGATGCTGTTCTAGATGTTTGGAATATAACAATGAGTAAAACAGACATGTATCCCTGCCCTTATGGAGGAGATAAGCAATAAACAAAATAATTAAGTAAATTACCTATTACATGAGAAAGAGAATTATCCGAAACCCAACTCTTTAAATGTCTGATAAAATGCTTCCAGAATACTTCGTTAGATGAGAGCTGAGGAGGCATGGCAAGAGGAAGACAATGGGAACATCCACCCCAGTGCAAGCAAAAAGGGCTTGCACTGTCTGGAGGGTAACAAAACAGCCATGAAACTGGCACAAAATTGGTCTGCCTGTAATTGTCACCACAGACTGATACTTATAAACCATGTCAGTGACAGAGTATTCTTCCTTGAGAAAACCTTTTGTTGATCTAATTTCTAAACAATTGTTATGGTTACTGTTCAGTTTTAATATACGTGTAAACTCTAAATATCTCATGTGCATTGCCTACTTAATAAGCATTATGTTGTACAGGAAAATTCATGTAGATAACTCCTACTAATAAAGTGTCCTCCCCCGCTGCCTGGCAAAGTAAATGCGGTATTATTAGGGTTTGCTTCAGGAGCGGTACATGTCTTCCATCCCCAGCTTAGCATCCGTGCTAGCGTGTAAATAGTAGGTTCTATGTAACCAACAAGAGCTGAGTGATTGGTGAGACAAAGAAATAGAACTCAGGTTGTACCATTTCTGTCATTCTTTATGACCACTTGAAGATTTTATCTGTGTTTGCAATTTAAAACAATGAAACAGAGGGTGAATAGTGAAGTGACATATTTTTGCTTGGTAAGTGAAAATTTCAGTTCATCCATGAGATATGCTACTACTGCATTTGAATAATATCTTTAAAATAGAAATTTGTTTTTAGAAAATTCTCATTTTTTCCCTGTCTTTCATCTTTCTTGGCTGGTGACCCAAAGTGTTGCAGGAAGGATCCTGTGCTTTGGTCTTAGTCAATGATGGACAGGAAGCCCAGGTCAGTACCCCAGGGCCAGAGGCACAGAAGGTGAGGGTTGACGGGCATGCCCCTCACCTGAGAAGGCCGTCACTGCACTCAGGGTGATTTCCAACACCCACATCATTCTCAGAAAATTCTTATTTTCTAATATTATTAAACTGAAATGTATTCATTTCTGAGGCAAACATTATGTAGGCATAACTTTTTCTCTCCCCCCCCCAAATACATTAATGTGATGAAAATTATCAACCTATTGCTTTTATTCCTTTTTTGTACTATGATATTTATTTTTTCTTTGTTCAGTGTTAAATTGTATTACTGGCATGCATATGTATAGAAAGATCAATGAAAGAAAATGTCTACAGTTTCTGATTCTCCTCTGGCCATTATTATTGCTAATTTCATGATTATTCCTAAAACTAATTCTTTTGTAGGGGGGAGAGAGAAAATATGATCTGCTCTGGGTGTTAAATATGCTAGTTATGTCATTACACTTGAATGAGATTAAGGTTCCTTTTTTGGGAAGTTAGATTTTTCTTCTCGGCTAATCATCTGTCTTGTGACAGGCCTAATAACTTTTAACCAGACATCCTTTATTGTACCTAGTCTAACAATATTATCTAACCACTTTCCCCCTGCTAGAAATGTGTCTAACAAGAAAAAAATCTGGGAATTGGTTTCTCAGGACCCTTTTCCCTGTGGCGAGTTGAAATAAAACTTGGGCACGAGTTTACAATTAGGTAGTTTAAAAAGTTGCTTTAGCGTACATTTAATAAGACCTATCGTTTAAAAAAAGACAAACCAAAGCAGAGAAGGATAGAAGCATTGGCAGCAGGGATAGGGTGGTGGTGGGTTTCACTTCAGAGCAAAGTGGTTAGAACAGTAACACTGAAGCGAAGATGTGAAGGAAGTGAGGGAGTTCACCAGGCAAGTATCTGCAAAAAGGCGCACCTGGTGGCTCAGTTGTTGCGTGTCTGACTTCAACTCAGGTATGATCTCATGTCTTGTGGGTTCAAGCCCCACGTCGGGCTCTGTGCTGACAGCTCAGAGCCTGGAGTCTGCTTCAGATTCTGTGTCTCCCTCTCTCTCTGCCCCTCCCTCACTTGTACTTTGTCTCTCTCTCTCTCTCTCTCTCTCTCTCTCTCTCTCTCTCAAAAATAAACACTAAAAAATTTTTTTAAAAAAAGATCCTGTTTAAAGCCTCATGTTTTTCTTTCCCTCCTGGGATGGCTTCTTCATTTAAAATCATATAGAGTTTTAATTGCACCTTTTAATATACTGCTTTGTCCTAAATCTTTGGTTTCTAGTCTTATCCACCTTTATAGGTTTTTGGCAGTTTAAGGGCATGACTGTACTTTATCTCCCTTTGTAATTTCACTCATTCACTTATCCATTAGAAATTTATTGAGCACTTACTATGTGCCAGAAATTGTGCTAGACCCCTGTTAAATTCATAACATAACCTTAAAAGTTATGTTATCCTGAAACATGCCACTCCAAAATATGTCACTTGGGCATATTGGTTATATTAAGCTGTGGGTACTTGAGAAGTGGAAAATGCAGGAAGGGGCTTTCTATGAATATGCCTTATCTGTCCAAAGACAGATCCTCCAAAAGGAACTCAGTTGTCATACATGCCCTGCCGGAGGCCGGCTCCAGCAAGTCCAGGGGTCCCTGAAGGATGGATGGTGTTGGCGAGAGAGAGAGTGAGAGAGCCCCGAGTTTCTTTCTGATCACCAGGCAGGCATTCAGTTTTGGTGTCTTTATTTATAGGTCAAACGATAACTTGACATCAGAAAAAGGAATTTTTACAATGGATAACTCTTTGTGATAAGATGCTTTGGAAAGTGTACAGAAGCAGGTTTTACAGAAATATTCTTGCAGAGCTAGTCCTATCATAGTGAGGTTAAGTAAATCTTATAACTAAGGAATTAGCAGGGTGTTCTTTGTAAAAGGCAGGATACATATTTGTTCTAAGTTAATAACGCTAAGGTTAGGTCATAGGTTAAGTGTATAGATGGGCGAAGAGTCATTCTGTCTGGCTCACAAGAGGACGAATGTTTTTGAGCTGGTTAATACGTTGTTTGTGGAAACCTTTTTGACTTGATGCTGAATGTGTAAACACCAGGGAGGCTCTAAATGTGTCAGCCTTTGTTTTTGGGTTATGTGTTAGCTACTCTTATCTATCCTCATCCCAGCCGCCCCGTAAGGGAGGGTGTTTGCGGAAAGTAGGCCTTGGGGGAGGGACTGCCATACATCACCAGTTAGAAAAGGTGTAAGTATTAACTTAAGTTCTGCCCTTATCTGTTCCTTAACTCTAAATTAGGCTCTTTGTCTTGGGGCCAGGCTCAATTGTAACTCTTATGTTCTTAACCCCCTTTATTATCTAAGTCTTGGATCTGCAAGGCCCATAGGAAGAGCCTTTTGACAATCATCCACAGAGCTTTCATCTAAAATCTCTTTTGAAAAGGCAGGAATATGCTTTTCCTTATGAGGTATCTGTGTGCAGAATATCGGTATGATTTGTAATATTGTGAGGCCTGGTCAATACCAGCAGGCTCATTTCCAACATGAGCCAGCAGTAGCAGAAAGAGACACTAGTTTTCGTTTCTCATGGCAGGAGGTGTGCATACACTGCCATTTCTTGTTGTGACTGCCATCCAAAGAGACGGGTGCAGCTCCCAGCAATGCCCCCTTAAAAGTTTTATCAACCAGAGAAGATCGTCTCTTATAGGAGAGAAGGCTGGACGTTAACAGCACAGCCGGACAAACTTTGTCACAAGCTATCACACCTCCTATCTATTTTTCTGAGGGCCCATTCATTTTCCCTAAAAACCATTCACTCTCCTCTAAGTTGCCCATATCCCTTCTCCCCTTTTCTTATTTTTTTTAATGTTTATTTATTTTTGAGAGAGAGAGAGACTGAGCGGGGGAGGGACCGATTGGGAGACAGAGGATCTGAAGCAGGCTCTGTGCTGACAACAGAGAGCCCTATGCAGGGTTTGAACCCATGAATCATGAGATCATGACCTGAACTGAAGTTGGATGCTTAACCAACTGAGCCACCCAGGTGCCCCTCCCCTTTCCTTATTAAGATGTTTTTTAAGCTTGAATTCTAAGCCAAATCTTTGAGTTACTCATTTTTCCCTATGTATGTCTCCACTGGGATATACATGTGAATCAATGTCTATTTGTTTCCTGTTATTAGTCTTTTTAAAGTTTATTTATTTTGAAAGAGAGAGAATGAGAAAGAGTCGGGGAGAGGAGCAGAGAGAGGGAGAGAGAATCCCAAGAAATCTCTGCACTGTCAGCATGGGACCTGATGTGGGGCTTAATCTGACAAACGGTGAGATCATGACCTGAGCCAAAATCAAGATTTGGATGCTCAACTGACTGAGCCACCCATGCACTGCATTAATTTGTTTCTTTATTGGAGGGGTTTCAGACAAAACTCAGAGAGGTAGAGGGAGAATTATTTTTCCTTCCCTATAACCTTCTACCCTCAAGGAATACATAGTTTGCAGGAAGACATAGGAGTAGGGCAGTATTTACAGTGCAATATAAAAGGTCTCACTGGAACATAGACAGGGTATCTAATGGGGGAACTGGAGATGGGACCAGTTGTGATCAGGGAAGCCTCTCAGGAAGAGGTGATGATTATTTACACCTATAGCCCACTAGGGGAACTTGCTGGTATTGAGGAGATGGTGTTTTGAGGTAACTCTCCTGAAGAGTAGAAGGAGTGGGGGAGGGAAGGTACAGCCTATTTGCTTTTGAATAAGGCTACTTAAAACTGTACAAGGCCCCTGTGAGTACCCCAGGCTGCTAAAGCCCTGATCCCGTCACTGGGAGGGATAGTCGCCAGCTTCAGCCATTTCTTGACTCCGTTCCTTCTGTCTTGGTTGGAATGTCCTTTTCTGATCCACCAATGTTCTTCAGATGTTTGACTCATAACTCAGGGCAAGTTATTTCAGGAGACATGGCATCCCTCTGGTTTTGGAATGTCTGGTTTGCAGTGAGATTTTGCTCTAAGGATAAGAAGGAATTCTGAGCCACAGCCCATGAATATTCACAGCCGTCCTGTGAAGCTAATAGCCAACATGAAATCATTTGAATGCATTGTTTTACTTTTATAGATAGGAAAATGCAGGTACGGGGTGGATGAATGCCTTTGTTAGTGTCCCATGGTAAGCTGATGACTGAAGTGGAAGCAGATCTGCAGATTAATAACTTGGGGGCCATTGTCCATCAGCCTGTGCCAGCTGACCTGGAGCCAGAGAACTTGACTTATGATAGCTGCAAATTTCTAGACTTTTGCATTTAAAATGCAGAAAAATAATGATGCATTAACTGTGCATTATATGGGGTTTTTAAAGAAAGTTTACTCATTTATTTTGAGAGAGAAAGAGAATGAGCACGTGCACACAAGTGGGGGAGGGGCAGAGAAAGAGGGAGAGAAAGGGAATCCCAACCAGGCTCCGAACTGTCAGTGCAGAACCTGATGTGGGGCTGGAACTCAGGGACCTCCAGATCATCACTAATGAGGGAGTGTGAGGCAAACGGAGGGCAAAGTACAGGCTAACAGCACCCTCCCACCAATCCCAGTTGGGACATGTATGATATTCGTTGGACACTCCCAGCTACCCCAAAACAGGAAAGGACAAAAAACAAGTAAGAGACTCCAGCAGTTTACAAGAAAAAGGCAATCCCATCAATTGCAAGTCCAGGAACCCCCTCCTGTTTTAATGTTAATGCTTTGCTAGAGGGGAAAAAACCAACTTAGCTTGACAATAACTAGGCCTCCAGTAAGTCTTTAGCTTGTGAGGGGCGCCTGGGTGGCTTAGTCGGTTAAGCGTCCGACTTTCGCTTAGGTCATGATCTCGCGGTTCGTGGGTTCGAGCCCCGCGTCGGGCTCTGTGCTGACTGCCAGCTCGGAGCCTGGAGCCTGTTTCAGTCTGTGATTCCCTCTCTCTCTGACCCTCCCCTGCTCACGCTGTCTCTCTCTCTCCCCTAGAAATAAATAAAACATTAAAAAAATTAAAAAAAAAAAAGTCTTTAGCTTGTGAAAGTGTCTTTGGCAACTCCCTCTTGACTTTACCTCTCCTAACTCCATAAAAAGGTCACCCCTCACACTTGCATGCAGCTCTTCCAGCATGCCCCCCCCCGCCACTGTCCTGTCCACGTGCTTTAATAAAATAAAATAACTTTTTTTTTTTGCCAAAGACATCTTCAAGAATTCTTTTTTTTAAAAATGTTTTTACTTATATCTGAGAGACAGAGAGACAGTGTGAGCAGGGGAGGGTCAGAGAGAGAAAGAGACAGAATCCGAAACAGGCTCCAGGCTCTGAGCTAGTTGCCAGCACAGAGCCCGATGCGGGGCTCGAACCCACGAACCATGAGATCATGACCTGAGCCAAAGTCAGATGCTTAACCGACTGAACCACCCAGGCACCCGACATCTTCAAGAATTCTTTTTCAGCAGGGGCGCCTGGGTGGCTTAGTCCGTTAAGCGTCCGACTTTCGCTTAGGTCATGATCTTGCGGTTCGTGGGTTTGAGCCCCGCGTCGGGCTTTGTGCTGACTGCCAGCTCAGAGCCTGGAGCCTGTTTCAGAGTCTGTGACTCCCTCTCTCTCTGACCCTCCCCTCCTCACGCTCTCTCTCTCTCTCTCTCTCTCCTAGAAATAAATAAAACATTTAAAAAAATTCTTTTTCAGCAGTTAGCTCCGGACCCACGAACCCCACCATTACCTCAAAACTTCATCAGTGACCTGAACTCAAGTTGGATGCTTAACCTACTGAGCCACCCAGGCGCCCCATGTATTGCATGGTTTTGTTGTTGCTTATATATATATGTGCATGTGTGAGAGCATTTTTGTTTGTTTGGTTTTTTTGGAGTGAAAAAAGAGGTCTGTGTGCATGTAATCTGCTTGACTTTGGAGACTCTGCACTGAGGGCATTCATTTGAATGACTGCATAATTATTCGCTCTGAAAGTGGTTTGAGGTATTTATTTTGTTTTAACATTCAAGCATTCGTGACACCTTCCAGCTGACAATAGGAGGTTAGTTACTCTGTCATAGATCTTAAAGGACTTTGAAAGTATTAACTTATTCTTAGGAAGCTGTTGGTATTGCTTGTTTTCTTCTATTAGGGGAGCAAGCCTATGTAAGTGAAACAGCCTGCCCCAGGCTCAGTGAAGAGCCTGGCTAATGCTTTATAAGACCCAGGATGGAATCCCCTCTGATAAAAACATGGCACCGTAGAGTTCTCCAGCTTGTTGTAACTAAAAGGCTGTAACTTGAACCAGGGGGAAGACAAGAGTAGAGACCGTCCTCGCCTGCTGGAGCTTGGATTGTCTCGGGCTGACTTGAAACTCCTCTATCCCCTGAAGGAACAAGATCTTGTCTAGTCAACCTTTAAAAAAAATGCAATTTATGTGGGGAGAGGTTTTATCTAGGAGTCCTCAAAGTGTTGTTGAGTAGGGTAAGTTGTTCAGTTGAGGAAAAGCTCTCCCAGCCCAGGGCCACCATTATTTAAATTCCATCCGGGAGCTACACTCTTTACATTTGAATTCAGCTTCTCTAGAGCTCCCAGACTTGGGTACTCAAGAAATATCAGTAGATTTATTCAGTTCTTTGGGTTAAGTGATTGCCCTCTCGATTTGGCCTCTTTAAAATGCAGGCTCCCTGGAGAGAGAACACATTAAGCTGTTAATATTTACACCTTAGCAGCAGTAGATTTATAACATTCTTTTTCTTCTCTGATGAGGGACCATTCAAGCAGCAAAGGAGGATTGAACTGATGCTTTGCAGTGAGAGGTATTGAAAATGGGGAAAACGTGTGGTCCCTCCCCCATTTGGGGGCCGGGGAGTAGTGGAGTGAGTAGGATGGGCATATTGCCCAGGGGCACTGATGCTGAGGTTGGGTGCTGGGGCCCGAAGCCCAGGAACCTGAGACCGAAGGTGTCCGGGGAGAGAAAGAACTAGAACTGAATAAGAGATGCTGTTTCGTCCGGGTCCTTTAAGAAGCAGATGTCGGGCTGGGTTGGACAAATTAGAGATTGATGAGAACTATTTATGAGGGGAAGTGGGGAGGAAGTTAGAAGAGCCAGCAGACCAAGATGCTGGTCTGACCTGAGTGAATGAGAGAAGGAAGGAACGTTGGTTGGGAGAGTCTTAGGCCATCGGGAAGCCTGTCAGAGGAGTCCCCTGTGTTCTAAGGATGGTCCTGCGTTCGTGTCCCTGCTGTGGTCCCTTGTCAGCTGGGAGCAGGCAGTGGGAAGCATGTGGGAATGCCAGGATGATTTCCGAGAGTGGCCACTGGACCATCACTTATTTTTGCACCTTGCCCGTGGCAGCAGCGGCGGCGGAGATCTGAGGGGTGCACTGTCATGGTCAGGGAAGCCTGCCTGGAGCTCTTCCAGGGTGCAGGCCACATGACGTGGAGTGGAGACGCCAGGGTCACAGCCCGTGTTTGGAGTTTCAAGAGGGAAATGAAGCAGAAACAGAGACCTTTGAAGACAAACACATTCTATACGGTAGGATGCAGTGTCGTGAGTGGATAGAATGCCAGAGCGTTATTATTCGTCCAACTTTTAGTTTTGCTGCTTACTGGCTTCATGGTCTTGAGAGAGATACTTTAGATCTGTGAACCTCAGTTTCCCCATCAGTAAAGTGGGGATAATAATACTCATCTCAGAGGAGGCTGTGAGGATAAAATGAGATGATGTCTGTACTGTGCCTACCACAGAGCAGACATTCCGTAAGGGGGCAGTGCTTGTGATTCTGTTTTAGGGTTGACTTAGATGCGTTTTAAAATATGCTTAAGAATGCTTTTGAGATAGCACAGCATGCTTTTAGAGCCATCATTTGTCATATTTTGGCAGATGACCCCAAACACGTATGCATCTGTGTGGTCAGGCTGGCTGAGAACTCTTAACATGTGACCAAGTTCATTTTCTTAAGATATAGTTTATTGTCAAATTGGCTTACATACAACACTCAGTGCTCATCCCATCAAGTGCCCTCCTGAATGCCCATCACCCCCAAAGAAATAATTCTTGAAGACATTTTTGGTGCAAAAAGGTGATTTTATTAAAGCATGGAGACAGGACCCGTCGGCAGGAAGAACTGCCCAGGGACCATGAGGGGAGAATGGTTTTATTATTATTATTTTATTATTTTTTTTTAATTTTTAAAAAATGTTTTATTTATTTCTGAGAGAGACAGCATGAGCAGGGGAGGATGAGAAACAGAGGGAGACACAGAATCCGAAACAGGCTCCAGGCTCTGAGCTAGCTGTCAGCACAGAGCCCGACGTGGGGCTCGAAACCACGAACTGTGAGATCATGACCTAAGCTGAAGTGGGACGCTTAACAGGTGCCCCAAGACTGCTTTTATACTATGGAGCTGGGGAAGGTAATGTCTAGGGTAAGTTTCCAGTGAGATTTTCATATGCTAAAGAAGACTCATGGACACTAGAGACCTGGCTATTGTCAAGCTAAGGTTGTTTTTCCCTCTAGCAAATAATAGCAAGAAAACAGTAGGGAGTTTCAGGAGAAATGTTTTACTCTGCCAGCCTCATGTATTTGTCAGTGGGCTAGGTTATGAGGAAATTTAATTCTAACTGCCATTTCCTTCTGCCTTTGTTTCCCGCATCACTATGGAGAAGGATGAAGACTTAGTCCTGCAGGACTATGGCCTCTATCAGTTAACCATTTGTTTTCCCCTTTCCTTTGTTCTTGGGCAGCCAGGAGTGCCTGAGGAATATCCCATCTAGCCCACCTGGGGGTGGGGGGATCATGGTGTTTGCGGCCTGTCAGCTTGTCTTATGCTCCCTCATCAGGACACTTATGTGATTGAACCACCCACGCATCCCCAAGTTCATTTTCTGTATCAAGATGTCTTCAGGCTGATTTGGCTTGGGATCACATGGAAATTTAGCAAAGACCATTCTGTTTGTTGACTTTTTTTTCTTTTTTTAACATATCAGAATGACCAAGTTGTCCCTGGTAAGAGGAGTGGCATGGAGTAGCAATAAACAGGAATCAAAAGGTAATGATAAGTGATGTGTGTAAAAGTAGTTCACAGTTAATAAGGTACTTTTGCAAAAATTGGGCTTCAAGGTATGATCAGTAATAACATTTCATGCCACAGATATGGAAAACTGAAGTGCATAAGTCTCGATATGCATAAGAATGTCTGTCTTGTGCATGTCTTCAAGGGCACATGAAAAAATCAGGCCCCCATTGTGTACTCCCTGCCCAGGAAGGGAGTCAGTGTACTTTACAACACTTCAAGAGAATTATGGGCTTGAGTTATGGTGGGTGTGGGGATGGAAGTTAATATTCCTTGGGGATAGTCACTGGACCTGACCCTGGGGTTAATGTATTCCCAAAATTTGCTTAGGAGGAAGCTCAAAAGAAGGTAACAGAATGGAATACTACCTAATGTGGCTTTAAGCAAATATGAAATGCTTTTAAAAAGCTAGTTCTTGGCAAATGAGGATAATGACTATGCCAATCATTTGCCCATTTACTTTCAATTCTATTCCCTGCCCTTATAAACCCTGACCAGTATTGGAGGAAACTATAATTCCCTGACTCCTGTGCCTTTTAGCTTGTAAAGAGGTTTTGATGTAGGCAGGCCAGGTCCAAGGACCCAGAGGGGGTCCCACAGGACCAGCCAAGAGGGTCCTTGGCTTCATACAGGATAGAAATCAAATGTGAGCCAGCAGGAGGTGAAGGCAGTTTATTAGAAAGAGAGAGAGAGAGAGCAGATATAGATGAACCATCCAGGAGACTTGGAAAGGAAAGGAGCATGGGTCTCATATTTGTTCTGGGTCTGGAGTTTTTTTATTGAGGCTTGTGGCCTGGTGCATATGTCCTTTCAGAAAATGTCCAGTTGTCCATCATAGGTCATTTACTCCCTGAAGCCAGAGATCTTGGCATCAAGCTGTTTAATGCCAGTGGTCTGGAATATGCCTATAGTATCTTCACTTGGTCATTCTTACCTGGTCCTTACTCAGATGTTATCTATTCTAGAGAAACCATTCAGTCTTTGTCTCTTTCAAGGAGGACATACACAGGGCACCTGGGTGGCTCAGTTGGTTAAGCATCCAATTCTTTTTTAAAATTAATTAATTAATTTTAAATTTACATCCAAGTTAGTTAGCATATAGTGCAACAATGATTTCAGGAGTAGATTCCAGTGATTCATCCCCTATGTGTAACACCCAGTTCTCATCCCAACAAGTGTCTTCCTTAATGCCCCTTATCCATTTAGCGCACCCCCCTCCCACAACCCTTCCAGCAACCTTCAGTTTGTTCTCTCTGTTTAAGAGTCTCTTATGTTTTGTCCCCCTCCATGTTTTTATATTATTTTTGCTTCCCTTCCTTTATGTTCATCTGTTTTGTATCTTAAGGTCCTCATATGATTGAAGTCATATGACATTTGTCTTTCTCTGACTGACTAATTTCCTTTAAGCATCCAATTCTTAGTCTCAGCTCAGGTATCAGTCTCTGTCCTGAGTTCAAGCTCTGCGGCAACGCCTAGCATGGAGCCTACTTAAAGAAACAAAAACAAAAACAGGGAGGACATAACACTATTTGCATTGTGAGACATGTACAGAGTGGAGTGAGGGTACAGGTCTTAGCAAGAAGAGAACCCGGATAAGAAGCAAAGGGGAAAAAAAAAAACAATTTTTATTCTCTTGAGGCCCCTTTGCTTTCCCTGTCTCATAGGTATTATGATTATTTGCCTGATTTGTTCTGGGGTGAACTGTGCAGACGCCTGGCTCTGGAGTTTAGACCCAGCCAGACCCGAAGGAGTCAGGAAGGTTCTTAGTCTTGTTAGGAGAATGAATTCAAGGACAGACATGCATCACACTGAACAAGTGACACGAGCAGGAAAGTGTATTAAAGCGAATAGCATACAGAGCAGGTGAGCTCCAGAGAGCGCTCCGCGCCTTGGAGGTTGGGTTTCTTTGTTTATTGTCAGTTGGTTGTTAACCACAGGGTGGAACATTCATTACTTGGGGCGGGAAGCCGGGTTTTGCATTTTTTTTTCCTAATTTGGTCAGGGGTTTCCGGTATGGCGTCCACCATCTTGGGCCTGTCTGGTTTGAGCCAGGCTTCTTATGGACTGCTGCCAGGACTGACCTCTGACCTTCCCGAATGCTGGCCATGACTTCCTGGTTGCTGACCTCCAGGTATCCTGTGAGAACCTAACTAACTGCCTACTGTAATAGATTTACAGATGAGCAATGAGAAATCTGAAGCGCTGAGGTAGGATGCAGGGAGCCCAAGGTCAAACAAGTAGCCAGGAACTGTGCTAAGATTTAAACCCAGGCGCTCAGGTGGACGGAAGAATGTCACACCACCTCTTTATGACAGCCTCAAGGAGCCCTCGTCTGCCTCTAGAGGTGACATAGGCAGACTTGGAAGTGTACGTTTCCTTCATAGGTTTTAACTTTATTTTTCATTTCTGATTTAAAAAAAGCAATCTGGAACTCCAGGCAGAGGTTGCAGAAATAATAGAAAATAGAAGTAGAAAAAAAAAAAATCACACATAATCATACCTTTATCCAGCAATCATTACTAATATCTGGGCAATTTTTTCTTCCAATCCTTTTTCCTATGGAACAAAATACCTTTGAAACTGTTTTTTGCGTAATTTGAGGAAAAAGTTGACTGTGATCAGGGATTATGTCTTGCAAATGCAAGCATGTGAAAAGAGAAACTAATACATAATAAAAATGTTGTGCTCTATTGACTACATTGCCCTGAAAGTTTGCTCGCATGAGGCACTATAGATATTTGGCCAGGTAGACCTAAGGTTAAAGAGGAAGTGTAAAATCAGCAAAACACAGGCTCTGTGCATACCCTGGAAATGTGCCTACTAAATCTTATTCAGTGTGTGTCAGACTCCTTACCTTTCGGTTTTCCCAGAAGATGACTTTGGGATGAAATATTGGAGCTCTTTCAACTGGAACAAAACATTCTCTATTTGTTATACCAATAATGCTTTAACTTCTTGCATTTTACTAGTGTTCTCCACCTGAATTCTCCCTATCCACCTAAAAAAGCAAAACCCAGCAATAATTCAAACCCCTGAGGTACATTATGAAAAACACGTGCAGCAGAATGACTGCATGCTAAGGCAGGCTCCAGGGATGAAATCCCGAGTTTTATTTCCCGAAGTCTCTCTGCTATTCTGTCATGCAGTGGGTGGCTCACTGCTTTTTACCATGCTTCAATGTTTCCAGTCGAAGGGAGGCAAGTGGATGACATAGTGGGCAGGTTCTTTTGTAAAGGCATTGTGGGAATGTGGATGATTATGGGAGGAACACTGTGTGATGCTTGTTGGGGCCTGTTTCAGGCTGGACTCAAGTCCTGAGTCCTAAAAATAAGCTACGACCCAGAGGCAGTCATTTGAGATGCTTTTGTGAATGTAAACATTTGACTTGAGCTTCTCCCTAAATTACAAATGTTTATACCCATTCGCTAGTCTTGAAGACTTCTTTGGAGCTATCATTGTGCATAGGTAGATTTTCTTTGTGTCCTGCTATTTTTAGCTTCCTCCAAGATTGCTGTGTTTACTCTGCCCCCTCCCTAAGGACTGTCCCAGAAATTACTCTGGCATAAGGTGTAAGAGAAAAAAGATGATAAGGGTGGCCAGAGGCCCCTGCCTAGATGGGATATGGAGGGGTTCTCACTGGTGACATAGGGAAATGATAGAGCTGGTGGATGTTCTGTTAGGAGGAAGAGAAGGAAAAGAGGGACACAAAGGGGAGCAGGGCCCAAAGGCATCCTAGAAAAGTGCAGGTGAGAGTGGAGGCAGCTCTTTGACCTGGAGATAAGTAAAGGAGCCTGATAAAGACTGCAGTATGCTTTGTTCCAAGAGGCTGCTTAATTGAAATGATGAGGTCAGGGCTGGAAAAAGGAAGGAATCAGCTGTGGTCTCTTTGTGGCAAATAAAGATCCTATGAGGAAACGCAGTTAAGCCTGGGATCAAGGAATTGGAACGGGGAAAGGTCTTGATTCTAGCTTTTACTGTGTTAGCTCATTGCAATCTCTGGCACTAATACAGATCTCTGGTGGGGATAGCTATACAAATAAAATGACTTTATCGTTTTCTGGGGCAGTGGAGGAGAAAACAAAAACCTGGTACTTCGTAAGACCATCGTGTAATCAAAGAAGAGCATTCCTCAGGATGGTGCCTCTGAACATATGAAACGTTTTCTTAAAATCCCCCCTTTTCCCATTTTCCTTATTTTTTCATAGTTCCATGTTCAGTTTTATGTATTTATATCTTTCTTATCTGTTTGTAGTTTTTTCATAAATAACTGTTCTTTGGGACTGTTACACACTGATGTATTATGACACCTATTGTTTGAGAGACTGGAAATGCCTTTCCTGGATCCCCCTCACTAGGGAACAGTACATGTCTTATAGTAAGTAGCCACTGGATGATTGCACCAAAACCCGTTTCATCTTCCTCCTGGGCACCCTGTGGAGAAGAGCCATCTCACCAGAACTCTGTCCTAAGCAAGAAATAAACTTTCATCATGTTAAACCACAGAGACATAGGGGCTTACCAATCACCAGTAATTAGCATTACCCTAGCTCAAACATCTTCTTTTTGTGGAAGTCCTTTTCTTCTCCATGCATGCAGGCAAAGCCACATTCTTCAAGTCCACAGCTCATCTCCATCCCCAGATATACTTTATTGATTATCCAAACTGAGCCAACTAGTATCATATCCCAGGATTTAAGAACTCAAACCAAGAAAGATAGTCAGGTCTTCTCCAGTGGTGGAAGATGTAAGATGTTAAAAAGCCATCAGAGATAAATGTGAGGGAAAATGAACACAGAGAAAGCTAGAGAGAAGGAGAGAGGGTGCGAGGGAGATGGATAGAGAGGGAGGTGTAAAGAAAAAGAGAGCCTTTTTTTTTTCTTTTGAATCTGTGAGCTCTCTTGACGTTTGCCCACCTTACATCTCTGTCCTTTCCATTATTTAGATGTGGTATTCTCTGATATTTTCCAATACATTCTCATTTGTTGCCTAAGCTAGTTTAGGTTGGTGTCTGCAATTTGTGGCCAAAACTATAGTGGCTAGTACATGTCATAGATGGTTGCTTATGCAACTGTAATAAAGTGTTACTTTGATGCCCAAAGAATCAATCTCCAGTGAGTATTTAAATACCTAATGTGACACTCAAGGAAATACAGAAGCAAGAAAATAAAAACAGCAGGTCTTGATATTTAAAAGCATGCAATCTAGCTTGGGAATTAAATACACACTGTATAAACCTATGCCAGACTCCATGGCACAGAGAAGACTACAGAGAAATGGTTAGGTATCTGGCATGGAGAATCCTGATGAAAATAACTCACCAGAAGGAACCGAGGTCCTGCTAGAGTTGATGGGAAATGCTAGAAAAGAACGGTTTGATTGCAGTATTTCTTTTCTCCTGAGACATCAATCAGTTGATAATGTTTTAACATGGGGGATATAAGACTCGTAAAATCTACTTTTAAAAAGGTGGGGGCCACCTGGGTGGCTCAGTCAGTTAAGCATCCGACTTCGGCTCAGGTCATGATCTCACAGTTCATGGGTTCAAGCCCCGCGTCGGGCTCTGTGCTGACAGCTCAGAGCCTGGAGCCTGTTTCGGATTCTGTGTCTCCCTCTCTCTCTGACCCTCCCCTGCTCACGCTGTCTCTCTCTCTCTCAGAAATAAATAAAACATTAAAAAAATTTTGTAATTTAAAAAAAAGGTAGAAAATATATAAAAATATTTTTAGATCGGGCAACAATTTATAGGAGGCATCTCTAGGAGTACTCATCAGCTAGCAAAAAACAAAAACAAAAACAAACCACCGCCAACAATAACCAAAAAAACCATTTACACCATCCTCTTGTTCTCTAAGTTTCAGGAATACTAAGCCACTGAGAGTTCCCTTGTCCTAGACACAATTAGTTTGCCTACTTCCTCCATTTGGGGGTGCCTTCCGCCCCACTTTGGGGCTGAAGAAATAGATCTAAGTAGCCACCTTCACAGTAGAACACACCAGCCACAGCTGATTGGACCAGGGCTAATCACCTGACCCAAGCTGAACCAGTCAGATTACTTATCTATATATAGTTTGAACTATGAGATGTTGAAGCTTTGAGGCCGTCCGAATTAAGGCTTTTGTTCCCAAGGAGCCCTACCATACAGATACCAAAATTACAATCTAGGCATAAAATAGGAGGTAGAGGGAGCTGATTGGCAGAGAGGAGAATGGGTCAGATGTTCAGGTTGAAGGGGAGAGAAGAGGTTGTGTGACACTACTTCTTGGCATTACTGCCTCAACTTGGGTTCTTTACTCTTCCTTTAAGTCCTAATAATATCCTTCCTTTTTACTTGAACTTCTTAGAGTTGGTGTCTGCTTTTTATAGGCTAATAATCCCCGATCATGATAGCCCCAAACACATGTTTCGTTCTCTGGCACGTGTTTCTCCCACCTGCGGTGCTCTGCATGTTATAGCTTTTTGAAAACCCAGCTCAGCAGCCAGTCCCCCTCCTGGGGGTGGGGGGGTTAAGCTGTTACTGAGAGGTGGATAGGTGATAGGGAGAACAAAGACTTTCAGGAGCCCAGTGACAGAGAAGATGTTGGGGCAAAGGACTAGAGCAGTGAGGACAAGGATCAAAGCAGAGATTGTGCTGTGTTGGAGAATAGAGGGAGGAACAACCTTCAAGTATTTCTGAGAGGCATATAGTTGTGACTTTGGCGACATTTTGTCTGAAGGCAAAGGGCTCACAACATGCTGGATACCAGGGAGGGGTCACACTGTAATTTATCCCACTGAAGAGAAAAGCTATAGCTATTCTTAGGTATCCATAATAACCCATTTCTGTAGCACGGGGAGGTTCAGTTCAGGACAGGGGGCCACTCAGATATACCTCAAATGTTTCTTCTAGAATTCAAATAATCACATTTGAAGACACTATACTGCTTCCCATCAGGGGTGAGAAGTGTATGTGCAAAATAGTGTAAGCTCTGAAGGGCTGGGAGGAGCAGTTGCTCGGCATTGCTGAGGAAGGCCATAATGAGGAATGTCTTCCTGCTGAGAAGCACCAGGATGCGTTTATTGATTGGAGGTGAATGCAGTGAATGTAAAGTTGGGGAGTTTTGCAGTTTAATCTGACATCTGTCATTCCCGGAAGAATGGACCGTTCAAAGTAAAACCTCCATATTGATGTGTGAGAAGAACTCCAGGTTAGGAAAAACGGGGCCCCTGAGATCAGCACTCAGAAAGCTAAGACAGAGCAAATGTCTTCCCAGTAGCTGTTCACAACACGTGGTCCAAGCGAATTGCCTGGTTGGAAGAGTGAAGACAATGCTATACGAAAGCAGCTAATATAATGCCTGGCTCAAAATGCTCAAAATGGAAATCCAAAACACGTTAGTTCTCATCTCCTTTCAAAGACTACAGGACACTTTAGAAGCAGACTCCCTGACTTCTGGAGAGGAAAACAGGATTGGGAAGAACACAGATCTGTTGTTCTGGTGTGCAGAGAAGTTGAATTTTCCATTCTGGGGAGGAATTTTGCCGGGGGAGGGGGAGGTGGTTGAGGAGGAAGCAAAGACAGAGTGNGTTCTCATCTTGGCAGGAGGTGGAGAAACTACCCAGACCCAGGCTCCCCTGATCTCACTACACCTCCGTGGTTTGCAGCAGGGTTGCTGTTGGGCCCAGCAGCCCGAATCCACAGGCCCAGGCATCCCAACTCTGGAAGGTGCAGCTGGTCTCGGCCCTGTCTCAGGTAAGTAATGGGGACTTTGGGCTGCAATTTCTATTCCTGAATAGGCCTCCTATCTCAGAGTCATGCTTCAACAAACACTCAATTAAAAGGAAAAAACCTCTGGGTGATGGAAGGCACCCTATTACTGAGAAGCAGGGGATGTTTACTGAAGAAAGCGACTTCTCCCTAGTTACTAGTAGCCTGGCGAAGATTTATGAGCCAGTTTGTCCCACAGCAATCAAACTTGAAATGTGAAGTTTAAACCGGTGCGTTTTTTTTAATCAACAAAACAAACGAGGTCATGAGAGTTGCTTAGAATTAGGAATTAGGCAAAGCAATGGAGTGTTAAGTCCAGGCTAAGAAGGAGCTAGGGCTGGGGTGGTTCTGGTAGCAAAATACACTAATTTTAGCATGAAATACCTACCTACGAGAAGTCGATATGATTTTTTCCTTAAATGCCCGCACACAGCTCATGACCATCTGAAAAAATACATTTTCGCTGTGGAATACAGGAGTGATCAGAATTTATTCCCGAGGACTGACTCCGAGTTTTGATGTCCGAGGGCAATCCTGTCTGATTGGTACCGCTCAAATGGCAATATTGTTTGCAGAAATGTAGTTAGAGAGATGGCAAGTTAAAGGCTGTAAGAAGTTATAGGCAAAGCGAGGGTAACATTGTGTACTGATTTCTGACACGTGATACTACGTGGTACTGACTCATCAGTAACTTGTCTGTTTGGCCTTCCAGAGATGGAGTGTCTGAAAGGAAAGAGAGGAGGAAATGTGGTTTTCAGGCGTGTTAAATACACCACAGTTAACAATTTCCCCCCCTGGAGCACTCTTGGTGGTAAATGAGAGCTCTGGTATCTAATGTTAATAAACCATGGTCACTTCTCCCATGTGGGTTACTTTGAAAAACAGTTGTTTTCCCTCAGTCGGGATTTTGTGACTTGGGACTTTAGAGCAATCCTCTCTCCTTAGCCCCAAAGAGGACTCTCCAAACAGAAAGTGGCCTGCATGTCACCGTGCATGTTTCTGAGCAAGACATTGGCCTTCACCCCTCTATCCCAAGAAATCCAGCATTGCCTGTAGCATGCGCTCTGAAAAAGCCTTATAGGGGAAATTTCAAAAAGCGAGGTGGGGGAGTGAGGTGGATGGGGGGCCAAGGGGGAGGCCTTGAATTAAAACTTGTTCAGTCACTTTAAAATTCTCAACATATTTTCTCATTGGCCAAAACCAAAACAAAGTGACCCACCTGTGGATGTGCTAAAAATAAAGGGCCCGGACACCACACCCTTGAATCATGCAGGTGATGCATCAGGAGATTTCTGCAGGGTAAAGCCTGGGAGACTGAGGGAAAGAGTTGCGGAGGAGTTGAAAGCAGCACAACTTTCAGTGAGCAGGAGGTGAAGAGATGTAAGATGAAGGTGCTCATTGAAAAGAGTCTTTGCAGAAGGCCCCGATGGGGGCCATAGCTGAGAAGTGACTGCAGAAATGGGGAACCCATCAACCTCATCCTTGTCTCTCCCCTTGACCTCGGATCATGCAGCAGCACCACACTGGGTGCTGGCTTCCAGAAATGAAACAGGGAACAACACACCCCCAATTCCTCTCCTTAGGGAGCTTATAGTCCAAAGGAGAAGAGAGAGAAGCCCAAGGAAATAGCATCCCAAATGATTCCAAAGTGTGATAAAGTGCTGTGGAGAAAACAATCAAAATTCTGAGGTAGGGTATCCTGTGAGGGCACATGGGATTCACAGAGTGGGCAGGCCGTGCTTTTGGCATGATGGGCTTATGAACAGTTGTGCTGTGAGAAGGAGGGAGGATTGCAAAGTTTGCAGGAGGAGAGGCTGGTGAACTATTGAAAGAAGGGTGTGGTTGGAGAACGATATGCCTCTGGAACAATAAAACAAAATGGAACCAAAACAAATAAAACAAGGATACCCAGCGTGGCCACAAGTTCCATTTTAGTCACTTGCCTTCTATCATCATAGTACCCTGCAGGCTCCCTAGGCTTCCATTGGAAAGCCCTTTTAAGGAACCTGGCTTTTTTAAATTCCGAGTGACAGAAACCCAACCCAAACTATCAGGGGCAGTGAAGGGGAGTTACTGAATTGTTAGCAAGTCAGGGTGCAGCTGACTGCATGGATGACTAGAACCTGGGGTAAGGGTCGTTGAGGCTCTTTCTTCTCTCCTGTGGCTCTCCTTCATTTCCCTCTAGCAGACAGGCTTATCCCACAGATGACTGGGAAATAGTGTTTCCAGTTTCAGCCTGGTGCACATCTTCCCAAATTTGCCACCAGAGTGGGAGGGGGCCATGTTCCCATAGTTCCAGTTTGACTCACCTTTGCCGAAGGCTCTGCTTTCCTTGGTCTAGGTCACATTCCTCCAAAGAGACAGGGTACCATGAGAGGCAGAGTGGAAGAAAGAGCATCTCCCCTACAGGTGTGTGTGTGTGTGTGTGTGTGTGTGTGTGTGTGTGTGTGTGATGCTCACATGTTAGTGTATGAGTAGTGTGAGAAAGTGTTATCTGGATGTGTATTTTGAGAATATGTGGGTGTGTGTGAGTTTGTGGGAGAGTTTACTCTCCAGGAGCAATTCATATTCATGGATGTGTGTGAGGGTATGTGAATGAGTCTACATGTGAATGGGAGTATGTGTATATGTGATTGTGTATGTGTATGGGAGTACATGTATATATGTATTTGTGAGTATGTATGTATGTGTGAGTGTTATGGGTTGAATTGTGTCCCCCCCCAACCAACCCCCTCAAATTTGTATGTTGAAGTCCTAACCCCCAGCACCTGAGAATGTGACCATATTTGGAGACAGGGTCTTTACAGAGATCATCAAATTAAAATGAGGTCATTAGGGTGGTCCCTAAACCAATATGACTAGTATCCTTATATAATGGAAACTTTTGACACAGTGACACTCAAAGAAGGCAGATAATGTGAAGAGACCAGGGGGAAGATGGCCATCTCCAGGCCAGGAGCAGTCTTCCTCACAGACCTCAGAAAGAACCAACCCTTCCCACGCCTTGATTTCCAACTTCTAGCCTCCAGAACTTTGAGACAATACATTTCTGTTGGTTAAGCCACCCAGTCTGTGATACTTTGTTATGGCGACCTGAGCACACTTATATAGTGAGTATGTGTGTGACTGTGGGCACCTGAGTGTCCGTGTGTGCACGCGTGTGTGCCTGTGTATAGACTGAGAGTTGGCTTGAGTCACAAATTACATAGTATGCATAATGCTTCCTATTTGCTTATCTAATCCTACCCCAGTTCGACAGCCCATCACAAATCCCCCTCTTCCTTGACATCTCTTCTGGGCTCTCAGTTCTCCAGGAGCAGTTTATGCTGCCCGCCTATTAATCTTGTGATTCACAGTAACCCTGAGGGAAAGAACCTTCCTCATTAATGGTTGAATCCCCGATATTTGTCATATGACCCTGCACACAGTAGGTACTCAAATAGTACTTATTTTGTGACTTAACCTTTTATTTGAAATTTTTACTGTGGAATAAAACAAATACAAAAAAATGTACAAAAGAAGGCTCTACAGCCCAACGTGTGATCACAAAGTGAACACTGTGTCTCTGCTGCACAGGACGAAAACTATGGTACTGGCAGCATTCTGAAGGCCCCTGCCCACTCCATGCCCCTTTCTAGTAGTTTACCTTCTATTGCCCTCAAGGGTCACCATTGACCTGATTTTTATGATCGTCGCTCCATTGGTTTTCTTTCTGGTTTAACCACCTGAGCTTGTGTCCCTAGATATCATAGTTTAGTTTGCTTGGCCTATAGTGAAAAGGGGTTGAACCTCACCAGGAATCAAGAAGATTCAAATGAAAAACATGATGTCATAACACTATACACACAGCAGAATGATGAAAATTAACATGACTGATAGTGGAGACCAGGAGGTTTAAGACAGGAAATTGAAACATGGCTGAGAATATATAAACACTTTCGAAAAATTTGGCTTTGGGGTGCCTGGGTGGCTCAGTTGGTTGTGCATCTGACTTTGGCTCAGGTCATGATCTCAAGACAGAGTCCTGCATCAGGCTCTGTGCTGACAGTTCAGGGCCTGGAGCCTGTTTTGGGTTCTGTGTCTCCCTCTCTCTCTGCCCCTCCCCTACTTACACTCTACCTCTCCTTCAAAAATAAATAAACATCAAAAAATTTTTTAATAAAAAAAATGTTTGGCTTTACCTTGATTTGAACTTCTGCAAGCCCTTAGGACTCTATAATTCCAAACAGAATTGCATGTGCATATGTACTGAAGACTGTACTTAAGTACTTGTGGCAGCATAATTGGTAATAATGATGTGATGGGAAAAATGCATTTTGCTTTCTGTTTGCCACAGCCTGATTACAAGTGAAGTTAAGCACTGTCTCGTGGTTCTTGATCATCGGTGCCATGGATTCTTTGATTGTTCTGAAGTACATCTGCAGAGACTCCTGTTAGACATCGAAGTGGAGATGTCATGTAGGGAGTTGGCTGTCTGTGCAGTTTATGGGAGAAGCCAGAGGATGCAGATGTTAATTAGGGGCCATAGCACATAGGTGGTACTGAAAGCAATGGAAGAGATGAGATCATCTGAGGGATATGAGTATTGATAGAGAAGAGGTCTGAGGATTGAGCCTCAGGTATGAGTAAGGAATTCAGTAAATAAAAGTGGGAAGTAACAGACATCGAGGTAAGAAATAAACTAGAAGCATATCATGTTCCAAGTTTAAGGGAAAAATGTGTTCCAAGAAGGAGAGAGTGAAAAATTATCAAATGATGCTGGAAAACCAAATTGGATGAAGTCTAGGAAAAGATTTTCAAGTTTGACATCACATTAGCGACCTTAAAAGGAGTGGCTTTAATGACACAGAGGGGACATTAAACTGAATGGAAGGGGTTCAAGAAAGAATAGAAAGTGAGGCTTTGGGTAAAGAGAGCATTCTCACTCTTTTAAATAGTTTTGCTGTGAATGGGAGCCAAGAAATGGAGAGTGGCATCAACAGGGCCAGGAGGAAGATGTGGGGCCAAAGGAGGGCTTTGTTTTTTCAAAAGGAAAATATTACAATATGTTTGCTGATGTGTGTGACCTAGTAGGCAGCCAAACATGCTTACCCAGGAGAGACTGGAGATAATTGCTGTGCCAAAGTCCTTGAGCAAGCGAGAGGGGATGGATTCACTACATAAGGGGAGGGGAAGGCTTCTGAAAGGACATATGGTTCCATCACTGTAATAGGAAGGACCGGTGAAATGTGGACACAGCAGGAGATAGGATGTAAAACTGCCTGCAGGATGAGAATGTTCTCTTCTGAGTGTTTCTTTTTTTTCTTAGCAGAATAAGAAATGAAGTTATCGCCTGAGAGAAGACTGTATAGGACAGGTTGGAGTTCTAAGTGAAGAAGGGAGTGAGATATACTTGTCTCCGAGGGTAGGAGAATGAATTGACTAGGACAGTACACTGGAATTCCTGGTGACTCTTGAGGGCACAGTTGACACTTGTGGTCATGGATTTAAAGTGGAATTATTTAGAAGGGTTATAGATTTGTCTCTGACATTTTGTGTTGGTTTGGTGTAGGCATGGTAGAGAGAAAGTAGGCAGAAAGTCGAATTTAGCCAAGATTGCGATATGGCAGCCAAGTACCTGGTAAGAGAGATGAGCTGGAGAGCCAGGAGTGGATATGAGGAGGTGATTTCAGACGTGAACCATGGAGTTTACGCTGATGCGTGGGGAGGTGAGAGCCTGATGGACAGTAGAAGAGTGGCAAGATCAATGATTTGGATATCCTAAGGGAACCAAAGCATTGTTGGAGTTGAAGTGAAAAGAGAATTGAGCCAAAAAGGATCATGGGTTATAATAATTAGAGAAAAGAATACTTGACACCGAAAGTTTGAAATAAAATTATTGGTGACGAAAATGGAGAGGGTGTGGTCATGAAAGCAAGTGGCTGAACTGCAGTACAGGATAATTCCAATGGCAGGGGAAAACATCAAGGATCTTGTGGCTGGTGGACCCACCAATAAATACTACAGCAATAGAAGTGGAGAGAAAGAGAGTGGCAAGGGGAAAATTCTTTCAGTTGGCAGAGAGGAAAGTAGATCATTGCATTGAAAAGTGTAGGGGGTAAAGCTGAGGTTTGCAGGGCAGAATCAGGAGTATTCATCTGGATGTGGCAATGAGAAAGGAGATCTACCCCTTCCATAGAGACCAGTGGTATCAGAGAACAGAAAACCACCAGTTGAGGGAGCTGCAGAGAAAGCAGTATTTTTAGGATCTAGCTGAGCTGTCAGCTGGAGTGAGAAAGTAATGTATGTATTCCGAGAAGTTGGATATATGGGTGTTTTTAGTCCTGACAGACCATGAGTTCTAGAAGACCCAAGGGAAGGGCCTGGTAGATGATGAGGGGAAAGGAGAGTGGGTTATATGGAGGGATAGAGACTACTATATGGTGCCCAGAAGGTGACAGGAGTAAAAGACGTTGAAATTGGTTCCCAAATCTTCTAAGGAAGGGGTGGATAATTACTTGTAAGCAAAGTCTTCTTGAACTGGCCTCTCTGTCAGTGAGCAGGGATCATCTGGAGGAGACGTGGTGCATGAGTGTCCAACCAGGGCTCATTTCAATCCTGCTGTAAGTAGGTCCAAGCCGGGGGAGGGGAATTTTAACTCTTCAGTCTTGCTCGAAGATGCCAAGGCTAGGGGAGGGGCCGGTCTTCCCAGTATGAAGTAATCTCATTGATACAATTAGGGAGAAATAAGATCATTTAGGTGAAGAAAGCTCTGGGTTAGCACACTTACTGACTTTCGTTTGCTGATCTCTGAAGAAAATACTAGGACAAGGCCTTCTGGTGAAAAAAAATTGTTTAACTCATAAGCAGATGAAAATGCTCTGATACTCAAAGAATATTCTTGACTTAGATGTTTTTAGCAGCTTATATTTAACCAGCTATAACTCTTTTTAAGCACCATTTTGTTCAATCTTTTGAAACTGAAGATTAGTCTTTCAATGAGAAATCTGCATTTCATTGTAAAGATGGAACACAATGCCTTTGGCTCACTTAGTCAGTGGAGAAGCAAGCTTATTTTGGTAATATATCTTTAGCATATTGTAAAACAGTGATTGTAGGAAATTTATTTTAGGCAAGACAGACTGAGACATGCACATGTATAGCTCAAGGGCCATGAAGGCTATAACCTTCACTTTCCATACTTCAAGTAATAAAATCTCAGAAGTGACGTCAGTCATCTTTCATTTCAAGTTGGGTGTCTGTGATGAAAAAACCAGTGGAGAGAGTAATTTCAGAATGAGAGATTGTTGTAGTTAGAATCAGCAGCAGATCTCTGTGGTATGGAGATGTTTCTTTACTTCCTACTTCCTTTGAGGAAATACAAAATCTTAAGAATTTTTTCCATTGGATCAGATCAGTGGTCATTTCTGCCTCAGATTCTAAATATTGTACCTTAGTAGAAATTGTATGGGAAAGAGTTCATGTCCTTTCCAATGGCTTTAGCCTCATTCCCAACCAATTTTCTGGCAGGGAAGCATCCATGATTATATCCACCATCAGCCATGTAGCCCTGACCATTTGACCAGCATTATGGATTTTGAATCTATTCTCTTTGTAGATTCTTCCTGCCATTGTCCTAACTCAGGCCCCCAGTATCTATCATTTGTCTAATTACTGTTACTGGGGAAGAGATGGGTATGATGACTTCAGTCTGGATCAGTTGTAAGGGAAGGCTTTTTGTAAGGTGGGGGTTAGAATTGGTATTCAAGAATAGTTAGAATTTTGAAGGGTAGTCTAGGTGGGACCAGTGTTTTGAGTGAAGGAATCATGGTGGGGAAAATAGGGCCCTTGTGGAAGGTGCTGAGCTGAGCAGCTGACCAGAATTTTCTGTTAAGGAAGATGACATAGAAAGCTGGGTTAAGGCATGATTTAGTTGTACCTTGATTACCCAGTGACGGAGACTGGGCTGGATTTGGAGAGTTGAGAAGCACTTCCCCTCCTTCATTTTTGGTAAGAAGGAGCTAATTTTTAGTTCCCTGATGTTTTAGGTCACCCTGAGGAAGGAAGTGGGGCAAGGTTTATAGAGGATGGTAGTTACAGCAAAAACCTCTCCTGGAAGAGAATCCTGCAAATAATGGGGAGAGGGCACAAAAGCTGCCATGCAGACCTATCAGCTAATATGGCTTTTAGTGCCAGTGGGAAGACACTTAGAAGTCAATAGAACACTGCCTCTTTTCGCCATCAGCAGGACTTTGGAATATTATTTGGTTATAATGAACTTTTTGTTGTAAATGTAATTGCTGTAGAAGGATCTGGCCTGAGGACTCAATTTTGCTGCAATAAAATGTCATAATTTTTAAAAACCCTAAGTCTGATAGAAGGCTAAGCGGAAATGCAAACTCTAACAGAAGTTGTAATTTTGCCCAGAAATAGGACAGCAAAGCAATCTCTACAAAAAAGACTTTTCTGCTAATGAAGGAGATTGTTCCCCAGGGTGAAGATGGCCAGTGGCACATTCAAGATGCTAAAATAGGGTGCCTGGGTGGCTCAGTTGGTTGGGTGTCTGACTCTTGATTTAGGCTCAGGTCATGATCCCAGGGTCATGGGATCAAGCCTTGCTTCAGGCTCTGTGTTGAGCCTGGAGCCTACTTAAATTCTCTTTCCCTCTCTGTTTATCTCTCTGCCTCTCTCCCCTGCTTGTATGCTCTTGTTCTCTCTTTCTCTGCCTCCCTCTCTGTCTCAAAAAAGTGCTAAAATATAAAAATCCATCATCTACTTTACTGTTTCCTGTATTGTGCCTAGTACTAAGCCTGACAGAAGATAAGCGCTCAAGGAATGGCTCTTGAATGAATGTGAAATGTTATGGGCTTGGGAAGTGGCACTTGAATATTCACTTGGCTTAAAATTTCTTTTTTAGTTGTTGTGTACTAAGACTATGCAGTAAAAACAAAGGAAAAAAAAATATCCCACTATGTCCTCCAACTTTTAAGTTTCTCCAGACCAGGGTGAGGAATCATTTGACTGAAGACTTCATAAAGCAAATAGATTCTGGACACTTGATTCTGGACAAATTATCATAAATTTGTTGAAGGCATCATAATAAGAAGCAAAGGCAAGATATTCACTAATAACTGAACATTTTGAGTGCACTGACAAGTGTGGATTCTGGTTACCAGATAGCTCAATTTGATTTTTAAAAATGCAAATATTACAGCAGAGTGATTTGTACCTCACTGTTGACCTTTTCTGGAACCTATAGTACCTTTCCGAGTTTCAAAGCCGTTTTGCTGCTGCTGATGTTATTAGGATATTTAAAGTCCAATCCTAGATCAATTGTTTGGCAGTGGATCAGGCCTGAATCGGGGTAGAATTATATATATTAGAAGCTACAGGAGTTTGGGGTTTAAGGGTCTCACCCTAAAATCACAATCCACACATGAAGAAATGGGGTTTGGGATAAGGAATCAAATGTAGATGGCTCTCAGGCTGTAACTACTGTGTTGCTTGCAGGCTCTGCAGTATTTATGACAACATCCAGCAAAGCCAAAGGGCTGAACATAAAGGTTTGGCTTGACACGGGAATGAGCAGAGACTCCTCTTTAGCAGGCTCAACTTGAACCTGCTAAAGTCTGATTGAAAGAGAAAAGGCAACAGGGCTAATGTGGGAGAATTTTCTCCCTTCAGTGCTTGAGAGAAAAAAACTACTCGTGCCCTCCAGCATACTGGAGAATGGAATTTTTTTTTTAACCGAATTTGTAGTTGTTACAAAAAGAACTTGAAAATATATTGTCGTAGAAGGTATGTTGGGATTCTTCTCCTGGGAGAGAACGCGACTACTTAGGTGAGGGGTGTACCTGGGATTACAGGTTGAAGGTGCAAAATGAGAAGAAACCTTTATCTGGTGGTTTCTTTATATCTCCTCCAGTGAATTCTGGCTTTCGATCAGAAAGAGAGGATGGATTTTCTTGCCTTACAGCTTCCGGGGAGACATGCTGTGGGAGTCTCTCTGCTTCGAAATAATTCGTGGATGTTTTGTGAAACCTTTTGACCTGGCTGGGAGCCTGGGGCTTTTGAGCATTCAAGAATAATAGGCAGCATTGAAAAGGAGTGGATAGAATGTTTTATTAACTGTAGCTATTTTTATTAACTGGAGTCAGGGGAATATCAGAAAGGATCAAAATTTAGGAATTCTTTGAAAAGCCTTTATTTTACATTGGTTTTATTTTACATTGCTTCGATGCTTTACTCCATGGTGTAACAGACACTGCATTTTTCTGCCCCAACAAATGAGAGGGCCAGGATGGAGCTTTGAAATTTTTATTTGTTGTTGAAAAGTGGGGGGGAGGGGGGATGTGGAGTGGAAGTGAAATAGAGGGTGAGGGAGAGGCAAGGAGGTAACAGTGACTTTTTTGAGAGCTGTTTCTTTCCTCCAAAATGTCGACTGTTCAGTGTTTCAGCACCATTTATTTCTGTCTCTCCTAGTCATATTCTCTTGGGAAGTTTTATCTGTGCTTCAATTCAATAAATATATCTTGAGTGTCAACTCCGCATAGGGTGTGTGCTAAATGTATAAGGATTTAGACATAAGTAATATAGGCGTGCTTGGGTGGCTCAGTCAGTTGAGCATCTGATTTTGGCTCAGGTCATGATCTCATGGTTTGTGGCTTTGAGCCCCATGTCAGGCTCTGTGCTGACAGCTCAGAGCTTGGAGCCTGCTTCAGATCCTGTGTCTCCCTCTCTCTCTGCCCCTCCCTCGCTCTTGCTTTCTCCCTCTCTCTCTCATATAAGTAAACATTGAAAATTTTAGAAACAAGTAATATAGAATCCAGGCTCATGGTCTCTTGGTTGGGCTTGGTTACCTGCCAATTGTAGGTTTATTGCCCTCTGTCTCCTGATCCCAAGCCTGATGTTTGTTCTTACTACAAACTGTTAGGAATTTTTGGTTATAAGCAATAGAAACAAATGCTGGCTAATTTATGCAAAAGAGAGATTCATCAAAAGATATGGAAATTGCTCATGAGATCAAAGAAGAGGGTTTGGGATACACAGGAAATACGTAGCTCCAGAAGTTCTACCCAACTGTCTTGTCAGGGTGAAGGGCTGCACTACTAATAAGAGTTCTAACTATTTTACTATTATTCTCATGATTCAAATTCTAGGAAGGGAGCACTTGATTGGCCAATTAGGGTCTTATGGCTGTCCCTTTGGCTGGGGATGATGGCACCTCTTGGTTAATAGACATACAAGGAGAGGAGAGGTAGCTTGTCAAAAATTGGGATCTCTTACTAAGTTAAGATGGGATAGATGCTGAGCAGTCAGAAAACTGACAAAAAGACTACATCAGAATAAGGTGGGACCAGAGATTCTCTCCCCTAATGCCAACCTGTGTTAGGCTCTGACCTGGGTCACAGAATGTATAGGACCTTGGAAAAGGATGATGCTGAGTCTAGGAGTGGGGGGAAAGCTGAACCCATCTCTTCTACTTCCTCACCCCCAACCCCATGAGAGACCATATCCACCCCAAAGAGGGATTATCTTGGAAATTGGAAGAGGGCACTGCTTGGTGCAGGTCAGATGGTCTCTGACACTGGAAGGCACACTTTCAGTTTGAGGCACCCTTTGTGGAGTGGGCTGGCTGTACACTAGAGATCCAACAAGCCAGGTGTTGGATCTGGGCTGATCCCAGATCAAAGGGATTTCCACTATTCTAAAGTCAGACAGGTGCACTTCAGAACAGTCCATAGTGCCAAACAACGGACAGCATACCCTGCATCTGCCCTTCTGGAGCATGTCTGGCTTCAGGATCCAGACAGATCATTCCGTGGTGATAGCTGCCCATATGGCCCATTCCGTCCCGTCCCCCAAGATTCAACGAGTTTATTGCATAAACTGTTGTTTCCTGCTTCCTATTGAGGAGTTGATGTATCTTTCCAGAAGTTACTGGAATGAACATTAAAGCTCTTTATGAGAGTCTCTTGGGAGAGTAAGGTTGTGCTGATGGAGGCAGCCCAGTGGTGATGTCCCATTAGTGTAGACACTGAGCTGTGGATGCAGCACCCCTGGATGGCCCATCGCACCTGGGGCCAGCCTCGCACATCTCCATGTGGTTTGAGTGTCACTGGGGCTGGCCCTTTCAGCAGCAGCTAGTCCATAGCGTGTGGGACCTCCCATTTTTCTGGGTCTCCTGTTTAAAGAATCCACAGTGTGTTGCACTGTGCATTGGCACTGCATTGCCCTCCGTGTACAGGGGAAACAAAGTCACACATCTTCAGTCGATGGGTCTTCATGCTGACTTACAAACTCCATGAATAGACAGTAGCAGGCCTGTGTCCTGCTCCTTGGGTATCTGTGCCTGTCTCCCTAGGTGAGGCTGCTTCCTCCCTAGGGACAGTCCTCTCTCCAACTGGTCCCTGAGGTCTCACTGGGGTGAGACATCCCACACCTTCCCCCCATCACTTTTGATGAGCCTAACTACCACGTGGAGATCAAGACAGAGCCAGAAAGAAAATTTTGGATGTTTACACTTTCTTAGCATTGAAAGATTCACCAAAAGAGTGATTCCAGGCTTGAAAAGCCAAGTTTTCCAGGAACAGAGCAGGTACCCACTTGATCTTTCTATAACTGGATCTAGACTCCTTAGAGACTGAATTCCCTGCTTGTAATCTCCAGATTTTTATGGGTGGGTCTATGAAGACTCTCCAGTAGATATAATCTACTTGATTGATTCAGTCGATTGAATTTATTCTATATATATTGAGTGAGCATGCATAATGGATAAGCCCTGAGCTGAGTGCCACAGAGATACAGAGTGAGTTAAGCGTCTTAGGAAACAGGGAGTAAGGATGAGCAGTCAGGCTTATGGTCCAGGTTCCATGCCCTCTTAAAAGGAAAATCCATGGCATAAAATGAGTAAGGATCCATATATATATGATGCGTAGATCTTAAGTGATAAACCATGCTGTGCTGGGGTGAACCGTGACTATGACATTGTATAAATAATATAGATATTGGGATTCACCCACAGCACTTACATCAGATAAGGTTTGGCTAGTTATAGGATGAATGGGCTGTTTTTGAAGCAGTATCGCAAAAACTATGTTGTTTTAAAAATGTGTGTTTGACTATAACTCACAGTAAGAAATACATTTTACACTGGGATACATACATTCCTCCACACTTTCCCATATACTCTAAGAACAAAACTTTTAGAAGAATAATACTTATTCGTCCTACATGTGATATACTCTGGTATTTTTTTTATTCTATTCAATGATACTCTGTTCTATACTGGCCCATTCAATTTCCTAAAAAGAAAAAAGAAAAAGTCTGATTATGAACCATTAGACTGAATCAGGGCCAACTAAAGGATCACAACATATAGTTTAATAAGTATTGCAAAGCAGCTGAGTAAAAGTTTTGGAAACTGTTAATCCAGGTTCAAAGCTTGATTCTTCCATTACCTAATTGCACTGAATAACTTGATATATTAGTCAATTCTGGCTGCTATAGAGTGGGAAGCTTAAACAATAGAAATTTATTTTCAAAAAAAAAAAAAAAAGAGAGGGAGGGGTTGGGGCACTTGGTTAGCTCAGTTGATTAAGTGCCTGACTTTGGCTCAGGTAATGATCTCGCGGTTCATGAGTTTGAATCCCATGTTGGACTCTGTGCTGTCAGTACAGAACCTGCTTTTGATTCTCTCTCTCCCTTTCTCTCTGCCTCTCCCCTGCTTGTTCTCTCTCTCTCTCTCTCTCTCAAAAATGAATAAGCATTAAGGGAAAAAAGAAATTTATTTTCTCACCTTCTGGGGGAAATCTGAGATCAGGGGACTAGCTTGGTTGAGTTCTGGTGAGAACTTTCTTCCTGGCTTACAAATGGCTGCTTTATTGCTGTGTGCTTACATGGCCTTTTCTTGTGCATGTGCATGGAGAGAGAGAGATCTGTCTCCCTCCACCCCTCTTCTTATAAGACCGCTAATCCTATTGAGCTCTTACGACCTCATTTAACCTTAATAACCTCCTAAGAGCCCTATCTTCAAATTCAGTACTCTAAGATGTTAGGGCTTCAATATATGAATTTTAGAGGAATATAGTTCAGTCTATAACCCTTGAGTAAGTTATTTAACTTCTCTACATCTCAATTTATCAATAAAATGAGGGTAATAATGAGTGTGCATACCATTCATTTATTAACAATATTTATTGTATACCCAGCATGTGCCAAGTCCTAGAGTAGAGACTAAAAAGGCAGAGCAAAATCCTTATCCTATAGAACCATTGTGAATAACAAATCAAAGTGCTTAGCAAAATGTAGTGCTCAACAAACATTAGTTGTTGTCACTGCTAATTGGTACAGGACACACCTGGTTGAACTGGAGTCCAACTCCTGGATGTAGAGGAGGTATCTCCTCTGTCACGTTGTGAGCGAGATGCTGGATTCTGTTGTTAATGTGGTTCATAAGCCTATCCACGTGCTTGAATATGCCCTTCTGTGTATTCTTCCCTCCACCCGGAGAGTCAGGCCCAGCTCTGTGGGAAATGAGGCTGTATCAAGATAAATGGCATGATTTTCCATAACTGAGATGGATAGGAATCATAGGGCTCATAATCGAGATGGATAGATAGACATAAACACGGCTCTAATGCATCAGATCAGGGCTATAATAAAGTTATGAACAAAGAGCTGTGGGAGCACAGAAAAAAGAGACCAGCTCTGCTTGAGGGTGGGAAAGACATCTCAGAAAAGTAAGATTGGAGCTTTCCCCTCTTAATTTTCAAGGAAAAATTTAAGGGGATGGCAAGGATGTTTTCAGCAGAGGGAGAGGCACAGGCAAAGATGCACGCTCATGCTTGGGGAAAGACAAGGAACCCAGCGTGGTAGGAGCAAGGTCTGAATTCTGTCTCAGGAGATACAGAAAACAAACCCTCAGGGGTGTTTGAGCACGAAAATGTGCAGCGTGGGGGAGGAAAGCCAGAGGCCTTCCAGCTAGGAGGCTGTTGTATGTAATTCAGGTGACAGATGATGAAGGCAATGAGGGCGCTGCAAGGGGCGGGGAGCGGGGAGGAGTGGGCACATGAGAGAGACATCTAGAAAGTTGCAGTTATGGGTCTCAGTGGCTTATTAGATGTGGCAGATGAGAAAGTTAGAGTCAAGATGACCTGAAGATCTTTCACTTTGACGTTCAGTGGAACCATAACCTGAGCAGGAAATACAGACGGGAGAGTGAGTCTGGGGAAGAGTGTGTGGTCATACTGCCTGTGTTGAATTTGAGTTTTCTGCATGGTATGTATTAGCAAGAACTTCCTAGTAAAAAGAGAAGGAACCAGACTGATTAATGATAGGGTGTTTAGCTTCAATTAGCTGCTGATAAACTTGTTAATCTAACCCCCGCCCCGAAAAACATATCTGTGGAAGTTGAGTTTGAAAACTACTTTGTGTGTCTGGCTGTGACTACACTGCCAATGAAAGTGGAAGATGGAGCCTGACGCGCTGCCTGTTTCTGAGAGTGCGTACACTGTTTCTTTATTTAGAACCTCTTACCAGTATCAATTAAACCCCAGTTAAATTTGACATTTCTTAACCTTGCATTGGATCAAATTCATTGCTACAGCAGAACCCATATGGCACGGAGACAGTTGTAGGCATCAGTTCATTGCTTATGTAGGGATGCTGGCCCAGTGCCAACCAGTAATCACTGCTTTTTGTTAATAGACATGTTTGCTTTGCAGTCATTTCTATACACAGGGCTCTGGATTAATTAGATTGAAATCTGTCATCCATCTAAGAAACCACAAGAACTCATTCTCTGTGCTTCCAAGGGAAAGAGAACAGCAGATTTTGGCAAATTAAAAAAAAAATGTGTTTGCTTGTTTCCATAAGAGCTTAACAGACTATCCAAATAACCAGTGCATAAGACATTTTTGATAATTAATAAGGAGCAGAGAGTGAGTTGGAGAGTTTAAGAGATGAGCCCTCAAAGGAATCAAGGTGAGATTATTCTCAGGATATGAATTAGTGGAGTCTTTAAAAAGCACATTTTGTTTTTGTATTTGCTTCCCTGAATGTTGACAGACAGATTTTGTTTGGGTATGAAGATCTACAAAGAGACCCCCCCCTTGGCCATCAGGTCAAAGGTCTGTTCAAGTTGAAGAAATAGCCACCAGGTTTCTTTGCACTCAGGTCTGGGTAGGAAGAGAGGTGACCTTCCAGGTGATTCTGCAGCAGAGTCGTGCTGTAGTGCTGCCTTTGGGGTCCACATCACTGAGCTGCCTCGGGCTGAGATCCCTTCAGCTTGAGCACCTTCTGCTCCATCACTAATGAAACCCCTTTAGACATGCCTTATGCTAAATTCTTTTCTGGAATCAGTATTTCCAGACCGAGCCTCTCTAACGGATATTGTTTATTGTTTCTTAATGGAAGCAGACAAAGATTCAAGTAGTATCCCAGAATTTCCACCCTATGCATATGAGTAATTTAGCCTTAGTGGCTGATACATGTTTGTTGAATGAATGGAAGATGGAGGTAGAGAGCATCTTTCTATGATGTTTCTGTACATCTGCATTAGAAAAAGTCCCTATTGGCTATGTACTTTTAGCCTCTTAATTGAAAAATATCTGTGCCATCGGGGGGTTAAAAAAAAGAGTGGTTAGTCTGTGAAGTATATCATCCAGGCTGTTGCAAATACGAATTTTGCATTTTTAGCAATTTCCCATTTTAGTTTTTTCAACTATCACTTTATATTTATTGCTCACTCACTAATTGGGTCACCATCTAGCTATAGTGGGTGCTCAGAAACAGGCAGGTTGAAGTTGATGGATCTTTTCCTGCTTCTACAGCAGTTTCCTCAAACAGCTGTATAGGGACAGTACTATATAGGGACTGTATAGGGACGGTAAACAGTCCCAGGCCAACAGTGTCAGGGAGTGCTTCTAGGGACCTCAGTCTCTTTACCTACCCTGATCATGGCTTCTCAACCTCCCCACGGAGAGAGGAGGATCTCCATTTCTTTACTTAATACTAAATGAGATCCTAGTGGTAGTGTAAAGTTACCAGTGACATTGGGCAGGGGAGAAAAGCCGTGGATGTGAGACAGACTCAGCTGAGGAAGAACAGATGGAGTAAAAGTGTCAAAGACTTCACACTTAAGATAAGGCAGAACAAAGATGACATCAGCGCTTATCCCCAAGGGGATATACAGGGCTGTGGATGCCTATAGTGTGTCAGGGAAGGTGAGTTACAGCCAGGAGAGCAGGATCCATATGGTTGGATATCTGTTGCTATATCTTATTTCTAGTTAGCTGATTGTCACATACACAGGGGCAAGTAGCCAAGCGGTGTTCACACAGAGGCTTTCGGAGCACTGGTCGCTGGGGAAGCATTCTGAGCCGGAGCAGTGGCAGTGTGCAGGTCTGCCCTGTCCATTGCATTCCAGGGCAACACATGGGGCTCTGGCAAGGCCTGGTGAAACTGGGAGATGTACCAGCTGCTTGGGCAGGGAAGCACTGGGCCCTCTGACATAACCAGTGATGTGGATGGAACGGTAATAGGACATGGCAGAACTTTGGCTCCAGCCCTATCTTGCCAGCTCAGTGTTAGTGGTAAAGGGAGAACCAGGCCCTCCCCTGGGGGATCAGAGAAAGAGTTCCATGCCTTGTAGTTGAAAGGTTCTATTAGGGCAGTCCAGGAGAAGGAGTCTCCACATCCATTTCTCTGACACTAGCCTTTCCCTTGGCATGTTGTGTGTGGCGTCCAAGCTTGGGGTGGATCAGGATCGATCATCTTAAGCTCTAGGCCATATGTCGCCCCCACGAAATTGCGGGAGCCAGCTTCCTTACTAGGAGACCAGAATGGAGGGGATTCTTCTTGAGCAATTTAATACTTACCTCTGACCAGCTGACCAAGGCTTTGTCTTCATAAGTTATCTGCACGTTCTGGGAAAGACCTAGAAATGCGGAAATAATAGAAACCACCACTTATTGAATGCTTGCTATGTGCCAGACACCGTGTTAAACATTTCATTTATTTATGAATTACATTAGTAATTGATTTCACCATATAAAGTACAATAGCATTAAAGGTAAGGGTACTGAGACAATCAGAGATTAAGTCTCTGGCTCAAGATCGTTCAGGTCATCAATGACACAGCTGAGATTTCTACTCAGGAGGTCAAACTTGTACGCACTGCTATTCTGCCTCATCGCCTCCAATGGATTCTGTCCTAAAACTATGGAATCCAGTGGTGTGTCCCAGTGCTTCTGTTTCTGGGGAGAATCCTTATATTGAGTTACAAAGCTCAATAATAGATATAACAGCACATTAAAAAGTACTGGTGTGCTATGTGAAATATGGAAAACATTCAAGTTATTTATTTAACCATTTTAATTTTTTTTTTTAATGTTTTATTTATTTCCAGGAGAGAGAGAGAGAGACAGTGTGAGCAGGGGAGGGTCAGAGAGAGAGGGAGTCACAGACTGAAACAGGCTCCAGGCTCTGAGCTGGCAGTCAGCACAGAGCCCGACGCGGGGCTCGAACCCACGAACCGCGAGATCATGACCTAAGCGAAAGTCGGACGCTCAACCGACTAAGCCACCCAGGCGCCCCTATTTAACCATTTTAGCAAGCACTTTCTCTGTGTTGGTTCTGTGCTAAACAGAATTTCTTTCTGCCTGCTTATCCCTTTGGTAGTTATTTTTACATTTTAATGTGAAGCTGTAACTTAAAAGTCCAAAATTGATCATCTTGTGAGCCTCCTAAAGAGCATATGGATGGAATTAGAACAGTTTACTGATGGACTTTATCAAGCCCTCCTTGTTGCCATGTAATTGTTACTTAGTATTTTAATTCTATCACGTATTTAACCACCCACTATTAGTCATTGTTTTGTCTTTTTTATTCTATTTCAGTCAATGGTTATTTAGAATTCCCGAAACATTTGCCTATTCCTTTGCTCACCCTTGTTTCTTGCAACATACTCATTTCCCCCAGGTTATATTTCCTTCTTATGGAAGGATACCCGATCGCCATTCTTTCACCCAAAACGCTTTCTTAATCTTGGTCTGAAATGCTTTCTTTGATCTTAATTCTTAATGATTGTGTAACTGGTTTTAAATTTTCTAAATTGACAGTCATTTTTTCTCAATATTGTTTTCCCCCATCTTTATGGAGATATAATTGCCATATAACATTGTGCAAGTTGAAAAAATGTTTTTAACATTGATTTATTTTTGAGAGACAAAGAGAGACAGAGCACAAGTGGTGGAGGGGCAGATGGAGAGGGAGACACAGAATCCAAAGCAGGCTCCAAGCTCTGGACTGACAGCACAGAGCCGATGTGGAGCTCCAACTCATGAACTGTGAGATCATGACCTGAGCTGAAGTCAGATGCTTAACTGACTGAGCCACCCAGGCACCCCTAACATTGTGTAACTTTAAGGTGTATGAAGTGATGCTTTGATATACACATATACTATGAAACCATTACCACAATTAAGTTAGTTAATACATCTATTGCTCATATAGGTACAATATTTTGTGTGTGTGTGAGTGTGATGAGGAAGTTTAAAATGTTCATTTTTAGCTACTTCCAAAGTACGGTACAGTACGGCTAACTATAGTCACCATGCCATATATTACATCCTCCTAACGTATTTAACTTACTTATCTCCTCCCACTGCCTCGCCATCAACCCAAGGCAACTACTGCTTTGCTTTCTGTCGCTAAAGAATACTTTACATTTCGTACAGTTGTGTTCTGTACAATTTTACATAAATAAAGTTATCCAAAAATACTTTTTGTCTGGCTTCTTTCATTCAGCAAAATAATTTTGAGATCCATCCATGTTTGTGAGTGTGTCAATTGCTTATTAATGTTTGCTGCTGAGTAGTAATTCCACTGTGTGGTGTGATAGGCTAAAAACTTGACTGGATCAGGGGGTGCCCCAAAGCTGGTGGAACATTATTTTTGGGTGTCTGTCAGGGTGTTCCAGAGGAGATTTCCATTTGAACTGGTGGGCTCGCAAAGTGGGATGCCCTCCCCAGTGTGAGTAGTATCATATAATCTTTTGAGGGCCTGAGGAGCAAACATGTGGAGGAACGAGGCATTTGCTCTTTTTCTTCATTGCCTCATTGTTTGAGCTGGGACATTCTCATCTCCAATTCTCCTGCCCTCCGACTTGGGTTTACATCATTGGCTCCTTTGGCTTTCACGGGTTTGGACCCAGATCCAATTATACCAGCTGGTTTTCCGGGGTCTTCAGCTTGCAGACTGTGAGACTTCTTCATCTCCACAATTGTGAGAGGAATTTCTTCATAATAAGTCTCTCTTTTAAAATTTTTTTAATGTTTATTTTTGAGAGAGAGATTGAGAGAGAGAGAAGGAGAGAGAGAGAGGGAGAATGAGCTGGGGACGGGCAGAGAGAGAGGGAGACACAGAATCTGAAGCAGGCTCCAGGCTCTGAGCCATTAGCACAGAACCCAGTGCAGAGCCATGGTTCAACCCATGAACCATGAGATCATGACCCCACAAACAGTGAGATCGTGACCTGAGCCAAAGTGCAACGCTTAACTGACTGAGCCACCCAGGTGCCCCTTAAATTTCTTTTTATAGTCTATTGGTTTCTGTTGCTCTGGAGAATCCCAAGTAGAGCATATGTAGATACTACAATTTATTTATCCATTCCCCTGTTGATGAACATCTATGTTGTTTCCAATTTTTGGCTGTTACAAATAAAACTGCTATGTCATTCATGTGCTAGTCTTTATAAGGAAATATACTTTCATTCCCCTGTGAATGGAATTTGTGAGTAATATGGTAGGTGTGTTTAATATTTTAAGAACCTGCTTCATTATTTACCAACTAAAGGAAAAGTACCACTTTTCTTACCAACCAGAGTGTATGATGGTTCCAGGTCTTCAAAATTCTCCAACTTAATTTTGTGTTGGAGGTCAGTCATTTTAATTTTGGACATTCTAATAGGTATGTAGTGGGTACCTCACTGAGTTTTAATTTGCATTTTCTTAATGACTAATGATGATAAATGTTTTTCATGGTCTTATTGGCCATTGTTATTTCTTTGGTAAGATGTCTGTTCAAACTTTTGTCCATTTTTAAAATTAGGTTGTTTATTTTCTTATTATTTCTTTAACAGGTTCTTTATGTATTCTGTACACAAGTACTTTAACACATATGCTTTGCAAATATTTTCTCCCTGTCTTTGTCTTGTGTTTTCATTCCTTTAACAGTGTCTTTTGAAAAGCAGATGTTCTTAATTTTGATGAAATCAATTTATCAGCGTATTCTTTTATGGATCATTCCTTCCGTATTTCTTCATGTCCTATCAATGAAAACTTTGTTTAACTTAAGATTACAAATATTTGTTGTCTTCTAGAAATTTTGTGGTTGGGGTTTTACATTTAGATCTATAATTCATTTTGAATGAACTTATGCATATTATGTAAGCTTGAAATTAATTTTTTACATAAAGATATTCAATTAATTTCAACACTTATTAAAAAGACTTATTTTTCTAATTGATTGCTTTTGTTCCTTTGTCAAAAATAAATTGATCCTACATGGAACAACACGGATGGATTTTAAGGAAAATTTGTGCTCAGTGAAAAAAGCTCAAAATATCATACACTGTATGATTACATTTGTATAACATCTTTGAAATAAAAGTATGATAGAAATGGAGGAAATATTAGTGGTTCCCACAGGCTAGAAAGTAAAGGGTAGAGAGAGTGGGTGTGGCTATAAAAGTAGCAGGAGAGAGCCTTGGTGATAGAACAGGGCTGTCACTTGATTGTGGGGTGATTTCATGAAGATATGCATGTGATCAGATTCCATAGAACTACAGACATTCACACAAATGAGATTGTGAAACTAATGATATGTAAGGATGTCAGTCTCTGGGTCGTGTTACTGTACTATATGCAAGTTGTTACCATTGCACGAGGCCGAATAAATGGTTTACAGGATCTCCCTGTACATTTTGTTCAACTTTCTGGGAATCCACAATAATTTTAAAATAATTTTTTTAAAATTTTAAGTGACCATATTATGCATGTGGGTTTATTTCTGGACTGTCACTTTTGACCTATCAATTTATTTGTTGTCTTGATGCCAGTGCCACACTGTCTTGATTACTATAGTGTTTTGTTTTTTTTTAATGTTTTATTTATTTCTAGGAGAGAGAGAGACAGCGTGAACAGGGGAGGGTCAGAGAGAGAGGGAGTCACAGACTGAAACAGGCTCCAGACTCCGAGCTGGCAGTCAGCACAGAGCCCGACGCGGGGCTCGAACCCACGAACCGCGAGATCATGACCTAAGCGAAAGTCGGACGCTTAACCGACTAAGCCACCCAGGCGCCCCTTGATTACTATAGTTTTGTAATAAGTTTTGGAGTCATTTAGCCTAAGTCCTCCAATTTTATTATTTATTTTTAAAATTATTTCTTATTATATTTCGTTTGAACTTCCATATGAATTTTAGATTTAGCTCTTTAGTTTCTACAAAAAATCTTGCTGCAGTTTATTGATTTTATACTGAATCTCTAGATCAGCTTTGGGGAAATTGATATTTTTAGCAATATTCAGTTATGTGACCCATGAGCATGACCTATCTCTCCACTTATTTAGATCTTCTTTAATTTCTCTTAGCAATGTTCTAATGTTTTCAGTGTACAGATTTTTCATATCTTTTGTCAGATTTGTCCCTGAGTACTTTATTTTTTAATGTTTTTAAATTATATTACTTTAACATATTAATTTTGATAGTTCATCCTTAATATATAGAAATACAATTGATTTTTTAAGTCGATCTTGTACCCTACAATCTTATAAAGTTCCATTATTAGTTTTAATGGCTTTTTAAATGGTGCTTTGGATTTTCTACATAGACAATCATGTTCTCTAAGAGTAGAAACAGTTTTGCCTTTTCCATTTCACTCTCAATGTCTTTTTTCTCCCGGCCTTTTTGAAGTTCTTATAACCTTCTGCACTGTGTTGAACAGAAGTGGTGAAAAAGGACATCCCTGCTTTGCTCCTGATCTTTGGAGGAAAGCATTTGGTCTTTTGCTATGAAGTATGATATATATTACTTTCTTCATAGATTCCCCTTTATTAGCTTGAGGAAGTCCCTTTTCTTCCTAATTTATTGGGAGATAGAAACAAATTAGAAACAACTGTTGGATTTTGTCAAATGCATTTTCTGCATTTGCTTAGATAATCATATGCCTTTTTTTCTTTAGTCTATTGATACGGCAAATTACATTGATTGATTTTCCCATGTTAAAACACCCTAGCCTGCCCAGGATAAATCCCATTGGTCACAACATATTGTCCTTTAAATATACCATTAGATTGGTTTTTATAAAGTTTTGTTAAGAATTGCATCTATATTCATGAGTGGATGGGTAGATATTTTTTCTTCTTCTCATAGTGCTTTTATCTGGTTTTGTTATCAGGATTATTCTGATAAAATGAGATAGGAAGTATTGTCTCCTCTTCAATTTTCTGGATGAGTATGTATAGAATTGGTATTATTTCCTCTTTAAATGCTTGGTATAGTTTATCAGTGAAGACTTCTAGGCCTGGAGTTTATATTGTGGGAAGGTTTTTAACTACCAATCAAATATCCTTAGGGGGTGCCTGGATGACTAAGTCAGTTAAGCGACTGATTTTTTTTTTTATGTTTTTTAAATTATTTCTAGGAGAGAGAGAGAGAGACAGCGTGAGCAGGGGAGGGTCAGAGAGAGAGGGAGACACAGACTCTGAAATACGCTCCAGGCTCTGAGCTGGCAGTCAGCACAGAGCCCGACGCGGGGCTCGAACCCACGAACTGCGAGATCATGACCTAAGCGAAAGTCGGACGCTTAACTGACTAAGCCACCCAGGCGCTCCAAGCGACTGATTCTTAATTTCAGCTCAGATCATGATCTCACGGTTCCTGAGATCAAGCCTCATGTCGGGCTCTGGGCTGACAGTGCAGAACCTACTTGGGATTCTCTCTCTTTCCCTCTCTCTTTGCCCTTTCCTCCCTCAAAATAAATAAACAAAAAAGAAGTAAATATCTTTAACAGATACAGATTATCCTTTTTTTTTCTTGAATAAACTTTGATAGTCTGTATCTCTTCAGAAATATATCCATTTTATCTAAGCTGTCAGTTTTATTGGCATAAAAAAACATGCTTAGAGTTGCAACTTTTAATTGTTTTAAGTGGTCAATTTAGTATTGATTGTGCACATCTTTAACTTATCATATTCTACCTTAAGTGATACTCTAATCATGTACAACCTAAGAACTTAACAGCAGTAGACGTCCGTTTCTTCCCTTCCAGACATTGTGCTTTTGTTGTCATAATTTTACTTCTACATGGAGGGGTTAACTCTTGCTTAATGCTGTCTTCTTTTCCTCCTCAACATCTGTTTTTCTTATGCACATGGAGGGGTGTGTGTGTGTGTGTGTGTGTGTGTGTGTGTGTGTGTTGGAAGATATTTAAAATTTAATCCAGCAGTTCTGTAGTTTATAGCAAGTGAGGAATGACAATCTAAAGAGCTTACAGTCTAATGGGAGAAACAAATAATAAATATAATTATTATAGTTATAGAGAACAATTAGGATATATACTATAGAGACATTCTGGCAGGAGAGCTTCCTAATCTAGTCTTGGAAGCCTCTAAAGAAAGGACTTTTAAGTGGAGACCCAAAGGGTGAATAGCAAGTGGACAAAAGAAATGACCTTGGAGTAGTGAAATTGTATTTCAGGTATTGAAGGCAATGTATACAAACGTGTGTTAAGCGAATTGATAGAAAATCAGCATGACTAAATCAGCATGATAGAAAATCAGCATGTTGATCAAGAGATATACAAGTGAGAAAGGAAATTTTAAGAATTTTGAAAATTACAGATTTTCAAATGTTAATGTTAAATGTTAGTGGAGGAGGGTGGGGACTTGGGGAAAAATATCAAGCAGAAAGAATGAGATGTGAAGTGCAAAAAGAAAAGTGCTGATGAGCAGTGGAAGCAGTTAACCCTGACAGGTATACTACAGCTAGGATAGCCAGCTATTCATTTGCTTTATGTATTTTTTTCCACTTAACATTTATTACATGTCCATCCAAAAGGAATTGTGCTTTCAATATAATCTAAGAATAGGCATATGATTAAATGGTTAAAATATACTTGATAAAGAGAAAGATAATTTATTAATTTATGTGTTAAATGAATCTGGCATTTTTATGGATTGCTTTTTAATTTTTAGATTTTGGACTTAAAGGTAGATGAGTGTGGGAGCTTAAAGTATTGGAGGCACATTTGAGACAACCCAGCTGTCAGCCTCCCAGAGTGGAGGTTGGAAGGAGACCTCCAACCATGAAGAGAATCATGTTCATATTTAGGAGCTGTGGAGCTTGTGACTAAGCAAAATGTATTTCCATTACCCTTCTCCTTTTTATAGAAGGGAAATTTGGTTGAAATGAGCACAAAGGTCTTTCTTGATCAATAGATAGAAGAAGATCAAGGAAAGCACTTGGTGGTTCTCAGAGGGGCCAGGAATGGGTCTTCTTTAAAATGGAAGACAGTGAGAGTTAGGTTCTTTTTTCATGCTGAAACCTTACCTAGAAGACATAAGTTCTTCATCTCTACCTCTTTTTGCTGTGGCTATGAATCTCTTCAAAATGCAGAACCCGCGGAATCACACCACTGTACCAGCTCCCAGTGATAGCTCTACAGAGGGCAGTGAGTGTGAGAAGGCAAAATAGGATATAAGGGAGGTACAGAGGTAGGATTTGGCCTTGGCAATGGGATGTGGTTTTGGATATGAGTGTGGTTAAGGAATACATATTGAGGGCAGATATCACTCTTTTTTTAAATTTGTTCAAATGACTCCTCCATATGACATACAGGCTCACTGAGACGGTCAAAACATCGTATGCTTTGGTGTTCCCAAAGAGAATGACAGCTTTTCTCTATTCGTTTGGAATTTGTGCCTTATTTACTATTTTCTTAGAATTTGGTTGCCATAAAACTGAAGAAAAGTCCTCAGTATATTTTACTGATGTGAAAAAATATGTATCCCTCTTTCCAAGTAAATGTGTGTGTGTGTGTGCGCGCAATTGCCTCATCTTATCATCATAGAAGGACAAAGCACTGTGCTTTGCAGAACCAAATGGGGAAACTAGGATGACTGTGTGTGCGGATACTTGTGTCTGGAATCTACAAGCCAGAACTGACTAGCAGCAGTTGTGGTTGCTGTGACAGGAGCAAGTTTTATGGCTACACAGCTAAGAGAAAACTTGCAGATACAAGCACTGCTTGCTGGGAAACTGTGTTCATGTCTGTACAGAGTATTTCTGTGGGGAGCTCACTAGAGAGAACAGCGTCTCCTATCGACATTGTAAGACTGAATATTTCTCACATACAACTTGACTTGTTACTTGTCTTATTACAGGCTGGAGGCCTGAAGGTTCTTATAGATTATATTCGTGGCCTGCCCTGGTGATATATGTGTAAATTACTATGCTCCAAACTCATTTTCTGGCCTGTTGTTGTCCTATAGAGGTTTTTAGTTTCTGCCACAGATAAAAGATAGATGGCTCACACAGCGTGCAGTGTTGCGGAGAGTGAGAAGCTTTGGTTGGCCAACGGTATCCAATGTATGCAGATGTGTTCTAAGGGGTCCCGCCATGACACTGGATATAAAAATATTTTTGTAAGGACAAGGTTTAATAACCATTTCAGACTCCACTTAAAGGCTACAAGGGAATTTGGCTTTAATGGGACTGAATGTGTGTGAGTAATGTGCTCAGACACTGTGGCCAAGAACTCAGGTGTTTAGAGCACACTCAGGTGTTTAGAGTAACTAGCTTAAGACTGTATATGTTTAATCATCAATTGTGCCAGTTAATCCTACTGAATTCCTGGCTAGTTAACTGCTCACAAATGCATAGGGTTGGTAACCAGATTGTTTGGTATGACAGAAACAGTACAAATGCATCAGTAGGTCTGGGAGAAATGATGGAGCATGTGCACATACGTATGTATGCATGCAGGTGTGTATGTAAGTATATATGGAGGTAGGTAGGGCTGGGAGGAGGAGATGCCAGGGGATTTAAAAATTGTTAGGATTTTCTCTGGCTCCCAATAGCATAGCCTTTCACTATATATATACATAAGATTAGGTCCAGCCGGGAGCCTGGGTGGCTCAGTTAGTTAAGCATTCGACTCTTGATTTTGGCTCAGGATATGATGTCATGGTTTGTGAGTTTAAGCCCCACACCAGGCTCTGTGCTGACAGTGCGAAGCCTGCTTGAGATCCTCTCTCTCCCTCTCTGTCTCTGCCTCTTCCCTGCTAATGTTCTCTCTCTCTCTCTCTCAAAATAAATAAACATTTTTTTGAAAAGGGAAAAAAGGGCAAATTCAACTGAGAGAGGTATTTAAAGTTTCAATACAGCAAAAATTAGAGCTGTTTTTTCCTTGCTCAGAACAACAGAGCAAGATAAGCAGCTGAGAGATCAGAGCCCAGAGACCTGTAATATGTGGGAGATCGTGAAGAGGGTATGGACTCCTGGTTCCACAGTTGGTATGAGGCTAGTGCTGACCTGAGGTGGGTCTGGCCATAGGGGCAAGAGTAACTGGAGAAGTCAGTAAGACCCAAAAGGCACACGTGAATAGTGGAGATGTGGCCAACATGGTGTTCTTTAAAACCGTATGTCAGAGGGGCAATTTCAAAATAATCACCCATTATATGATTCTCCCTTGACCATCTTCCCAGTCATCTTCCCAGTGACTATAGTTTTAACGCATTTCTTTCCTCTGTCTCTTCATCTCAGGTCTGAGATATAGAATGCTGAGACTTTAGCCATCAGCAGTAGGATTCCAGTCAGGAAACATTGCCTAGAGGGCTCGGAGATTTAAGGCAAATGACTACAGAGAAAAGTTCTCTTAGAGCAAATGTGCTTCCTTGTTTCCTAGGAAGATTCCTTTATCAGCCTCCATGGTTAGCTGCTATCACCTTGACTATCTTCCCCAAACCTCTCCCTCATCCATGCCCTGTTTCCATCAGTAGTTGAAACAAATTTATGGAGAAAATGGAAGCCATCAGGTATAATCTCCCATCATCTTTGTTCTTTGTTCTGACTCCATCCATCTTCATCTTCCCTCTTGACTCAGGCTGGAAAGACTAGGGTCACCCTACCCCATGTCTTCTTGATCTGCTCCCTTCAGTCCTCAAACTATGACATCTACTCTCCTGAAATTGGCCATTGTCACCACTGACCTTACAGTTGCAAAAGCCACTGGCTATTCTTTAGATCTTTTATTTTGTAACATTTCACATGATTGATCATATTCTCATTTTCAGAATGTCTCTTTTGTGTTGGATGTCATGGAACTATTTTCTAATTCACTTACCTATTATTTTTGATCACTCCTTCATTTTTTTTTCTTCCTTGGACTGCTTTTAAATATCAGTATATTCAGCAATTTATTAATTACAAGGGAGAACAAATAACTTCAGTGGAGAAGCCTAGTAGATACCAACTTAATTAAGTGATCAAAGGGAACATCAGTAATGAGACAAATCAAGATTGTGTGCCCCTTCAGAGGATACAATGAGAAAACACAGCATCACTTCTGTGATATTCCTGTCAAAGATGCATAACCCGTTTCATGAGAAACATCAGAAAAATCTAAATTGAGGATTATTTACTAAATAAGTGGCTTGTAATCTTCAAAAATGTTGAGGTCATAAGAGTCTAGGAAAGACTGAGTAGATTTTTCAGACTGAAGGTGATAGGTGAGATATGACTGCTAAATATCCTGCATGATTCTGAAATGCATTCATCTGATCTCTAGGACATTATGAGGATAATTGGTGGAACTTGAAGGGGATTCTGAGGATTAGGTATTAGTGATGTATCAGTGCTAATGTCCTGATCTTTTCTGGTTATACAGGGGAATGTGTTTATCAGAAACAAATAGTAAAGTTTTCTGGGATGATGGAGCATCAGGCCCTCAACTTACTCTGAAATCATTCAAGGAAAAAGTTATTTTTATTTGCAATGTATCTATAAGTTTCTGGACTTTTTCCAAATTAAAATAATTATATAAAAAATATAACCCATGGTTTGGACCAGGGCACCTAGTTCTAAAAACAGAGTAGAAGACGTTGATGAGTAGTGTGAGGCATATAGGATAGGGCAAGGCGGCTTGAATGGGTTGGAATCTTGGACAGGTTCCAAGTCCTTGAGTTGTAATAATTATACACTGAGAAAAATACAGAAGGAATCTTAGTGACTCTACACCCAACCATTGAGCATCAACGGAAAATCAGAGAGAAAGAAAAAGAAATAAATTCAGACAGAGCATGATCCCACAAGAATGCCAGAAATGAGCTTTACTTTTCACTGGGAGTGACTAGAAATGGACATTTCTATCTCTGTCTCCTCTCTGTCTCTATAACTGTCTCTGTCTATCTCTCTATTTCTTCTCCCTCAGCTTTTTATTATTTGCTGAAATCTGATGTTAGAAAGACTTCTTAGTGTGTATGTAAAACCACGTTCTTGAACCTGAAGATTTGGCTGGTCGTCCAGTTACAATTTAGGTGTCTAAGAGGATATTCTTCTTTTTGGATTTTAGCAGGTCATGAGTTACTGAAACATATCTCCTAAGGGGGCCCAAATAAGAGACAGTCTCCCATCTGACTCTGTCCAGTGTAGCAAGTCTTTTAAAATGGCGCCCCCCAGGGACTGTTCCTGTTCTCATTGTTCAGATAGGACTTAACCCTTGTCTGTTAACAGAGGCTGGGCCTGCAGTCTCCCTGTCTTCTGAAGATAATTTTTACTTAAAAAGCAAGTGCAGCCTTCTTGTATCATATATGGCCTTAGGTCATGCTGGCTCATTTCTGCTGAATGGATGTCTGCTCATGCACAGTTATGTGTATCCAGCTATCATGTATCTATGTATTTAAATTTCTCAACTGACAAATGGTCATAATAAAAAAAAATTTTTTTAATGGAAAAGCAATAGACAAAAACAAAACAACCAAATCACCTGAAATCCCCTCTAGAGAAAACCGCTGTGGCACTTGGTTGTGCATTCCTGAAGGCTGTTTTTCCTGGGCAAATATATACGTGCATGTATATGTGTGTGTGTGTACATTTATGGCTAACAAAATAAGATCATACCAGAGTACTCCTCTGTAACTTGTCTTTTTCTCACTAAATAATCTTTTGTGGTTATCTTCCCATTTCAGTAATTATAGACCTATATATATTTTTTGTTTTCCTAGTATTTCATTGTGCAGCATTCCACACCATTAAATGCTTATAGTATTTTCAGTTTTTGCTATCGTAAACTTTCGGTCAGTAGACACCCTTCTACATATACATTTGTGCATTTGATTATTTTCTTTGGATAAATTCATAGAGGTGGGCTTTCTGAGTCAGTGGTTTGGGGATGCTTTCGGTATCTCTTTGCAGACAGCACTCCAGAAAGGTTGTACCAATGTACATGCCCACCAGCAGTCTTATGGCAGTTGTTTTGAGGAATAATTTATACAGAGTAAAATGCACAGACCTGAAGTGTATTACTCAATGGATGTTTACAAATGTATGTATTTGTAGTAACCACCATTCAGACCAAGATATAGAACATCTGCATTACCCTAGAAAGTTCCCCCTTGGAGTAATCACTGTTCTGAGTTTTGCTATGACAGATTAGCTTTGTTCTTGAACTCGATATAAATGGAAATCCTATAATATATACTTTTGTGTGTCCGGGTTCTTTCACTAAACATGATATTTTGGAGATACATTTCTATCTTTGTTTATACCAGTGTAGTAGCCTCCTTTATTCATAGGAGACCTTTAGTGGATGCCTGAAACCACAGGCAGTACTAAACCTGATGTATTCTATGTCTTTTCTTATATATACATACATATGTATGATAAAGTTTAATTTATAAGTTAGGCACTGTAAGAGATTATCAACAACAACCAATCACATAATAGAACAATTGTAATAATATGCTATAATAAAAGTTACGTGAATGTGGTCTCTCTCAAGATATCTTATTGTGTGGTATGTATGATGATGATCTGAGATGATAAAATGCCTACAGGATGGAGTGGGGTAAATGGTGTAGGCTTGTGACTCATTGTTAGGCTACTATTGACCACCTAAGAATATGTCAGGAGGAACATCACCTGCTTCCAGACTATGGTTTACCCAGCATAACTGGAAGTGTGGAAAGTAAAACAGGATAAGGGGAACTCTTGTATTCCCCCCTTTTAAAAAATTTCTAGGTATATTTCACTATATAAATGTACTGTAAACATTTTTAATCCATTCTCCTACTGATGGGTATTTGTGTTGTTTCAAATTTGAGGCTATTTGAGGCTTTATTCAAAAGTTGCCGTGAGCATGGTTTACAGATCTTTTTTTTGTGTGTGTGAATATACGCATTCATTTCTACTGGGTGTATATGAAATAGTGGAATTGCTGAGCCATCAGATAGGGATATAGTTATTATTGTTATTATAGTTATTAGAGATAATGCTAAATAGTTTTTTATACTTACTGAGGCAATTTACATTCTCATCAACAATGTATTAAATATTATATTTATATATTATTTTGCTCCCCATCCTCCTCAACACCTCAAAGCCCTTTTCTGGTCTTCTCTGGCCATCGCCGTTAAGTATATGATGGAAAACATTTATCTCCTCTCTACCTTGGTTTATATGCTTAATCCAGCTCTTACTAAACTCATTCATTCACTAATTCTTATATTTAGCTAATAAATATTTATGAAGCAATTTTTATGTGTGTGGTACTGTATTAAGCCTTGTGGATACAACGATGAGTAAGAATAAGCTCTTAAGAAAAATATAGCCTAACAGAACAGACAGATATAAGCACCTAATTAAATAGATGATGAATGGCATGTACTTGCACAGAAGCATGTACTTGCACAGAAGCACGTGGTCATGCAGAGAAAGATTAACTAATATTAAGGAGTGATAGAGAGGGGATGGCAAACCGGAGCCTGAGGTTCCGTAAAAGGCAGGGTAGCCATAGCTGTTACTGAACACACGGTATCTTAGATACTGTGCCCAGTGCTTTCTGTGTCTTATCCTAGTTAGTCTTCGGTGTACGTTATATTCTTACTATGCTCTTAGGAGTTCACTGTGGCAGTGGGAAGTTAAGCAACGTGTTCACAGCCACACAACTACTAAGTGAGGAAGCTTGGATTTGAACCCAGGAAGACCAACTCTAGAGCAAACACAAGAGCCCTGCCTAGATGGTTCATAGAGGGAGGGACTTGCCTAGGCATTGTAGGCAGCGAAAGCAGCTGTACACAGGCAGGAAGATAAGATACAGTCTAGCAAGTTTGAGAAACTTCCAGCAAGAGGCCCGAGGGAACATGGTAATGGGAGCAAGAAGAGATTGGAGAGGAAAGCCAGCAGGGGCCAGATCTGGGGAGAAGGGAAGCTTGCATTTGTGCGATGGCTTTTCACTGGGGGTGGCCTCTCCCTGCGCCCCATCACCAACCTCCAAACAATATTTAAAATGTTTCATCACGTCGTTGAATGAGCCATTTGGGCACACTTGCCAAACAACTGAGCATTCCAGTTTCCTCGAACGGAGTGGAAAGAATTACCTGAAAGTGTGTGAGCAGACCCTGGTTTCAAGCGCCGACTCCTGCCTGTGCCTGCTCGCCCGGTGCATTCTGTTTAATGCACCCATCTGCTGTCGAGGCGGTGGCTTGCAGATGAGCTGAGGACAGTGTTCCTGAGCCCCCCGAAAGGGTCCAGTTGTAAATGAATAAAGCCCACGCAAAGGCTCGGATGAGTAGTGCAGTGGGCAACGCCAGATTCTGCTAAAATAGGAATAAGTTAAAAAACGCACACTGTGAAACATTTGTCTGGTTAAATAATTTAACAGGTCTTGCATTCCTGCTTCAGTCAGTTTGAACAGAAATGCTTCTCTTGGGGCTTCTCCTTGCGAACATCATCAGACTAATCATGTGGAAGCCTGCCCGGTGCCAGTTGGACTGGGGGAGAGCGGGTGGGTGCCTGGTGGTCCTGGTGACGATGGGAAAGGAGGCAAGGCAAAGTATACCTTTGGGGAAAATGCAAACTTTTCTTGCCTGCGGAGTGTGTGTGTTAGTATTCAGAGACTGTTGGCCCATTGTTTGCGACTCCAGCTTTCTCAGCAGAATGCGTGGCAGATGGCTTACATTTGCATTAGCCTTCTGGAGAAGGAATTCGCTACCAACAACAGAAGCTGCAGCTTTTCTTTTCAGAATTTACAACAAATTGGCCAGAATGGCAATTTAAAAAAAAAAAAAAAACATTAGCATCACTATTTCCACATTCCCTTTCTGAATAGGGTAAATGATTCCCTCTCCAACTGTGTCATTTGCACTCCCCCCCAAATGTTTATTAAAATGATTTAGGTATTTCATTATGCAAAATGACTTTTATAAAAAGACCTTTCTTTTTGCCCCACAGTCACACATAATTTCTTTTGTCACTTGTTATAGAGTGGAGTTATGTGAAGCTAGGACATATTATTTGTTCTAGTCTGTATTGGATAATTTATTACATTAAGAAACCAATAATTTTCAAATATAATCAGATTTAAGTTTTTAATAAGATTCATCTTCCCATTCACACTTGCTTAATTTAAGGATATTAAATCTGCTCAGGAATGAGCTGCCTCTCAAAGCCTTGTGTGCCCATTAAAGGGCTTTATTCCTGATGTGTTAATAGGATTTAATTACATTACCGTCTTCATGCAGAGTCACAGTGCAATAGTTAACTGTGATAAGCCAAGCAAACAACAGCCTGAAAAGGAAGTGGTGTATAGTAGTTGGTTTATCGGCTTAGAAAATCAAGACGATTATTATTTTAAAATTGATGGTTACATGCATTTGCATCGTGTTTGGTTCAAATGCTGGAGAGAACAAACTTTCTCTTTTCCGTTAAAAAGAAAATCACTTAAAAGGCCACCCACATAAAAGGTGAACAATAAACATTTAACAGAAACTACTTAATTGCGATTTATCTTTTGAATTGCAATGAAATTTTTACTATCTACTATAAAGAGATTTATTTCAACAGTTACCCTGCTATTCTTTTGTCTTTTTGATGATCACATCCATGATTTGGGGTTCAGAAGAATAGCCGTATTCACTGTTAAAAAGTAATGATTTTAAAATTGCTCTTTTATCCTGTCTTAAACTTTTTTTTTTTCCTGTTCCTGCCCTTGCCCCCAGAACCAATTCCTGGGTCCCCCAGTTAGTTTAATGACAGATAGCAGAGCTCTGAGGATTCTGTGGCCTGACAAGAGAAGGCGCCTGGATACATCCTTCAGTAAATCTTGTCAATTTCTCCATCAAGATCATTTGCATTGATTGGAAGTGTTGACTTCTGTGAATTTCCGTTTCATGTGAACTTGACAGAGCTCAGTACTTTTGCTCGTCACAGATGCCTGTGAAATAGAAGAATGCTTTTTAGAGCATTCCAGTGAATTAAAAAGAAAAAAGAGAAAGAACCTGGCAATATGTTATCTGGTTGAACTTTTCACTTCCAAAGTGATTGACAATTTCTGCACATTTTCATGAGACATCACAGACCTGGCAAACAAAATTTGGGATGATATACGGTCTTGTTTTACTCCACTAAAACTTGTTATGGAGGTAGGGGAAAAAGTATGAAAAGGCACTGGAGCTGATTGTTTTTTTTAAGTTTATTCATTTTTGAGAGCAAGAGAGACAGAGTGTGAGTGGGGAGGGGCAGAGAGAGAGACACACACACAGAATCCGAAACAGGCTCCAGGCTCTGAGTTGTTAGCAAAGAGCCTGATGCAGGGCTCAAACTTACAAACTGTGAGATCACGACCTGAGCTGAAATTGGATGCCTAACCAACTGAACTACTCAGGTGCTCCTGTACCAGAGCTTTTTTTTTTTTTTTTAATGTCACTTTCTACCTTGGTCTGTCAGGATGATATTTCTGATGCCACTTTTTCCCTGAGCTATGTTGGTGGGAGGTGGGGAGAATGGAAAGAGAGCTATGCCAAGGCCATTGTTCTAATTCTCTCAGAGCCATCCACTTTCATCTCTTCTATGTATTGGAATTTTGTATACATTTTTAAAGCAGCTCCACTTTTCAAAAACAAAGTTTGAAAATCAAAGAACACTATTTTCTGTTCATCTCTCAGCCCATTTATTTAATTTTCCTTAAATTGTCAATTACTGTATGTTCCTATCATGTTCTTCTCAGACATTGTGGTCCACTGTGGGAATACAAAAGTGAATGAGAAATCTCCTTATCTTCAGACTTCTCTATATTATAACAAGCTGGAGGGATAGCAGATATGAATGCAGAATACTGTAATATTCCTAACCAAATGAAGTATAGTTTCTGCCATTCTAGCAGATCTTAATAGTCTGCCATAAATATTAATGCACTTTATTTACATAGTTAATTATATACACAGTTAATATTTTCTCAGAGTTCACACTTAATGAATCTAACTTGAATGAATCCTTAAGAGGACAATGAATAGCTGTCCACACGCATATAGCTTTCAGAAACCATAAGCAAATACTGTCAAAAGGCTCTGTGACTTGGTGGTTACTGAGAGGCAACCAAACAGAAGGCTCTGTTAATCTTAATCACAGTTTTAAAAGTTAGACCACATAGAACAAAGAGCATGTGGAGTGGGTGGCCAGCGTACAAGTTCAATGCTGAGCAGCACTTTTCTCCTACCCTGTGGTCCTCGATGTTGATTACAGCCCTACAATTATTCACATCCCATGTATCTATTTGAATGATTTCTCTCCAGTATTTTGCCTAAAGCTTTCAATCATTCTTTTCTTTCTTCTGTTCATCTTCATCTCCCTGGAGCTTCCTTTGAGTATTGTAGTTCCCCAGGTACTCCTCTAATGTTCAAATAGCATCTCTTCTAGAGTTTCTCATAGAGCGCACGTGTGTGCATGCATGCGCACACACACAAATATTTGCAGTATGATAAAGAGGTAAAGAGAGGCCGTGTCATATGTGGCCAGTGAAAAGTTGTTTGGTGTGGTTGAAGTGCAGGGGCAGTAGGGGAAGAAAAGGGTGGGGGGTTGCGGGGGGCTGGCGCTGGTGGCGGCGACACAGGTGAACTGGCCTGAAGGCAGAAAAGAATTCTGGATTCATGGTTTGGGAACAGGAGCCACAGCTGTATCTTAATTTTTCAGAATAGTCATACTTCTGGAAAAGTAAAGTGAAATTCTAAATCTCTTTAAAATGCTTTCTTATTAAAAATATTAGGGTCATTTCTTTGGAGAAAAATTTGGTCTTAATGTATTATAAAATGATATGTAAAGCCTATTGATGTCTGCTTGTCCTTTTCTTCCTCAGGGCCCAGTTCTATGTGACTCTCCACATTTTCCCAGTGTGTTTTATGTCCTCTGAACTTTTGTGGTACTAGTCAGATGCCATCTTTGTAATCTATTTTTAAAAATACTATTTAAAAAATTATCAATAACCTGTATGTTAGACTATGAGGACAACCACATGTCCTCTCTCAGTTTATTTCCTTTTCTGGGAGAGGGTACTATTCATTGACTTTGTTGTCTATCAGTAATTAAGGGCTCGAACTTTGTGAAGTTATACATTGACTTGTAGATTTGTATGTCGATGGTTTGCTGGAAATCATTTTTCTTAAGCAGATAAGGTAACCATAAAGGTTTTGGTTTAGTGTCTTATAGGGCACTAACCAGTTCTGTGTCTGATTTAACAAACTTATTTTAACAGCCTTTTATTAAATTTCCTGTGCTCTTTAAGTCAGTGTACCAACTTACTGTTTTCCTCACTAACTCATGACCTCAATAAATCCTTTCACATGCATTCATTCTATTTTGTAGGAGAGTCATGTTTTCAGCATTTGGGGCGAATCGTACACTTTGATAATATAATCATAAATACTTTATAGGCTTTAAAAGACTAAAATACCAGAACTTGTATACTGTCAATGCCATCAGAGCTGGTTTACGAGTCATTACACATGATAGCTTTGACTCATTTTGATCTAAAATCATACTTTATGGCTGGATCATCCTCCTTGGTTAGTAGATATCTTTGTATAGTATTCGTTTGTTTTTTACCTCCCAAATCCAAACCTTTCAAAAGAATGGGAATTTGTTGTCACTGAGGATACATGGGAAAACAGCAGTGATATAGGATCTGAGGGAAGTTATAAAATAGGACTTTCTTAAATGCTTTCTTTAAAGGTGGCATTTGGGAATACATCTGTAGCTTTCCAGCCAACTACTCAGGGTTTAGTTCAATTCAACTAACTTTTATTGGGCATTTACCCTGGACCAGGCACTGTGAATGGGCCTGGGAGTATAAAGATGAATGGGTTGTAGCTGTGGGCTTCACTTGTTTATAGCAGAATGTGATGAGTACAACAGTGTGTATATATATATATCCAAGTTCCATTACAGAGGAGAATATTGGTTCCATCTCTAGGTATTAAGGAGTGACATCTGGATTTCTTTCCAGGATAAACTGGTATTCCTGAAGCTGACAAGGTCTGGGGGAGCAAATGTCCAAGTACAGTATTAAGGAGCTTGACATTTTTGGAATTGGATGTGGTTTAGCATGACTGAAACACCAAGTTCAAGTTGGAGAGATGAGAGGTAAGAGGGGTGAGGTGAGAAGGAGTTGGCCCACTGTGGACCCGGGGAGGGCTTTGAACAATGGATTGCCACATATTGTTGCTCTAACAAATCTCCACAAATTTAGTGCCTTACAGCAATAAATATATTCTCTTACAGCCTGGGGGTAAGAAATCTAGATTGGGTTGGCAGACTATCTCATTCCTTCTGGAGGCTCAAGGGAAGAATCTGTCTCCTTGCCTTTTCCAGCTTCTAGAGGCTGCCTGCATTCCTGGGCTGGTGGGCCACCCTCCACCCATCATTCCAATGCCTGGTTCCATTGTCACGTTACCTTCTCTGACTCTGACCTTCCTGCCTCCCTCTTCTAATACCCTTGTGATCACCTTAGGCCCAACCGGGGAATTCAGGATAATAATCTCCCCGTCTCAAGATCCTTAACCTAATCATATCTATAAAGTCTCTTTTGCTTTGTGAAGTTTGCCTTGTGTGCCTATGAAGTACATAGTCACAGGTTTCAGAGACTGGGATGTGAACCTCTTTGTGAGGCCACGACTCAGCATGCCATGAGCATTGTATCATTTTGGGAAAACCATTTGAAGATTATGAATAGATTATATCCCGATAGAATTGATTCTCAACTCTTAGCATGCAGGAGAATCAACTGGAGTGTTTATTAAGAGTGCAGGTGGTTCTGATCCTGTATCTGTAGGGTGAGTCTGGAAGCTGCATTCCTAACAGGAGTCCAGGTGATTCTGATGTGAATGGTTTCAGAATTACTCCTTGGGAGACACTATTCTGATGGCCGGACAGATAAGGGACTAGAGAGGAAAAGGACAGCAAGACCTGTGGATAGACTAATGCACTAGCACACAGTAGAGGGTGAATACATGCTTAATGATGAACAAAAACCTTCCCAAACCAACCACAGGGAGACAGTATGGTATGTCCATTAGGGGCATATGCGATGGAGTTAGACAGATCTAGTTCTATCACATCTGTCACCGCGGCAAGTTACTTCATTTCCTAAGTGTCAGTTTCTTTACCTGAAAATGGAAATAATAATATCTATCTTATATGGTGGGTTTGAGGATTAAATATGTGTCGGGAAAGCACTCGGCTCAGTGCCTGGCAAATAGTAAGCAGTCACAGATAATGAGTATTGTTGGAAGTATCATTATATCTAAAGGACAGATGTTATTTCTTAGCAAAATTCTCAATTTAATTCTAAAACGAATGCAGACTATCTCTGGGTTACTCATCTGTTACAACCTCATCCAAAGTTCTCTGGAAAACAGAACAAAAACAACAACAAAAAACCCAGGAAGAAGCCCCTTGGAACACAGAGTCAGCCCATCTTGCTTTTAAATTTATAAGCCAGTCCTCAGGACATGTTCCTCTTTGGTTCTACAGATGCTGTTTTCTAGCACTTTGTGGGCCCGAAGGTAATGATCAGTCTAAAGGCAGAGGATGTAGAAACAGCAGAGGCAAAGCATCAAATGCAATAGAGATTGAGGGGCCCTTAGGAAAGACCACTTGTCAGAACACACATGTGGAAATAATGGAAAATTCCACCTGCCAAAATATTGGGAGCAAGGAAATTTGATAAAATAGGACTCTGGGTTCAGAAGCTCCTCTGCTTATAAACTTCGGAATATTGGGAACTTCCGGAGAAGTGGAAACCCAATTTATCTCCGAAGAAAAGATGGCCAGCTTTGCTGCCAGGTGATTTTGCCAGTCACACATAGGCACCACAAAGACGGGAAGCAGTGTGCTCCTCTGTGTGTATGAATACATGGATTTAGGAATAAGATTTTCAGCACTAATCTGTGACCAGGTAGAAGAGCTTCTGTCTTCTGATTCAAACGGAGTCCCTGTTTTATTAATTTAGTGGTGAAAAATTGTCCTTAAGAGAGTTTCTGTATAATGAGGTAAATACTTTGCTTGTGAAGAAGGTGGTGGGGAGGTCACATTGTGTCAGGAGATGGGAGCAAAGTGAAACCACTGGCAGCAGATGGTATCACCCCTGTGTCTTCATTCCCACTGTCAACCCTACAGATCATGAATACTGGGCATTCCTGGTGCAGAATGGGTAAGAATGGAAAGGTGTGCAAGAAAATCATATAGATGTGTGCACTTAGATTAGGTTAACGTTGGTAGCCCACTTGGTAGAACATTATTTGTTAGAAGAGCAAAGTGATCACCTATACCAAAGTCTAAGGGAATGTTTAACTTACTTAACATAAGATTTTCTTTCAGGTGTGAACCACCTGTTAATAATTGAATAATTGCTGTACAATGACTATTGACAATTATGCTTAGCTCTTCATTAAAGTTAGTCCTGAAAGGGCCAGTACTTGCCAATTTTTGTTAATTTTATCACAAGACTGTGTTCTGAACCATATTAAAACTGTATGTTTGGGAAAATATGACACGGTTCCATTTGAAATAGTGTGGTCATACTGAATTACCTGATTTTACAGATGAAGAAATTGAAGAACTGACAATTAGCCTGCTCAAGATCCTATTGTAAGTTTGAGACTAGTAGAACCCTAGACAGGGAAAGGGAGACAAACCAAATAACATGTTTTCTAATAGTGAGCACATCAGAACTTTAGCAGTGAATATCCATGGGTTAACATGTTTAAACCATAGCAGAAGAGTGGCTTTACCTGTCTTTTTTAATTAAAAATCTTTCTATTTATTTTTGAGAGAGAGAGAGAGCAGGGGAGGGGAAGAGAGAGAGGGAGACACAGAATCTGAAGCAGGCTCCAGGCTCTGAGCTGTCAGCACAGCCTGACGCAGGTCTCCAACCTACAAACCTCGAGATCATGACCTGAGCTAAATTCGAACACTTAACCGACTGAGCCACGCAGGCTCCCTACCTGTCTTTAATTAACCAGTAAATGCTCCTCAAAGACTTTAAGATACATTTATGATATTGAGCTTGGGCAAGAAATCCAGAAAGAGAGCAGTCAGCAAGATGTATCCTCAGTGAAAGGAGGGTACATGTCAGTTTGGCAAATTTTGAACAACTGGCTCAACGAGATTTCTGTTTCTGGTGAATGGAATATCTCAGCCTTTAACCAACCTCCTCTCTACTGCTGATGTTGCTTTTTGATATTTCTCTGCTCATTTACACCTCACCACAGGGCAGAGAGGGAAGATAAGGTGGAAATCAGTATTGGTCATGGATTAAGCCTCTAATTGCAGCTCTTAGGGGGACTGGGGAAGGAGGGTAAAATGAGGTCTGGGAGTTTTTTGTTGTTCTGTGTCCTTCTTCCCATCCCCCGTGCCATCCGTCAAGTTGCTGAGACAAGGTCTCTGGAAGTGTAGCTGAGCTGAGTTGAAATGTAAGTCAGACAAAGATGAGGTGTCTCTTTACTGCTTAAAAATTTTTTCCACTGGAAGACTGAATTTACATTGGAAAGAAAAAAGGAAAATGTTTTAAATGGACCTAGTAATAGTGTTTTAACTTGGCAAATATTCTTGTGTGTGTATATACACACACTTGTAACATGTTCTCTAAATATTAAATTTTTAGTGATTTATGGAAACAGATGGAGATGTGATCCATATATTCTTGTTTGGATAAATTGGTGTTAAGACTTCAGTTTTGGCCATCACTGCCCAGCACTGCTTTTCTCCCTAATTAAAACTTAGGCATCAGTCAAGAATTAGATGAACAATATTTTAACTTGTAGAACTGCAGATACTGGCTGATCTTGACTTCGGTAAAGTCTTGCCAGCTTTTACCATTTTCCAAGGACAGATGATGCCAAATGAAAGTTAGTTAACCATTTAAATTGTTTAACAGTACTGCTTTAAGGAGTTCAATGAGAAAAACAATGAATTCCTGATTGTCTCAAATGCCTGGAAAATAGCCCCTTCTTCTTCCCTTCCGCTGTCCCTCCCCTCCTTTCATTCCTTTTTTCCACAGACATTTGTTAAGTACCTAGTCAATGCCAAACATATGCCCTATGCACTGGTGATACATGTTATCAGGAATGTTTGGGGCACTGGGGGGGGATGTAAGAGGGCAGAGCAAGGGGCTTTTCTTTGGTCTTGGGGAGTCCTAAGAGATTTATGATGTCACTAAGGAAGTGACATTTAAACCGGGTCTTAAGGGAACCTAGGTGAGAGGCTGGGGTGAGTGACCTGACAGGTTGTGTGCAAGGAAGAGCAGTCCAGGATAAAGGACGGCGTATGTGGCCTCTGAGGTCAGGGGAAGCTCAGGCGTGTCCAAAGAGTGGCCATGGCATGGAGATGGCGAGCGGACCAGGTGGTCGGAGGTGCCCCGTCCTGCAGCCCTCTGCTCAGGTGTTGTGCAGGCCTAGAGGATCTCAGGGGCACTGGGGAGTCACACACGACAGTGAAGCCACCAGCATGCTGCTCTTCAGGGTTGGACCTGCTGCCGTGTGAAGAATAAATTAGGGGACAGGCAGGAGAAAATTAGGGGACCAGACAGGAGGTTCTTTAATTGCAGAGGGTGAGAGGTACCTGGATAAGGAGGGCAGTGGTGGAGGTGGATAAAAAGTGGGTGACGGTATACAAACCCCAGCTGGGCCCTGTGATCGCTCAGGTGGGTGGGTGGGTGAGGCCGAGCGGCTGCCCAGGACAACTCTAGCCTTTGTCCTGTGTCCTGTTTTTGGACTCGAACGAGCACAGTGGACATCTCTTTCATCGTCTTGTGTCTTACCCGCCTTCCTCTTTGTGGAAGTAAGGAGTGGGGTGCCTTGGAGTTCCCTCTCTGTCCTGGCCACCTTCCTTGCTCTGACAGCAAGGGGGACAGATGCCATCGCGGCCCATCTTCTGGAATTTCATGCCATCGCTGGCCAGCTTCCTTGGCATCGGCTCCTCTGTCACTGTCTTTCTCCTGTACCAGCCTTTCCTCTCTAGGTCCCCTTCTTCAGCCTGGAGGCGTCTGTTACTTAGCTCCTTAATTTGGGTCATTTCAGTTCTAAATCTTCCAAGAGTCATACATGCCTCTTTGAGCCCTTGTCTTGAGTCGGGCCCTGAGATTTCTTTCCTTCTCTTTCTCTGTGTCCTCCCCACAGGGACACATCTTGCTTCCAAAAGGAGCGTATGCCTGTGTCCCACATCAGGCTACAGCCACGCCTTTCTCTGCAGAGTCGGGTGCAGGATACTCTTGTCAATCAAGGCATTTAGAAATACGCATTTTTGAGGTATCCCCGTAAGGAATCATCTTGTAAAATGGATCCTTCAGTCCCAGTCATTGGATGTCCCACTCTGCCCTGCCTCTTCCTCTGCCTTGAGCGTGAAGGCTCTGCTCTGTGCTGTGCCGTGTGGAAGAACAGTTCATGGTCTGTGTCCACAAGAGGCTGAGGGGCTAGTGCTGGCCTCGGTGGGGCAGCCCCTCCATGCTCTGCACCACTGCATCGGTCAGCCTGGCCCAACGTCAGATGCATCAGGACGGACACTGTCGCTGGCAGCCCCTGGTGGCATGGTTGCCAGCTTGGTGTCGGCAAAGAATAAAGATGGTGACAGAATGAGAAGGGAGGAAAATAGTGGCTAGCAGACTTTAGGGCACATGTGAGACACCCGCAGGGAAGTCCCAGAACTATCTGGGAGGACTTTGAGGAGTAAGTAAGAGTGGTGGGGGCTAAGTCAGAGAGATACCATTTGCTGACTGATACCACCCAGTTGTACCATCCGGCTGATTGGTGACTCCAGGAAACATAGTTTGTGGAAGAATAGTAAGCTCAGATTACCTTATGCTCTGAAGACTTGCACCTCTTCAGGGTGGTGCTCTGCAAATGGGATTCTGCGTTAGGTGTGGAATCTGACTCAGTAGAGCTGGTGGTAGTTGGGGTCAGGGTGCTGCAACTCTGCATCTGACGAGCTGCCAGAGGAGACCACTGCTGCTGGCCCCGGTAGCAAGGGGGCCCTTTGAGTAGCAGGGCTCTCTAAGTTAAGCATATAAATTGTGTGTAGGGAGACTTGGTGGAAATCTTTGATTAGAAGCCTGGGATAGCAGAAACTTCAAGAGATTGTTTTCCAATTTGTAGTGCTGTAGGATACCAGAAGCATTTCGCTTTGGAGTCAGTCTGGTCTGAACTTCAGCTCTGGCATTCAGTACTGGGTGACCTTTGTGAGTTATCTAACCTTGTATGGTCTTGGTCCCATCATCTGTAAACTAGAAACCTCATAATAGTGCTTATCTCATAGGGGTTTTGGTTATATTACTCAGTTGGAAGAATCTGGGTTAAATAAAGTGAAACTAGTACCTTTACTCCAAGACTTAGCAGAGCCTTTAATTTGCAAAAGTGATGCTCCAAGAAAGAGATATGAGTGGCATTTCCCAAACTGATTTGACCATTGAACTTCTGATTTTCTTGGAGCCTTTGGTGGGCCTCTGGAATCCCTCTTTTAGGAGAATCGATCTGGTGGCAGACAGAAAGATGAGTTCCTTTGGGAAAGACTGTGGCTGGGGAATTCTCCAGGACTTGAGTCTGGAAAGAAGGGGTGCAGCAGAATGTCCAGGTGTCGAGCCACTGAGGCAGTGGGTGGGATAGAGAGGAAGGAGTGGCCAGAAAAAAACCTCTGAGGTTGAACCAGGCTGGAGACTTGCTAGAAATGAGGGTTAGGGGGAAGGAGAAGTCATGTAAGATTCTTTCCCACCTAGAGAGAAACAGAAGGCCAGGGGAGAGTGCCATGTGTTTAATTTTCCATCCTGATTTAAATTCTGCTGCTTCTTGCCCACAAACTAACAGCATGCCTCTTGAATCTCTAGGGCATTTTACAGTAAAGCCACATATTTTCTGAAGCTGGGTCAAGATTGAGCATATGAAATTCCTCAAGTGTGAAATTCTACTTAACCCCATTAATGCTTGTAACCCTGAGTAGGTATTGTTTATAATTCACTTCTAGTTAACCAGTGGGTATTTACATTTGCCAAATCTTTGCAGTTCCATCTCAAACTAGTTTATTTTAGGGGAGGAAATTTGCCTGCCTGTCAAAAAGCTGAGAAGAACCAGCCTCCCCTCCTACTCTGTGGTTTGCACATTTGGCTGTAATGTGTGTGTGTGTGTGTGTGTGTGTGTGTAACCGTCCTCTTGAATTTCATAATACTTAGGATAGTCAAACCTTCTTTGATAAGCGCCTCTATGGTTTACCAGAGGTTTTGACATAATGATCTCATTTTATTCTGACAAACCATGAAATGGGTATTATTTAGCCTATCTGTTATTTTCCCTTATAAGGGGAAGGAAAGTGGAGATGGTATACAGTTTCATAGGCCGATCTATAGATACTTTCCTTCCCCTGGGAATTTTCTACAGCTTTTATATAGAGCTTTCATACATGGTTGGTACTGAAAATACTAAAGCAATTATTTGAATTACAAGGCTAAACCCATTTATGTGTAAGTGCAGTTACTGAACATGCTCACAGTGCAAAGAGCCTGGTTGAAATGCAGCTGGAATCACATTAGCTCCCTCATTCCTACTCCCCAATCAAACTTGATACCGTAGTCCCACTTAAACACACCCCCACCACACATGCAAATGCACTCTGGTAATAAAGTCCCATGAGTCGGCATTCACTTTGGGTTTAAAAGTTTTGTAATGGCCTTTGGCTTTCTCTAAAGTAATTACTCTAGTTAATATTTTAGAATCACTTGATAAAAGTCCAAGATATAAATCTTTTTTGAGTGGCCATTCAAGAGCCCTCCAGGATGAATGGGAAGCTCTACGTTTTCTGCAGATGGAGAACTCTGTGTTGGCCACCACCTAGATTTTAATTAGTGAAAGTCTCTCTCATCACACTTCACAGCACCGATTTAGAAATCAAGCTTTCACATTCTCTTCAGCATTTATTAGTAAAAGCCACTGCTTGCGGCACATGTATTTTACTTTGTGTTGAGTCCTCTGAACTCTCCTGTGAGGCTAGGATTTGTGCCCCATTTTCAGATGAAGAAACTGACCTGGAGAGACTAAGCACAGAGGAGGAGTGCATTTCCACCGACCCCACAGCCTGCATCTCCCACTAGCTTGTTGGGCCGACAAATGCTGTTTGAGATTTTGTCTAGAGAGTTTAGGTTACCTCAGAAATATTGCAAAACATCCGATTTAACTTTCACGCTTTATAGTCTGTCTTCTTTTTGTCTTATACAAAAGGGAAAGAGGAAAAAAAAATGAAGGGATGAATTATTGTTGATAATTTAACCTTTTCATTTTAACGAGGAACTCGGCTGTGGCTTTTGATCTGTAAACGTAGTGGACACATATGCTCATATAAGAGCCAGGATGTGGAATCGAAAGGGACCATACCAGTTGGGGGTTTAGGCAAGTGCTCCCGTGTCTTCTAGAGATTCCCCTTGAGGCTGGCGAGCCCATCCCCCACTTTTCATTGGGCCTCTGACACTTACAGTGTTCCCTTCTCAGGAGAAGGGATGTGTCTGCCTCACCCGGAAGTCTCTCCCTCATCTCTAGGTTGGGGCCAATACCGAGTGTCTCATAAGTGACTAAAATCCTGCTTTGCCCAGGACTGTCTTACTTTTAATGCTGAACGTCCCATGTGTCTGGAAACTCCTCGATCCAAGGCAAACCAGGGTGATTGGTCATCCCCTTGCCCCAGAGGGCCCCCAACACTGCAGTGCAATGGTGGGCCAGAACTCCCCGTGGGACCAGGCTGAAGCTGATCTCTAGGCAAGACTCATCCCTATAAAAGAGGTCACAGAACTCCCTCACCCTTAAGCCATGTGAGGTCACAATGAGAATGGCCATCTATGAACCAGGAAGTGGCCAGATATTGAATCTGCTGGTGCCTGGACTTCCTGGCATCCAGACATGTGAGATATAAATCTCTCCGGGTGCCTGGATGGCTTAGTCCGTTAAGCATCCAGCTTGAGCTCAGGTTGTGATCTTACAGATTGTAAGTTCGAGCCCCGTGTCGGGCTCTGTGCTGACAGCTCAGAGCCTGGAGCCTGCTTCAGATTCTATGTCTCTCCCTGTCTCTGCCCATCTCCTGCTCACATTCTGTCTTTGTCTCTCAAAAATAAACTTTAAAAAAATTTTTTAAAAAATGTCAGTTGTTTGTAAGCCCCCAGTTTATGACATTTTTGTTATAGCAGCCCAAACAAGAGAAGACATATGTCAAACCAGTAGCATTTTTATTTGAATTCTTCTCTGCTGATGCTCTGGTGTGAAGAGAAAACTGGATGTATGTGTCTATATATTTTCAAACCTGGCTCAGCTTTATAAGAATGTAATCAAACCACAGTTTATGTTGAGGAGTGTTTCTGAGTCTCAGAACGTAATGTAAAGTCTCCACACGTATGTGAGGGTGTGGCATGTGTCTGCGGATGCATTCACACAGTGAGGCTTCTTTGGCCTCCATGTTCTGAATATGAGAGGGGTGATTCTCAGCTCCCGAGAACAAAGTGCCTGTAGACTAACACCACGGCTGGGAATCAGATGCGTCCGCGTTCGAACTCAGCCCCTGGCCCTGCTGCATGATCTCAAGCTGTAGGATCTTGAGGAGGCTGCTTAACATTTTGGACCCTGTTGTCTCATCTGTATAGTGGAACTGAACTTAGTGTTCGGGTTTGTTGTGAGGAATAAATACACTAACACACTGTGCCTTATTGATAGTGAGTACTCCATGCATTGCTATTATGATTTTTCTCACGGTATGCTAGTTGGCTTCATTAGTTTTAGCCCAGTTTTTGAGTATTTTACATAGATAACCTTAGCAAGCACACCACTGCTCTTTCCATCTTGTACTTGCATAGGGCCTTTGTTTCTCAGCAGGCTTTAAATGAGGTATCTCATCTGAAGTTTATAGCCACTCTGTGAGGTCAGCAGAAAGGCATTTTAATCCCCTTGGTCTAGGCTATAGGGGTGAGTCTGAAGTCCATGCCTCCCACTCACTCGTGTCGCTTCCTGACATAACATGGGCTTGTCTAAAACAGGGGATATTTCTTTTTCATCTGAGGACAATGTGTACAGCAATTTCTCAGGTTTTTCAGAACCTTCTGAACCCAGATTAATCCACACTATTCCTCTGAAAGGAACAAAGGCAAAAAATACATGCTCTCTTGTTCATAAGAATTGCCAGGGTTCTTTTTTTTTTTTTTTTTTTTTAATTAAATGAGGATGGATACCTTCAGTCATCCACCCTCTTTTTAATTTCCTATGTTCAATTTGATTAAGATGTGTTTCTTGAAGATATGTGCTATCTGGTTCTTGTTGTATAAAAAGTTTAATATCTTTCCCCTTTTTATTGGGCTAGTAAGGCATTTGACATTAAAAATAATAGCTTTGAATTTTCCTGTTGCTGTCTGCATTCAGTAGGGGGAATATTAAGAATAGATGGGAAAATTCATTTAGTTCTTTCTCTGAAGGGTCCTTTCAAAACATTATACTTAACATGATCTACTCTGTAATCCACAAATGCATAGAATAAATAAAATAGAATGATAACATAAGTTCCTTAGTGTCTAATCCAGGAAATGAATGTCTGTTAAAGAAATACGGCTAGCAATCTTTTAGAAAGTCACTGAAAACTTATTTCTTCCCTTTATGTTTAGCTGAAGTGAGCATGTGAATTTATTTTCAAGGAGGGGAACTGCAAGAGACCTTAAGAAAACCACATTCTGTTTTACAGTTTAAACCTGCCAAGTTAGTACAACCTCTGAGTTGCGTCCTATGCTCCATCCCAAATCTTTGTGTTTGGACAAAGACTTGGTTTTGGACAGAACTCCTAATATCTCAGCACTGGGGGAAGGAAGAAGAAGCGAACAGACTGAGAGTCCTGCACTAAAGTACGCTGTGTGCTGATAAGACTTCAGCCACGCTGGAGTCAAATGGAGCAGAAACTCCCAGATTGAAGGCAATATGTGGTGGGCTTTCAAATAAGAAGGGGGATCTGCTGAGTCTGCATGTTGTCCTCCATTTTGGCTCCGTAATAGCTTAGTGGTTCTGAAGCACTTAGGGCTCCAAATAGAATAACCATCTCTGGGTGTAAATCTTGATTTCTCTAGTACAGCCTTACTCTTTGTGAATCAATTTTGTGACAGCCAGCTTCCAACTAGATTTCTGACCCTCATAAACTGTATGAAATAATACATTAGCTGTTTTAAGTTGCTGTGTTTTGGGAATAGTTTGTTATTCAGTAATAGATAACTAATACAGTCTTCTTATCGGCAAAATAAGAATAAGAATAGTACTTGTACCTGCCAAGGTACTAAGTGACATAGTATGTATAAATGGCACAGAGTTAAATGTTCGGTCAGTAGTGGTTGCTGTTGTTGTGGTACTGAACACTCTTGAGTTGGCCAGTTGACTCTTCTCTCAGATCTAGAAATAGCTTTTATTACTGTATAGTGCTGGGATTTTTGCTAGTGTCGTTGTTTGGATCTCCAGTTAGCAAAAACTCTTCCCTTCTCTCATTTAGCCGGCCCTGCCTTGCCTCGTCACCGGTTCTCGTGGAAGCATGGGGAGTCGGCTAACTTATCAAATAGTGTTTGTTGAGTCCCTGCCTTGGTGTGTCCTAGACACTGGGTCAAATCAGCCTGGAAATTCAGCCCCTGAGAACAAGAAGGATGCTTCGGAATGAGACCTTTGTAATTAATATTTTTTGACGAATTTTTCCATTTTGAGAGGAGATGGAGAATAAGTTGGACAATGGAAGGGATGAGTGTTGAATGGAGTTAAGGGAGTGATTCTAAATTTATTTTTTTAGCAAAGATGGAAGAAAGCTCTTTGACCCCTTTATACTTTATTTTAGTTTGTTTTAGTGTGAGATATCAGTATATATTTGTTTTTTTTTTAAAATGCTTTATTTATTTCCAGGAGAGAGATTGAGAGAGACAGCGTGAGCACGGGAGGGTCAGAGAGAGAGGGTTTTAGTTTGTTTTAGTGTGAGATATCAGTATATATTTGTTTTTTTTTTAAATGCTTTATTTATTTCCAGGAGAGAGATTGAGAGAGACAGCGTGAGCACGGGAGGGTCAGAGAGAGAGGGAGTCACAGACTGAAACAGGCTCCAGGCTCTGAGCTGGCAGTCAACACAGAGCCCGACGCGGGGCTCGAACCCACAAACCGTGAGATCATGACCTAAGCGAAAGTCGGACGCTTAACCGACTAAGCCACCCAGGCGCCCCAGATATCAGTATGTATTTGTAACACGCCGTGGTTATATAGTATTGATTTTCTTCTTGTAGAGAAGGAAAATGCAACCACTCTCAAATATTTATCAGAGAGGCACTCCTGCACTTTTGGGAAAGTCTTCCTCATTCTAACTTCTAGCTCCAGGAATTGTATGAGAGGAAAGGGGGCACCTACCTAGTTGGCCAGAATGAGGAAATTGACCTTGGCAATCAGTAGGAGAAACAGATGTCACATGTGGATGTCACAGACTGTTCTCATAGCCTGGTTCTTTTAGCATTCACAGCTGTGTATGCTAAGGATGGGTCAATACCTTTTGATAAATGTGTTATTTTCCTCCAAAGTTAAAGATTTTGGTCAAAAATGGTTTTTTCTATGAGGGGATAGGAAGATAAACAAAATAATGTCTTTCACAGTGGGGTAAACTGACCCCCTGAACAATTATGTTATTTATCTCAAGATAGATAAATTCAAAAGCCAGGTACTTAACTTCCACAGTAACCTGCAAATTGATACTGTTTCATTGATATCAGTGCTGTTATATTTAAATCAATGCAGCAAGCACACAACAAATGCCATGAATGATGTAGATGGTAGATTTGTTTTTGTGCAAGTGATGCCATTTTTAATTGATTTACTTCAATTAAATGTTTTCAGATGGATCACTTAGATGTCTGCGAATCTTTAAATTCCTTTTGGTCACCAAATCTTTGGATACCAAAGATGCTCTGGAATAGCCTGTGGGGAAAAGAGAGCAGCAGATTTATTAAGGATAGACCTAGAGACAAGAGATGTAAAATAAGTAAGTTAAGGAGGCAGGGTGGTTCTCTAACCTTCGTGCGGAGCTGTTGGTAGACCTAGGGCTTGATTGCTTGTCCTTGGAACAGTCTCAGCTATGTTTTAGTACAGCCTGAAGGCTCCTGTTTCTATTCTCTTTTTGCGAGTCACTGCCCAGTTATTAGCAGAGATGTGTTTGCCCTGGGGCCTCAGGCAAACAGGGATGAGTAATATGAACCTTTCACTTGTGTTAAGCAAAGTACTGTAAATTTAATTGTTCCTAAATCATGCTGGGCTATAGCATATTGATTTGCTAACTATAAATTGAATGTTATTTGAGAAATGGTTCTTGTTCTATTTCTATCAATAAATTTCCAGATTATTGTAATTAACAAATTCTTACACATAATGCAGTGGGGCCACACTTTTCAAAGCATATTTGCACGTAATGCTTGACTGAATCCCACATAACATCTCTGACCGTATAGCTGTGCATGTACCTGAGGGTGTTTCTCAGAAGTTCTCTGTCATTGTGATGATACATTTAAATTTCCTGTTCATGGACTTTCACGTGAAATGATCTGGCAAACAGGCTTGTCCTCTTGAATAAATTACCAAGACTGCTGCTCAAGTGGTTCCTAGACAGGGCAGCTATAGGGCAAATGCGTTTTATAGAAAAACTAACTAGCAACTTCTAGAAATAACTGTTGAAATAATGAAAATAAAATCAGAAATGAAAGAGATGACATTGCAACTGATAGCACAGAACTAAAAAGGATCATAAGAGACTACCATGAACAGTTATAGACCAACAATTTGGACAACCTGTAATAAATGGATAGATTCTTAGAAACATACAACCTACCAAGACTGAACTGCGAATAAATAGAAAATCTGAACAGACCAATTAGTAGTAAGGAGATTAAATGAATAATCCAAACTGTCCCAACAAAGTCCAGGACCAGATGACTTCCCTGGTAAGTCTTACAAAATATTTAAAGAAGAATTAATTACAATACTTTTCAAACTCTTCCAAAAATAGAGAGGAGGGAACACTCCAAAACTCAATTTACAAGGCCAGTGTTATCTTAATATCAAAACCAGACAAGGGCACTACAAGAAAAACAACAGCAAAACAGGGAAATATCCCTCATGAACATGCATGCAAAATCCTCAACAAAATATTAGCAAACCAAACTCAACAATACATTAAAAGCATCATACGTTATGATAAGTGGAATTTATTCCAGGGTTGGAAGGATGGTCCAGTATCCACAAATCAGTTACTCTAATGAACAACATTAATAAAATGAGGGATAAAAAAATCTCATAATCATCTCAATAGATGAAAAAACATCAGACAAAATTCAATATCCTTTCATGATAAAAACTCTCATCTTGATAAAACTTCTCAGCAGACTGGATACTTCAACATAATAAAGGCCACATATGACAAGCCCACACCTAACGTCATACTCTGTGGTGAAAAATTGAAAGCTTTTCTCTAAGATCAGGAACGAGACAAAGATGTCAACTCTTGCCACTTTTATTTAACATAGAATTGAAAATCCTAACCAGAGCTATTAGACAAGAAATAGAGTATCCAAATTGGAAAGGAAGAAATAAAGGTGACTCTGTTTGCAGATGGCACACTGTTAAATATAGAAAATCTGAAGGACTCCACCAAAAAAAGTGTAAGAATAAACAAATCAGTATATAAAAATCAGTTACATTTCCATACACTAATAACAAACTACCAAAAAGAGACATTAGTAATTGCAATTGCAATTGCATCAAAAAGAATAAAATACCTAGAAATAAATTTAACCAAGGAAGTGAAAGACCTGTATAGTGAAAACTATAAGACATTGACGAACGAAATTGAAGAAGACATGAATGAATGGAAAGATACTATGTGTTCATGAATTGGAATTGTTTAAATGTCCATACTACTCAAAACAATACACATTTTCAACACAATCCCTATTAAAATTCCAATGGCATTTTTCACAGAGATAGAATAAGCAATTCTAAAATCTTTGTGGAGCCACAAAAGATCCCACAGAGCTAAAGCAATCTTGAGAATGAACAAAGCTAGAGGCATCCCATTTCCTGATTTCAAACTATATTACAAAATTATAGTAATCAAAACAGTATGATACTGACATAAAAATTGACACTTAGATCAATGGAATAGAATAGAGAACCCAGAAATAAATCCACATGTGTACAATCAATTAATTTATGACCAAGGGGCCAAGAATATACAATGGGAAATGAAAAGTCTCTTCAACAAATGGTGTTGGGAAAACTGGGCACTCACGTGCAAAATATGAGCCTGGACCACTATGTTACACTGTGTACAAAAATCAACTCAAAATTATTTAAAGATTTGAATATAATACCTGAAATAATAGATCTCCTAAAGAAAACATAGGAGTTAAGCTCCTTAGCATTGTCTCATTAAAAAAAGTGATTAATAGAATCTTTTTAATTACTATGGATATGAAGCTTTTTTGGTTACACGTGTTGTGAAATGTTCTCTTATTTGTTACTTACCTATTCATGATTGTGATGGTGTATTTGATAAAGGGTTCTTAATTTTAATATAGTCAAATCTATTAACATTTCTTATGGTTTATGCCTTTTGTATCCTGCCAAAGGAGTATTTTTATCTACCTGAAGGTCATGGAGATATTCTTTACTTTTGCCTTCTGGAAGGTTTGTTATTTTGCCTTTTCATATTTTCATCTATGATAAATCTAGAATTAATTTTTTTGTGTATGGTATATAGTGAGGGTTAAGGTTTTTTTTAAAGTGGATATTTAGTTGGCCCAGTGTCATTTATTAAACAGAATAGCCTTATCCTACTGCGATTGTGATGGCAAACCTGGTTGTGAATTAGGTGACCCTGTATTTGTGGTTATATTTCTGGGCTCTTTATTCTGTTCCATAGTCCGTTTTTCTATTTTTGCACTAATGCCACCCTGTCATAGTGGAGCCTTAAAAATAAGTTTTGTTACCTGGGAAAGCAGGTGCTCCTAACTTTTCTTCTTTTTCTCTGATGTCTTTGCTAGTCTTGGTCCATTGCATTTCACATAAAAGTTGAAATTCTCTTGTCAGTTTCCACAAAACATATCTTTTGATAATTGTATTGAATTTGCATTGAATCCATACATAAATTTGAGGAGAATTATCATCACAGTGTTAGGTAAAGTGTTCCGTTTGATTAGGTTTTCTCAAAATTTTCTAAGTTATGTTTTATAGTTTTCTGTGTAGTAGTTTTACAGATCTTTTGTTAGATTTACTTGTATTTATCATATTTTTATAGTATTATACATCATATTATGCCTTTTCAAACTGTGATTAACACATATAAATAAAATTGATTTTAAAATATTGAACTTTAGGCAGAGAAGGACAAATATCATGTTTGCACGTATAGGAGGATTAGGAGGAACTTGATGGAGGAACAAGGGGGAGAAGAAGGGCGGAAATGGTGGGGGAAAGGGAGAGAGGCAAACCATGAGAGACTCTTGAATGCTGACAAAAACTGAGGACTGATGGATGTGGGGGGGAGGGGGGATGGGCATGGAGAGGACACTTGTGGGGATGAGCACTGAGTGTTATGTGGAAACTAATTTGACAATAAACTATTTGTAAAAAAAAAAAAATATTGAACTTTATTCAGAAAACCTTATACATTCATTTATTAAGTCTAATAATTTACTTATACATTTTTAAAAACAAAATGTAATAGCATCTGCAAGACAATGAGAATTTTATTTTTTTTTCCAATCCTACTATATTTTATTTCTGTTTTTAAAAACTTTTTAATTTCTATTTATATTTGAGAGAGAGAGCAAGCAGCAGAGGGGCAGAGAGAGAGGAAGACAAAATCCGAAGCAGGCTCCAGGCTCCAAGCTGTCAGCACAGAGCCTGACGTGGGGCTCGAACTCACTACCTGTGAGATTGTGACCTGAGCCAAAGTCAGTTGCTTAACCGAATGAGTCACCAGGTGGCCTTTATTTCAGGTTGTTTTCTTTTTTTTCTTTTTTTCTTTCTTTTTTTGTTTTTTGTCATAATGTACTGTCTAGGCCTCCAGTCAATATTGAATAGAAGTAATGTAAGAGGTTTTCATATCTACTATCTCATATCAGGGGAAAATTTTTCAACATTTAATATTCAAGTATCATATTTGGTATTTGTTCAGTGTGAGCTTTTATAAGATTAAGAAAGTTCCCTTCTTAGTTTGTTTAAAAACTTTTTAAAAATAATTATGAATGGATGTTGAATTTTATCAAATATTTTTTCTGTATCAAGTAATCTTACAATTTTCTCCTTTATTTCATTAATCTGATTAGTCACATTATTTACATATCTGTTATGAGCAGCATATACTTAAAAGAAAACGTTTAACCTGGTCACTTTTGTTCATCAGTCAGAACATTTAGTCCCTTAACATATGATGTAATTTCCAATATACTAAATTTAAATCAGTCATTCAAAAATTATTTTGTCTTCCTCTTCTATGTATTTTTTCTCTCATCTTATCTTCCTTTCTTTTGTTGGCTTGTTTTTGTTGCTGTTTTTTTCTTCCTTCTTTTAGATTTATTATGTTTATTTTTCCTTTTCTCTCTCTACTCACTTAATAGTAATATTAATAGATTTCTTTCTTAGTCTTTTATAGGTTATTGTAGCGATTGCAAGGGTGCATTGTATGAAATCTATCTACCATCAAATATTTCCTACCTTGTATCTCATCCTCCTGTGTCATTCTTCTCTTGTGCTTAAAATTCCAAAAATTTTCACCAAAATGGTTTAAAAAAAAAAGAATGCTGACATTGATAGCACAGTAAAGATCTAAAATGGGCATGGAGCTCTTGAGAGGTAGTTCTGCCCTCTCCGTGCATGCCAGAGTGTTCTCAGCCTATGTCTCAGCACCAAGTAGCAGGAGAGAAAATATGGAAGCCATCCCAGTTGTCACCGTCACCACCACGCTGGGGACCCTCTGTCTCAGTTATGATAGCGGGCCCTGTTGTCTCTGCTGTCCTAGCCCACCCTTCCCTGTTAAGGTGCTATTCTTAGTAAAGGCAACCGGAGTTATTACCATTATTGTTTTATTTTGTCTTTACAACTTCTGACAAAGATTTCGGTCTTCCGACTTATTCTCACAATAGTTTCATTGGTCTAGGTCTGCCTTTCACTTTCGAAAAGGGTAATTTTTATTATGTTAAATGTTTCTGAAGGGTACAAAATGCTCTCAGGTGTTGAACTGAACTCTTAGAAAAGGAGTCGAAACAGTCTCCTTAGGGAGTTTGGTCACAGACATATTTTATTTGGCCCACAGGGTATTTTTAAACATGATTTGCATTTTCATATCTTTAGATGAACCACACAACCTCCATCCTCTCTGCTGTCTTACACCCGACCTCCCCCTTTCTGGCCCCCGTGTTTGGCAAGGGGCCTTGTAAGAAATTGGCCCTGCTTTTGCCATCAGAGATGTGTCTCTTCAGCAGGACCAGAACTAACTTAAAAGATTCTGAAAGGGACAATTTGATTCTCTGTTATATTTTCTTAAAGAGAACCTGCAGATAGATTACTGAAACACTGCATCTCTCTCTGTCTCTCTCTCTGTCTTCCTCCTTCCCTCCCTCTCTCTCTCCCCACTTGAGTGATGTTTGTCTTTGCTCACAAAGATCTACGATAAGTCCCACTGGAGTGGGGACACGAACAGAGCTGCTAATGGTCCCCTCTTTAGAGTAGTCTTTTCTAATTATGTCCTGCAGAGTAGTTTTCCTTATTATTCTGTTTCTCACCTTCCAGTTCCTTGCCTTCAAGCTGTTTATGAGTTAGTAGTTATTTTACTTCATTATTTGCTTGCTTGCTTGCCTGTCGTGCCTTCTGGACCCGACATTCCTTGAAGATGGCCACTGTTGTATTCTTGGCATATAGCGCAGTGCTTTGTAAGACGAGATGCTCAATAACGTTTGGTTTGAATAATGAATGAAAGAGGAGAGGAGTCATGGCCATGCAAGCTCAGCGTACGGTTTTCTGCCTGGGACCACACTCGTGCCCGTAGCAGCCATGGTCTGCAGAGGCAGGGAGCACGCGGACACCAGTGCTGGCGTTCAGCCCCACGGTAATTTCCCCACACGGGGAGCCCTGAGAAAAGCAGTGAGAAATCTCTTAAAATGGAATCTCAGTATCTCTCCTGGGGAAAATATAGGTGTACATGGCATGTGGTCTAAACAATAAGAAAATTGATTAGGTCATATACCTGGAAGCAGAGAGGTAGGGAGTTTCAATGTTATTAATCCATGATCTGATTAAAAAAAAAACCCAGATTCTCTCTGCATCTCTATTCTGTTGCCTGGGCTGGCTTCACCCCCGGGAAGGAACCCCTTGTGGTTATAGCACGCAGTGCTGGTATTACATGCTTCATCTTTCACATTTGACTGTGTATGTGTATGTGTGGTGTACATGTGCCTGCATTCGTGTGTGTGTATGGTGTTTGTGTGTGTGTGTGTGTGTGTGTGTGTGTGTGTGTGTGAGAGAGAGAGAGAGAGAGAGAGAGAGAGAGAGAGAGAGAGAGAAAGTAGCTCTTTCCCACCCACTTAACAAAAGGCATTTTCTTTCCTTTTAGTCGGATTGGACCAAATTGGGTCACATGCCCACATCTGAACCAATAATTCCCTCCAGGCTTGATTGAGAAATTATCTCCTGGGGCACCTGGGTGGCTCAGTCAGCTGAGCGTCCGACATCGCCTCAGGTCATGATCTCCCAGTTCCAGAAGTCCAGCCCAGCATCTTGCTGGCCTCTGTTAATGCAGATCCTCTGCCTCCCCCCAACCCCTCCCCAACTTGCACTTACTGTCTCTCTTTCTCTCTCTCAATAATATAAACATTAAAAAAGTAAACAAACAAACAAAAAGAAATCATCTACTTCGTCCTTCCCTGACCATTCTGTCTAAAATCACAACCCAACTTTGCAGCTTCATTTCTATCTAATTCACTTAAAATCATCCGACTAGTTATGCCTTCTCCTTGGCTTTTCCTTTGTTTGCTTATTCATAATCTTCATAAGGGTAGAGATTTTATAAGCGCTATTACCTGTGGTATCTTCTTTGTCTAGGACAGTACATTACTTAGAAGCCATCTAATAAAAATGTATTGATTGGATTAGTGAATGAATGTGGCCAGGGGATTTCATGAGACTGTTGGCTTTGGCCTTTTTTTCTTTTTAACAGCTTTATTGATATATGATTCCCATACCATACAATTCGCCCATCTGAAGCCCACAATTCAATGGCTTTCAGTACATTCACAGAGTTGCATATCCACTAGCACAATCGCTTTTAGAACATTGTCATTACTACCCACAGAAACTCCCCAATCATTTAACCATTATCCCTCATCTCCTGCATTCCCCTCAACCCCAGGTAACCACTAATCCACCCTCTGTCTCTAAATTGGCCTCGTCTGGATGTCTCATAGAAGTGGAATCAGATAATACTTCATTCACGTAGCATGTTTTCAGGTGTCCCCCAATGTTGTAGCACGTATCAGTATTTCACTTCTTTTTGTTGCTGAATAATATTCTAGAGTATGGCTATATTGTGTTTTATTTATTCACTTATCAGTTGATGGACTAGCTTTGCTTTTTAAACCAGTCACTATTAAGGGCAATGAGTATGCTGTGATTGGTTTATAACACTCCTGGCCTCTCTTCGTCTTCTGAGTTCTTCCAGCTGAAGAGCTATTTCACATAAGGGGAGGGACATAATGGATCCTAGTGGACAACATCAGCAGATCAGTATTGTGTTTCTTCTTTTTTCTTTCCATCTTTGTATTGTCATACTTTCCTCCTTCCAGTCATTATCATTTTTTTTTTACATTGGAGGGTCAATGGCTTGTGGCATCAAAACCATAGTAAGACAGAAGGTAAGCCAGCAACACAGTGAATCATATTTGCTCTGTCTTCAATTTAATTTCTTCATAAAAAAAATCTCTCATTTTTCAATGGACACTGAGGTGTTACTCTGGAGGACTGCAATAAAAAATATCACCGTTCACCTAGGATGTAAAATATTTTCCCAAGGCAGTCTCTTCTTAATTTCCTGTGTTCTGTCTGTTGGAAGGCTTGCTGGTGCAAAGCCAATATGAGCTATGTTATATTTCAAACAAATGCCTTTTTATTCTGGAGGACTGGGTATTCTTTTTTTTTCTTTTCAAAGTAATTAACCCAGTCAGGGAAAAATATCAAAAGTCATTTGGCTCGGTTTTGTTTCCCTTTTCCTCTCTGGTCAAGGTTGGAACATTATTCTCATCAAGAGTATTTCCAAAGACAACTTTGTGTAGCCAGTGAGGACATTGTCCACACTTTTTAATTCAGTGGCAGAGGCTTTGGGAAAACAGCATGCTACTTGTAGTCCAAGCAAAAAGGTGTAAATGGCTTTATTGAAAATCAATATGCTCTTGTGAAGTGCTGCTCTTTTCTGAGTTCTTCACCTCACCGATGAGAGTTGGAAGAAGGTTTACAGCTATGGGTCTCTGAGTATGAGGTTTTATTTTTTTTTTCCTGTGTTTTCTACTGTGAGCATAAGGTTAAAGGATCATTTGATGTTTTATTTGTTTACTGTTTGGAAGAAGAGATGTGTGGCCTTTCTCCCCCTCTTTCATAACCAGAGTTGAATTCCCACTAAGGGGTATCGCTGTCATTCACAAGATGGGCTCCTTAGTGAGGTCAGATTTGGGCAGACTTTGGAAGGTGTTTGGGGTTTCTTGAGAGGTCCCTCAGGATGCCGTGAAAACCCTCCTTAATCCCAGAGAGGGAAGATGAGGCACTGGGGTGTTGAGTTCCATCAGCGTAGGAAGGCAAACGTCTTCATACTCTATAAAGAGTGCTCAGGTGCCTAAATTAGGTCCAGTTCTGACTGTTATTGTAAGAACACAGACTAGTTTTAATTGGTCACAGTTTTGGTGAAAGATGAGCTGTGAGATTGGATTTATCAAAATTTATGTGCTAGTTGCCGTTAATGTGGCAGCATCTGAGGAAGATCAGGGTCATTTGTAATGACTTCATTTGATTTGTACAGATTTCAATGAATTACAACATTTTTCCTGTGCTGAGAAACTAAATATTTCCTCATAAATTTCCATTGACCCTTTAAAAAGTTTAACCTTCATTTTAAGCCTAGAGATAACATAAATCTGAACGGTGAGGTATGGGTGATGGTAGCTATGTCACAGCAAGGTCTTCATGAAATAGAGCCTAAGAGGAGGCCATGGAAGAGAAAGGACTGGAAACTATGCCCTTGGACAATTTCTTAATGAGTCAATGTCCAAGGGTCACATCTATCTATCTATCTATCTATCTATCTATCTATCTATCTATCTATCTATCTATCTATCTATCTATCCCTATCTATCTATCCATCCATCCATCTATTATTCATTGCCTTGCAACTACATGGTATTCAGTGTGTTTAGTTGACCTGAACTGAATGTGATCTATAGAGATGTGGCCCAAAATAATTTTAACTCTTGATTGCAAACAAAGTGTTTGACTTTTTGGTGTTTTGAGTCAGGAGGGAGGTGAGGACAAGCCCAGGGATATAAACAGTCTTATCTCTCAGCTTCACATTTTTTTTTTCCTATAAAATTCCTCCCTACATCGAAGCAAATAATGTTTATCATTGGCCTCATTTGCTACATCGTTTATCCAGACTGGTGGCTTCGTTTCTTTTCAGTAACTTCAGATCCTGTCATGAGAACTTTGAGCAATCCCAACAAGGATTGCTAAGTCCCTAGAGAGGGGCTCTTACTACAAAGTATTACTAACATTCCATACTGTAACTTAAACATTGCCTGCTGTACAATTTGATTACTAGTTAATTAGGATTCTATTTAATTTGATCAGAACCTCTGGAATTAAATCATTTTATATGAAAAAAATTATCAAATTTGATTGTTCCAAGAAAAGATTATTAGAATGCCAATCAGGTGGTTAGAAAAAATTGTCATCAAATAATAACACTAATCTTATAAACGAATTAGAAAACAGCCAGAAAAGCCAGGCTAAGCTTATTCTCAAAGTGTGCCTCTAGGGAACTGAGAGCCGGCAAAAATCTTCCTACCGGTTCTATGGGCTGACATCTTGTAGCTCAGATGTTTTTAATAAGACAGTGGCTACAAGTTTATCATTGCAGATTGAAAATTTATTTGTGATATTTAGTAAAAATAAAGCCTAGGCATAACCACCATTGTTTTGACTCATTCAGTGATATAATTCATTTACTTACTTGTATGTACATACCTTTATGTATTTTTGGTGATTCTTCAGGTGAGATAAACTATATCACACCTGAAAAGTTTTCTGGAGCATAATCTATTGTGCAAAATTGAATCATTTATCTGGTAGTATTTGGACAACCACGTCATCCATTTCTTTCCTTCTTGTGTGTGTCCTACTGTACATCAGATAGTAGGTTAGAGTTGATGCCATTTATCTAAAGCGTATTGAGAGGAAATGGCATTGCAGGCATCTGTTAGGAAGGTTTTTAAATCATTTTCTGGCACATTTGATGCACCTTAGTATGGCTTGACCAGATGAGAAAAGGCAAAAGGGTGGCAGCCAGCAGTGGCCAGCAGGTTTGGTTGCCTCAGTCACTTGTAACTGGACATCTCCATGTTGAAGTGACATGATTGTGAATTTACCTTTTGTTTTCACCAGATATGACTAATTTGGAGACATTTAAAAACATAGTGCATGTTGTTAAATAAAAGAGGAATACCATATGGAGTTTTAAAAAGATAATGAAGAAACTTCTAACTACTGAATAGTTTATTTGAGCACTTGATCTAATATGCTATGTTCAATTTCCTTACGGAATTTGACAGAGTTAGCCAATTTTGTTTATTCTCTACTGTATTGTGTTTTTGTTTGTTTGATTGGTTAGTTGTTCTCATAAAAAAACCTTTTATCTCAGGTAAAGGCTGCTATTAATCTAATTTTCAGAGAGAGAGTTTTCTATTGCCTCAATTCTCTCGGCAAAACCTGATAGGTTTCTTCCACCCCTCAAAAACCATGTTTTGTTCATTTTGTTATCTTTTGCCACAATTTCACTTAAGGAAAAGAACAATGAAGTAGGTATTTTTTTCCACAGATATAAAATGAAATCTTGGAAATTCTGTAAATTATTATTCTTAAGAAAGTGGTATTATTAATATCATTACTAAAATATGTAATATTATGGCTTATGCAGAGAGAGTATGTGTCCCACTGGTCAGGGTCTGGAGATTACAAAGAAAAACACTCACTTATTTCCTCAGTAGAGGAGGAGTCCTGGAAGGAAAGATCAATAACTAGAGTCTAAAACAAAGTTCTTTCATCAATTTTCAATCTTCCTGGACTCTTTAATATACAGGAAGCTACTTAAATACTAATAATATATCACTAACAATGATAAAATGTTAATAGGTAACATTTATTGAGAAGTTACTAGATGGTACACATGTTACAGGGATTATGTAATCAAGTCTTCAAAGTGGCTCTTTAAGTTAGGTATATTACCTTCATTTTATAGATGAAATGGTGACTTGGTGAAGTTAAGTAATTGTCCAAGGTCACATTCTTTTTAAGTGGGGATTGAACTCCAGATAGATTGACTCCAGACTTTGGTCTATAATGTATGTTGAGTTAATATAGATCTTTAAATGATTAAAATTGCATTCACTGGCTCAAAACCTGAACATAAAGATCTTTTTTTTATCCTTACTTTATCTGCCCCTCCCAACCCCTCCAAACCATTTAAATCCTCTTATTAGTTTCTTTCTAATCACTTGGAGTTTTCTTAATGCAGATATGAACAACTATGAGTGTGTATTCCCTCGTATTATAAAACACAGATTGTAGTATTTATGTACACTAGACTGTGCATGCTTGTCTGTATCTTGTAGAGCATGATCGACCCTTAACTCCCTACTCATTCCACCTTTCATGACCGTCTTTGAACTGTTTATAAACCAGCCACCTGGTTGGGCGGTTTGAGGACATTCAAAAATGGAAAGCCTGGTAGGGCAGAGTTAATGCCAGCCTTCTAGAAAGTGGTTGCTGGACTAATGTCCAGTCCGTGTATGATTATCTTACAATGCATAAACTGGTTCCTCCAGTGAGGCTAAGACTGTCTCTATCTCGCATGGGTGAGGAACAATCAATTAGAAACGCTCTGCTCAGAAATTAAATGTAACTGAGATAGATCCAGACTTTCTTGGTTTCTCTGTATGTCCATGTAGTATAGTAAGATATGTGTATCTATCTATATATATATATAATGTGTATATATATGTATATGTATATATACACACACATACACACATGTTATATATATAAGGTATCTGTATAAAAGGTACATGTATTATAGTAAGGTGTATATATATAAGGGTTGTGTGTGTGTGTGTGTGTGTATCTCAGACTCTCTCTATATAAATCCATTTTTTAGAGAAGTTTTAGTTTCACAGGAAACATTGAGCAGAATGTCCCCTCTGTCCCCACATATGCATAACCCCCACTATCAATATCCCACACCACGGTGGTACGTTTCTACATTAAATTATATTGTTTTGTTTGCTTTTGTAATATGCTAACTCCGAAACAAGACTTATATTTAGTTGACAGTATATTGAGAGCATCTAGTTTGCTCAGGGCTCCATCTAGCCCTGGCTCAGTAGTGAGTGAGCAGAGGTACTAAAGGAAAATAAAACATAGTGGTGCATGCTCTCAGGAAGCCAAGTTCAGCTGGGAAATCAGACCACATCCATAAACTGACTGGAGAATTCATTTCCTGAGAAATAGTACACTAATAAGTGGAAAGTAATACTCTGTAAAAGACACATTTACTACTTCAGCAGTATAGATCTTGGGATCATATGAGCATTGTTTGGGGTGAAATTTACCTTCTGTACCACTTCAGGTAGAAGGTAACACTGAGGGTATAAATCAATTTATGGAGGTCAAACGGAGTCTGTTTAAAACAATGAATCATATTCTAGTATTTACCAAGCCACTTAAATGGCAACAATGTCTTAGTAATTATAAATTGTTCTTAGTCATTTATTAAAATAGGTCCAATGAGAGCTTTGCTTAACAATATTTGGACTTTATTAAAAACTTTTTGAGCCACTTTTCACATGACTTCACTCTGCAAAGCTACAGCACTTTATAATGTTGATGTGAGGGTGAATGAGACAACTCCCATCGAGTGACCCATGGGGTGACCAGCATGTGGTAGTTTCAGTGTAAATACATAACCTCTTAGTTCAAAAAGTTGGAGAAACCAGACTCTATTTATAGAGCGAGACTGCTGAATTTTAACTAATGGGGAACATAACAAAATGATTTTAAAAATATATAAATTATATTTGCAGTTGACCTACCCTTGAGTTCTTGTAAACCACTGAGATTTCACTATGGAGCTGAGTTTGGTGAAGTTGATGGAAGAACAGCTGACTGGAGAGGGAGGCACATGGAAGCATTTCAGGGTGTGTGGCCACTTAGGAACGACCTTGGGCATTTACGTAAGAAGGCCTTAAGAACTTGCCACAGTTTGAAGGTCTCAGATGACTAGTCAGGTAAACATACTCTACGTTCCCGAAGCTGTGCTCCCATCAACATCTTGGACCCTGCAAGGTTGCCAAGTAGCAGATCCCAGTTGGGACATAACCGGGGGGTCACCTGACTCTTGGATGGTAGGGATGCCTTTCAGCAAACAGGCAGTGGGGTCAGTCATCGATTACCCCCGGTGAAAGAAAGATACTTGTCCAGACTTCCAGCCAAGCTTGTCTGTCCTCTGGAACATTTTAGCCACACGCTGCTTCCAAGGTAGCCTATCTTCTAAAGGGGTTTCTGTCATTAGTTTTGGAGAGAGGATTTCATTCTGCCCTGCAAGTCCCGTTTTTTGACAGGTGGCCTTAAGAGGGTTATTACTTTGTTGGCTAAAGAGCACTAAAATTTTATGACATGCCATATGGAACTAAAGAATTAAGGAGGTGACCTCCTTTGTATGGTATTATTAATTCTAATTATCACCCATCTCCTGCCTTCAGCCATTTCTCTGGCCCCTGGATGAGGTCTGTACCAGTGGTCTGAAATAATACTGTTTTGGCTTCTGAAAGCTGTAATTTTCCTGAGATGGCAGTTGTGGTAGAGGACTTTTTCTCTCTTTCCAATTTCCTAGATACAACCACACATGGAATTGAAGTGACCTCTCTCTACCTGCTGTGTGCATAGGACCTCTACACCTGTTCAGTCGTGAAACCACTAATGAGGCCTCTCCTGTCCTATTCAGGATTTTGAAGGAATATGAAATCTCATTACCCAGAGTCAATGAACGACATCTGTTCCCCATCCCCCTCCTGAAGCCATCATTTCAAGCTGCTCAGTGCTGTGAAAAAGATGTGCCACTCAGAGAGAGAATTAGAGTCCAGAAAAGAAGGTGTCCATCCCTTGTCCAGCAAGAGGACAGATAGAACGTTCTGGTATTTTGGTTCCTATTTGGACCTTTGCCCTAAAAGAATTAGCATAAAAGGAAATTTCATTGTTACAGGCTTTAAAAGTAATTTTGACTATTTGCTTCTGAAACAAATTGAAACCTGGCAATACGGGGTTTTCTTGATAAGGAAGAATGGAAAATCTTAACCTGAAAACATCCAGCTAAATGGGTAAATGATTAAATTGACTAAATGTTAAATTGATTTAAAATGGGTATGAATAAAAAGTTCTTTATTTAGTTTGGCCTCTCTCAAATCTTTTGGGAAGAGGAGGGCTATAAATAAATATACATGAATATAAAAAGTAAATATATACCATTAAATTTTTTTATTTCAGGACTATTCATGCCTAGTAACATATATGTAATACAAAATCAATATAAAATGCCATATGCTTAATTTATCCAAAGTATTTTGTTGTTTCCATTCATTATTCATTTATGGAAGTGGTCACTAAATCAGCATTTGTTGAACATCTATTATGTGCCATGCCAGGCATTATAATTGCTGCTGTGGATACAAAGATAAATAAAAGTTTAACGTGTAGAGAAGGAGACATGATAGGGGCACCTGGGTGGCTCAGTTGGTTGAGTGTCCAGCTTCGGCTAAGGTCATGATCTCACAGTTTGTGAGTCTGAGCCCCGCGTTGGGCTCTGTGCTGACAGCCTGGAGCCTGCTTCAGATTCTGTTCTCCCTCTCTCTGTGTTCCTCCCCCACTCACACTCTGTCTCTTTCTCTCTCAAAAATAAATAAATATTCTTAAAAAATTTTTTAATTGAACAAAAAGGAGGCATGATAAAGTAAATCGTTATAGGCTTTGTGCTAAGTCCTACAGCTGATGATTAGAGAAGCGGGATCACTCCTCCCTGAAAGGCCTGAGAAAGATGGAATCCCTAGCTGGGGTTTTGGGGTGGCCAGAAAGACACAGGCAGGAAGCCATTCGAGGCAAAGGGAGCACGTATACGTATGAAGGCAAGCAGGAAGGAAAAGGCATCTCAGGGTTGGAGTCTTACCAGTGCCTCGACCTGGGGGAGAAGATGCTCTGAGAACAGGAATAATGTTGGACAGGCTCTTCAGGTCACATCACACGGGGCCTTTTATGCAGGTAGAAAGTTTGGACTTTTTGTTGCAAGAGGAATTTTATTCTTCTTTGTCAGGAATAGACTCTCAATAAAAGTTTATTGAGCAAAGCTGAATTGCACTGAAGATTTTTAAAATTTTTATTTGTTTTGCAAAGCTGTTATGTGCACATGGTAACAATAATTGATTGTTTTATCGTGAAAAGAAGCCTGTAATTCTGTTCCTTCCCACCCGATAAGGTGTCACTCCCCAGAGGCAAGCTCTTCCTCTTCTCTTCCTCCTCCCTGTCCTCTTCCTTCACGTGGTTTTTGCCATAGTTTAGATAAGACGCTTAGTTTTTATTTCTTGTTTGGTCAGTTTTAGGTGACATCCAGTGATGCCAGAGGTAAAGGATGATGACTTAATTCACTTTTTTTTCTGTCCCTTACTCCTCTTCTGTTCTCAGAGTTCGATTCTCAACATTGTCATTATTTTTATTTCTTTTTTATTTAATTTTTTAATGTTTTTTCATTTATTTCTAGGAGAGAGAGAGAGAGAGACAGTGTGAGCAGGGGAGGGTCAGAGAGAGAGGAAGTCACAGACTCTGAAACAGGCTCCAGGCTCTGAGCTGGCAGTCAGCACAGAGCCCGACGCGGGGCTCGAACCCACGAACCGCGAGATCATGACCTAAGCGAAAGTCGGACGCTTAACCGACTAAGCCACCCAGGCGCCCCTGTTTTTATTTCTTCTACTACTTACCATCATAACTTTTAACAACATGCTTATACCCTCAGCTCTGTTCAGTCAGATTTGGTAGTGGCTTTTGATTCACCACTTCACACAATGGATACTTTCCCCTTGTGCTTCCTTCCCCACATCTTCCCCTCCCCAGCTCTGCTCAGTCCATCTTTGTCAGCTGCTCCTCTTTTAAGTTTGCTTTGTCAAGGTGGTCAAAGTTTACATCTTGTACTGTGTGCACATGTGAATGTTTGTCACTATTAGTCAACAGTGACAGGTCACTGTGTGCTAGGAAACTACTTTGATCTCTGTGAGCCCAGTGTTGTGAGTCCAAGCCATGCAATGCAGGCCCTTCTTAATGTTAAGATCAAAGGCAAATGGATTCTTCTTTCTTTTATAACATGAATTGCTTGAAAATGATTCATTTTACTTTATAGTTGGAGCCTCACTTCCATGTGCACCTTCTGTTGTTTTCCTGGAGGACTATTGGCTTTCCGTTCTTGCACAGTTTTCTCTTAGGATAGCTTCAGTTTCTTTTTTATTTTTAGTTTCTTGGTTACTTTTTTGTAGTTTATTTTTGAGGCAGAGAGACAGAGCATGAGCGGGGGAAGGGCAGCGAGAGAGGGAGACACAGAATCCGAAACAGGCTCCAGGCTCTGAGCTGTCAGCACAGAACATGATGCGGGGCTCCAACCCATGTGAGATCATGACCTGAACCGAAGTCAGGTGCTTAACCGACTGAGCCACCCAGGCGCCCCTTCAGTTTCTTTTTTAAATTATTAATGCTGCTTTCAATCCTATTGAGGGCTCATTCTAATTTTTCTGGAATCTTCCCATCTGCAACCCTCTGTTCTTCTACTGGAGTCTGAGCTGGGGGCTTCCTGGGTTGGCTGCACGGCGGCCATCTTGAGAGCCCTAGCTATTGTTCTCTTGCATTGTACGACTGTTTCATGGTTCCTATGTCATCTGTTCTTTTTGTTTATTTCCTTTTTTTTTTTTTTTTTTTTTTTTACCAGAGTCTCTCCTTACGGAAATTCTCCCCCAAATAACCTTTCTCTTGTTTTTCAAATCCCTTCAATCTCTATCTCCAGTCTCTTTACACTTCCTTTCTTCTACTCAGGGAACAATTTCCGTGTGCTCAATGTGTATCTTTTTGGATGTATATGTTCTTGCCAAATGTGTGGGGTTTTTATTTGTGTACATTTTTTTTTTTCATTTAAGTAAATGGCATTGTATTACTGTGCTGGTCATTTGTCTGTTACCCTTCAGATCCATTCCCTGAATTTTTCCTGCTGGGTTCTGTATCACACACCAGAGCATGACCCCTGCAAAGTGCATTTCCCAGATGTCACTGGGCTTCTGGTTGGGTTTGACTAGTGGAAGGCATTGGTGTGAGATTGGAGGAAATTCCCTCCACCCTGGCCTTTGCCCCTTGGTGACTTGGACAGTGGCTGTATCACCACTGCACTGCCAGCACCAACCAGGTGCCTCTGGCTTCTAAGCTCCAGTAACATCTTTTTTCTTTATTCCTCCAACACATGCATCTCCAAGGAAGCCACAATGGTTCTTGGAAGAGGAGAATCTCCCTTTTTTACACACGATGCATAAAGAGATGCATGGTGCAACACGGTAGGGGGATGATTAGGGAAAATCTGTCTAAAAAGGCTTCTCAGAGGAATGATAATAAAAAAAGAAAAACCATAGCAGTTGTTGATTTGTGCTTTGCATGATACTCCTCTGTCTTTTCTTTGAGCTCATCTAAAGTCTTCTTAATTTTGCACATGAAATGCCCTCTATTTAACTACTTGGCGTAAGTACTGCTTTCTTGGAGATCCTTCCTGACATAATTATGTATTTAATTTTGTTCCTTACATTTCCCCCCAGTAAGCATTGTATTTGGTAGAACAATCTATGTTGTTATGTATACCTAACCCAGTGCTTCTGGCTTCTGTACAGTATTTTGTCTTATATTTTACTTCTGCCAGAATTAACATAAAACCTGTCTCTTATTATAGATATTTAGATTGCCTCCAGTTTCCTACCCTACAGAAAATCTGCATCAAACCTCCTAATACGTAAACCTCTAAAGATCAGGGAGAATTACTTGGAGATATAGATGCTGGAAGGGAATTGCTGAGTCATGTGTAACATCATTTTGATTGCCGAATTGTATTCCAGAAAGTCTGCATCATTGTACATTCTCACCAACATCATGATTTTTGCCAGTCTAATAGAAATGATATCTTCTTTATACCTTACTTGGAATGTCTCTATTATTTAAAAAAAAAAAAATAGCTCTTCATATATTTGTTGGTCTTTTGGGTTTCCCCTTTTGCAAATTGCCTATTCTTATTTTCCCATTTTTCTTACTGAGGTTGTTGTTCTTTTTCTTGTTATTTTGTAGACGTTCCTTAAACATTCTTAGTAGTGACTGGTTTAGACATAGGTATATATCTCAGTCTTTCATATGTCTGTTGACTTTGTCAGTGGTTTCAAATGGTAAGTGGAGCTTAAATTTAAAATTTTAATGTAACAAATTATGTATTTCTTTTTAGTTTTGTAGTGTATGCTTTAGGTTTTTTAAAAATAATTTTTAATGTTTAGTTTTGAGCGAGTGAGAGAGAAAGTGTGAATGCATAAGCAGGGGAGGGGCATAGAGAGAAGGGGGTCAGAGGATCCAAAGCAGGCTCTGTGCTAACAGCAGTGAGCCGGATGTGGGGGTTTAACTCATGAACTATGAGATCATGACCTGAGCTGAAGTCAGATGTTCAACTGCCGCCCGCCCCGCCGCCCAGGGGCTCCAGTCAATGCTTTAGTTTTAAATAAAACTCCCCCAAATTCCTTTCTAGCCTCTACACAGTGAAGATATTCTCCCACATTTTTGCCTTATAAGTTTACAGCTTTCTCTTTCATTTTTAAGGCTTAAATTCATCTGGAGCATATCTTTGTATGGAGTTTTAAGTAGGGGTCAACAATTGTTTTCTATATAATGAGGTTATTGCCCCAGCATCATCTAATGAAGGCAATAGATGTCTCCATGCTTTCCGTTCTGTCTAATTCACTTATTAGTCTCTTCTTGCATGAATATCACATGATTTTGATTACTCTGGTTTCATTCTCCCTTAGGGAAACTCTCCCCTCCTGATAATTCCTTTTGTTAAGGCTGACTCAGTGGATGTTTATTCTTTCTTGTAAGTGTTAGAGTGTATCTATTAAGTTCCTCATAAAAACCCAAACTGACATTTTGATTGCAGTTATATTGAAGAAAGATAAACTTTTGAGTCTTTACATGCTTAAAGTATCTTTACTTGCCCTCAGACTTAATTGATAAGTTGGCTAGGTACAGAGCTCTCAGTTGAAGATGATTTTCCCTGAGAATCTTGAAGGCATTGGTCTGTTGGCTTCTAGTATTTGCTTTGCTGATGAAAAGGCATCCCTTGCAGGTAACTTGTTTTTCTCTGTAGAAGCTTTTAATGTCTTTTTGTTATATTCAGGGTTTTGATATTTCACAATGATGTGTTTAGGTAGAGATTTCTTTTTTCTTTTTTCTTTTCTTTTTTCTTTTCTTCATCATACGAGGCATTTTGTTTGTACTTTTAATCTAGGGACACATATCTTTCTTTAGCACTGGGAAATTTTCTTGCATTATTTCTTCATTAATTTCCTCCTTTTTCATTTTTGTTTTGTTTTCTCTTTATGGAATGTTTAGTAATTGGCTGTTGGTACTCTGAATTTTTTGAGAAATATTTTTTGCCTCTTTGTTTATTGCTTCAAGTTTAGAAAATTTCTTTGACTTTATTTTTTAGTTTCCTCCTAATACTTTTATTTCAGGAATGATTTTAAATGTCCAGTATCTTAATTTGTAATTTGTACTACTTATTCCATTATCATGGCGCCCTGATTTTGTTTTATGAGTGTGATAGCTTTTTTACTCTTTTTGTCTACATTAATTAGACTTAAAAATTGCTTCTCTTCCCTCACTTAATTTTGAAGTCAGTTTTTCTATTTCTCCTTCACACTTCTATTTCTCCTCAGTTTCTGGTCATCAATGGCTATCTCTTCATATATAAGAATGTAGGATTGGATATTGGATATTGGAAAACATAAGAATGTTTTCCCTACGGTCTCTTCTCTGGATGAGAATTCTCAGGGGAACCCAGCGTGGACTAGGTGAGGCAGGGCATGTCAGTATTTTCTTTACGATGGGCCAGAGGGAACCATGTCACAGCCACAACTTCAGAATGCCAGATAAGAAGGTCTTTTCTCAGAAAAGAAAGCCAGAAAACATGCTGGAAGAATCTGCTATTCCCATCTATTGAGTTTCTATAGAGAAGATCTAGCGGCTTTTGATCTAGGAGTAGATAGTCTCTGTCTTAGCCAGGGAGGTGAAAACTTGTACATAGTTTTAGAAGCTCCCCAATCAAGACAGTGTGTCTGTTCATGTTCATGGGAAACAGATGCTCAGTATAAAATAATTAAAGGGAGTTTACTTGCCAAGGGACTGTATATGATGATATGGGTATAAGGAAACCAAAAAATGGTGTAATAACTCAGTGTCTTGGTAGCATCTGAGCTGTTACCATGCTGGGACCCAATGGTACCAAGAAGGGAGAGAAGTTTTTTAGAGTCGGCCTCCTAGAATGGTGGACAGACGAAACCATCCATCAGAGACTCTTCTGGGAAACAGCCACCACTCTCCTCCTTTCCATCTCTTACAAATGCCCCACATGAGCTCAACCCGGGTGCAAGCCAGAGGGCATGGGAATCAGCTGATATGGTCCAGCCACATGATCTCCCAGGACAGAGACTAGGCCGAAGAGGGCAGAGAGGGGTCTGGCAGGGCAAATGAAAAATAGCACGATAGGTCTACACTCTTTGAAACCCATCTGTGGCTCCCATATATTTTGAGAAAGCATGACATCTGGAGCCACTCTTGTGTGTGTACTGGAGATAGACATGAATCAAGGGACCTGCTAGCTTTGGGTGAATTTGGTGCCACTATTTATTAATAAGCCACAGAAGTGATCTGTAGTGAGGGTATATAGGTTATGTTTTTCTAGAAAATTATTCACAATGTGAAATTGGGAAAAATGGTCTGTTATGATTCTTCAAAGTTTCTTTGGATCTCAGATACTTTTCTCCCTTTATTTCTTATTTTATATATTTATTTGCTTTTACTCTGTTTTATTATCATTATTGACAATGATTTGCTGCTCTTTGGTGTTTTTAACCAGTTAAAAATTCTTTCCTCTTTAGGGGGTGTCTGGGTGGCTCAGTAGGTTAAGTGTAAGCCTTCAGCTCAGGTCATGATCTTGCAGTTTGTGGGTTTGAGACTCACATTGGGCCCTGTGCTGATGGTGTGGAGCCTGCTTCAGATTCGGTTTCTCCCTCTCTCTGCCCTTCCCCTGCTCATGCTCTGTCTGTCTCAAAAAAAAAAAAAAAAAATTAAAAAAAATTTTTTTAAGATGTTTTATTTATTTCTAGGAGAGGGAGAGAGAGAGAGAGAGAGAGTGAGCAGGGGAGGGTCAGAGAGAGAGGGAGTCACAGACTGAAACAGGCCCAGGCTCTGAGCTGGCAGTCAGCACAGAGCCCAACGCGGGGCTCGAACCCACGAACCGTGAGATCATGACCTAAGCGAAAGTCGGACGCTTAACCGACTAAGCCACCCAGGTGCCCCTAAAAATTTTTTTAAGTAAAAAATAATTTTTTTCTCTTTAAATTCATTCATTTTTCCTTATTTTGATTCTTTGCATCGTTCTACTTTTAAAAGGCTTAAATTGTATTTTTAAAGTTGAATGCATAGTTTTCACATTTCCCTTTTTCCTTTTTTTGTCAGTGAAGTATTTGAGGCTATTATTTTCCTTCTGAATTCTGATTTAGCTATTTTCCATAGATTACCATGTGTTGTATTTTTATTGTAATTATTTTCTAGATATTCTTGAGTTTCTGTTTGGATTTCCCCTTGCATCGTTAAGAATACTTCATTAAAAGATTGGGAAAGGCAACATAAGGGAATGGTTTTAACTGATAATATTCTAAATCATCGAACTTAAGAAAATTCAGTTCTTAGTGATGAGAGTCAATGAGAACATGTGAAAGAGTTGAACTGATTTCTCCAGATCAGTAGCAAACTGCCTTTACCTGTGGACTTAGAGCCAGCTAAGGCTGGCAGAATTTACTGAGACAACTAAAAGAGGTAGAGGGCAAGTTTAGTGAAAACTAAAAAGAAAAACCTTGTTGATGTGTCAGCACTTGAAGTGCCTTCATGAAAGAACACTGATCCGATCTCCTTAAGCCCTTAGTGATTTCTTAATGTCTAACCCATGCAATGCAGCTCTTGACTGTCTTGGGCTGGATTGTAACTGCTCACACATCACCCTGCCAATTCATTGAAGCTCTGCAGAAGGTCCATTGCAGTAATAATCCCTGTGTTCACTTGACTTCATTGTGCTGTGGCTGATCATGGGAAGACCAAAGTTTCACCCACACAAAACCACTGAAATATCATTAAGTGTATTTTAAAAGTAAATAAAACTTGTAGAAGGCATCTGTTTCTAATCTAACTTAGATGAGTTGGCATACAAATCTGCTCTCAATCAATCACCCGTTTGAACTGTTTGGGAAATTTTGCTGCCCTGTTATATATGCTGACGCAGATTTTCCTCAGGTGTCATAGTATTCAGAAAGTGAGTTTTTAAGGTTTTCAAAATGTCCCTTACTTTGAAATTATATGCCTCTTTCACTTGTATATTCCTTTGTTTGGCTTCCTCAGGTCTCATCAAAAAGCTTGTGTCACTGTCTGACCTTTCCACAAATTATGGCAGTACTTAACAGTGTGCTTTTCTGGGTTTGGTCTTCTCTCAGTGTATAGATACCTGTATCACACTCAGAGTGCTTCCTGGATCTGCCTGCTGGGGCTACAGAGTTGGGGGCAGTCATTGCTCTGAGTGTTCACAATGTAGCAAGCGCAGACTGAATGAACCGCAAGCACATAAAAAGATAATTTATTGCAAATTTGTTTATATGAAGACTCAGAGTGATATTTAAAAATCCATAGTGGGGATACCTGAGTGGCTCAGTCAGTTAAGCCTCCGACTCTTGATTAAGCGTCTGACTCTTGATATGGGCTCAGGTCATGATCTTACATTCTGTGAGTTTGAGCCCCTCATTGGGCTTGGCACTGCAGTGCGAAGCCTGCTTGGGATTCTCTCTCCCTCTCTCTCTGTTCCTCCCCCTGCTCTTGAGTGTGCTCTCTTTCTCTCTCTCAAAATAAATACAAATAAACTTTAAAAAATCCAGAGTGAGTAAAACCTTTGTATTTAGTGATTATTGCATTTTTTTCAGTAATAATAATAATTTATAATAGCAACAGCACAACAACAACAACAACAAAATAGTAGTGATTATTTATCAAGTATTTACTCTGCATCAGATACTATTCATAGCCCTTTCCATGGACTGAGTCATTAAACCTTCACAGCCATTGTATGACATAGTAACTATTACTTTTCCTATTTTGCAGATAAGAGAACTAATACACAGAGATTAAATTTCCCAGGTCCCTGAACTAGTAAGTGACAACTGTGGAATTCAGACCCAAGCAGTACACCTCTGTAGTCCTCACATGTTGCTATTACATATCATTTTTTTTCTGTATCTCAGAGAAAACTATTAATTTAATTTTATTCCACTATAGTTGACATACAGTGTTATATTAGCTTCAGGTGTACAATATAGTGATTAAACAATTCTATACATTATTCAGAGCTTATCATGACAAGTGTATTCTTAATCCTCCTCATTTATTTCACCCCCTCCCCCCACCTACCTCCCCTCTGATAACCATCAGTTTATTCTCTGTATACAATTAAGAGTCTGTTTTTTGGTTTGTTGCTATTATTTTCTTTGTTCATTTGCTTTGTTTCTTAAATTCCACATATGGGTGAAATCATATGGTATTTACCTTTTCTGATGAACATTTCACTTAACACGATGCCCTCTAGATCCATTCATGTTGTCGTAAATGTCAAGGTTTCATTCTTTTTTTATGACAAGCTAGTATCCCTCTATCTATCTATCTATCTATCTATCTATCTATCTCACCTTTTCTCTATCCATTAATCTATTGATGGATACTTGGGCTGCTTCCATAACTTGACTATGTAAATAATGCTGCAGTAAACATAGAAGTGCATGTATCTTTTTGAATTAGTGTTTTTGTTTTCTTTGGATATATACTCATTAGTGGAATTACTGGATCATATGGTAGTTCTATAATTTTTTGAGAAAACTCCATACTGTTTTTCATAGTGGCTACACTAGTTTGCATTCCCACCAACAGCGCACAGGGTTCCTTTTTCTTCACATCCTCATCAACACTTGTTTCTTGTCTTTTTGATTTTGGCCATTTTGACAGGTGTGAGGTGATATCTCCTTGTAGTTTTGATTTGCATTTTCTTGATGGTTAGTGATGTTGAGTATCTTTTTTATGTGTCTGTTAACCATCTGGATGTCTTCTTTAAAGAAATACCTGTTCTTATTTTCTACCCATTTTTTAATTGGATTATTTGTTATCTTGGTGTTGAGTTGTATAAATTCTTTATATATTTTGGATACTAACCCTTTATTGGATATGTCATTTGAATCGCTTCTCAGCCTTTTGGCTAAGATCAAGTGTGGATATGTCATTTGAAAATGCCTTCTCCCATTCAGTCAGTTGTCTTTTGGTTTGTTGATTATTTTCTTTGCTGTTCAGAAGCTTTTTTATTTTGATTAGTCCCAATAGTTTATTTTTGCCTTCATGTCCTTTGACTCAGAAGACATATCCAGAAAAATGTTGCTATGGTTGATGTCAGAGAAATTATTGCCTATTCTTTTTTTTTTTTTGAGAATTTTTATGGTTTCAGGTCTTACATTTAGGTTTTTAATCTATTTCAGGTTTGTTTTTGTGTAGTGTATAAGAAAGTGGTTCAGTTTCATTCTTTTGCATGTAGCTGACCAGTTTTGTCAACACAATTAGTTGAAGAGACTGTCTTTTTCCCCATTGCATATTTGTCGGAGTCTGCGCCAGCTCCGACAGGTCCAGGGGTCCCTGAAGGATGGACAGTGTCGGCAAAAGAGAATGAGAGCGCCTCGAGATTCTTTCTGATCACCAGGCAGGCATCTCTGTCCTGTCGGGTTTGGTATCTTTATTTTAAGGTTCAGCAACAAGATGAAGTCATAGAAAGGAATTTCTTACAATGGGAGGCCTTTTGTGATATCAATTACAGAATTATTTCGACCAAGGAAATATCAGAATGTTCTTAGTGAAAAACAGCATAACATACAAGTTAAATTGTATATAGATAAGCTAGGAGTTATTCTGTCTGGCCCTCAAGAAGATAAATGTTTCTGAATTGGTTTATTTGTGGAAACTAACATGGGGGCCCTAAATTGTCAGTCTTTGCACCTGGGTTTATGTTTTAGCTACTCTTATCTATCCTCATCCCAGCTGCCAGTGTAAGGGAGGGTGTTTGTGGAATACAGGCCTTGAGGAAGGGACTGCTATGCTTCACCAATTAGCAAAGATATATGTAGTAGATGTGTTCTGCTCTTAACCCCAACATAGGCTCTTTGTCTCGGGGCCAGGCTCAGTTGTAACTTTTGTGTTCTTAACCCCCTCAGTCTGGGAACTGCAAGGCCCATAGGAAGAGCCTTTTGACAATCATCCACAGAGCATTCATCTAAAATCTCTCTTGCAAAGGCAGGAATATGCTTTTCCTTATGAGGTATCTGTATTCAGAATATGGGTCTGATATGAAACATTGTGAGGCCTGGTCAATACCAGCAGGCTTCTATCCAACATGAGCCAGTAGTAGTAGAAGGAGATACTAGTTTTCATTTCTCATGGCAGGAGCTACAAACACTGCCATTTCCTTGCTGTGACTGCCATCCAGAGAGGCCGGTGTAGCTCCCAGCCTACATATTCTTGCCTCCTTTGTCAAAGATTAATTGGCCATATAATCATGGATTTATTTCTGGGTTTTCTATTCGATTCCATTGATCCTTGTGTTTATTTTTGGGGCCAGTACCATACTGTTCTGAATACTACAGCTTTGTAGTATATCTTGAAATCTGAGATGATGATTCCTCCAGCTTTGTTCTTTTTTTAGATTGCTTGGGCCATTTGGGGGTGTTCTGTGGTTCCATACAAATTATAGGATCATTTGATCTAGTTCTGTGAAAAATGCTGGAAGTATTTTGATAGGGATAAGATTAAATCTATAGATTACTTTGGGTAGTATGGACATTTTAATAATATTAGTTCTCCCAGTCCATGAACATAGAATATCTTTCCATTTGCTTATGTCATCTTCAACTTCCTTCATTAATATTTTATAATTTTCAGAGTACACATCTTTCACCTCCTTGGATAAGTTTATTCCTAGGAGTGTGCAATTATAATTTATTTTGGGTGCAATTATAAATGGGATTATTTTCTTAATTTCTTCTGCTTCTTCATTGTTGGTGTATAGAAATGCAACAGATTTCTGTTTTTTTATTTTGTATCCTGTGAATTTACTGAAGTAATTTATTGGTTCTAGAGTTTTTTGGTGGCATCTTTGGGGTTTTCTGTATTTAGCATTATGTCATCTGCAAATAGTGTAAGTTTTACTTCTTTCTTACAGATTTGGATGCCTTTTTACTTCTTTTTTTTTGTCTGATTGCTGCAGCTAGGACTTCCTGTACTATGATAAATAAAATTGATGAGAGTCGACCTTGTCTTGTTCTTAACTTTAGGAGAAAAGTTTTTCCCCATTGAGTGTGATGTTGGCTGTGGGATTTTCATAAATGAAGAACTATGTTGAGGTATATTCCCTTTAAACCTAATTTTGTTGAAGGATTTATCATGAATGGTTGTTGGATTTGTCAAAAGCTTTTTCTGCATTTCTATCAAAATGATTATATGTTTTTTATCCTTTCTCTTATTGATGTGATGTATCACATGGATTGGTTTGCAAATATCAAACCACCCTTGCATCCCAGAAGTAAATCTCACTTGATCATGGTAAATGATTTTTTAAATATATTGTTGAATTTGGTTTGATAATATTTTGTTGAGGATTTTTGCATCTATATCTGTAGGTTGCTGCTTTTAACAAAAAAGTGTTGGACTTTAAGTCAATATCTCTTCAGTGGCTTCAGACATTACTAACAATAACAACCTCCAGTAAAATAAGACAATAGGGGCAAATTATCTAGTCCAATATCTTTGGTTTTAAGATGAAAAATTGGAGGCCCAGAGAGTCAGAAGAGCAGAATCACAGAAGTAGAAGTGGATAGAGCCAGGCGTTGAATTCAAGTCTTTTGCCTCCCAGGGAAAATTATCTTTTCAATGATGTTTGCTGTCTCTTCTTGATTTTTATCACACATTACCTTGTATAGAAGGTGGGAAATTTTGCTATTCTATTTTTAGTCTCTAATTGTTCAAAGAAGGGATTAGGGACATAATGTTTGTTGAGCATCTGTTATATACTGGTTCTGTAATAATTCTGGGATGCAGATAGTATACTTTTCATCCAATTCAGGAAGTAGAGGCTCAGTGATGTTAAAAAGTTGCCCCTCCATGGGGCGCCTGGGTGGCTTAGTCGGTTAAGCGACTTTCGCTTAGGTCATGATGTCGCGGTTCATGGGTTCGAGCCCCGCGTCAGGCTCTGTGCTGACTGCCAGCTCAGAGCCTGGAGCCTGTTTCAGAGTCTGTCACTCCCTCTCTCTCTGACCCTCCCCTGCTCACACTGTCTCTCTCTCTCTCCTCGAAATAAATTTAAAAAAATTAAAAAAAAAAAAAAAACTTGCCCCAAATCCTAGAAATAGTAAGTGCTAGAAGCCTATTTTGAATTCTTATTCATCTGGCTTTGAAACTGACTGTCTTTGTGCTCACTAGGCTTCCCCCTGGTTAAGGACTTCAGGGCACAGAGACTACATCAACTATGTATTTTTAGCTCTAGCTATTTTCCCCTTTTCCTATTGCAATGATCCTTGTGGTTTTGGAGATGTGTGCTCATCCAGTTTTGCAAATATGCCTGCTTCAGCTATCAATGATGTGCTGAAAGAAGAGGTTTATAGATCTCTCTGCTTTGTGTGTGTGTGTGTGTGTGTGTGTGTGTGAAAAAACTTCTGACTGATGTGCCTACTGAAAAAAAATTTTCCACTAGTGAGAAGCCCTTTTATTTGTAATTGCCTTTTAGGTAAGACTATCAGAGATCTCTCCCTAGCTGCAATATCTGGTTTATAAATTGTCTGCACTTTGTCTTGCTGGGATTTTGTGGTTTAATTCTTCCATGCCACTTGCAGAGGGCTACATTTATAGGCACAAAGAGGAGTTGACTCATGTTTAGCTGTCTTGCACCAGCTTACACTCTGGATTATCTAGTATCCCAGAAAAAGGGTTTGTACCCAAAATGATCCTTCCTCTGGACTTCTTTCCTTTCTATGTTTTGACCTCCCCAGAAGCATAGACTGTCACCTTGCATCTCAGAAAAAGCAGAGGAGAAGGATTTTTGAAGTACCCGGTAGCATAGTATCACTTGCTCAACATTTTTCCCGTTCTGCACAAGAAATCCTCTCACTACGGTTTTTGTTGTTGGATCACAGACTTCAAATGCATGGAATCGCATGTCTGACAGTCCCAAAGCAAATCTAGTGCAGTAAATAGTTTAATAAAAATGAGGTAGAGGGGCTGTGAAATGCCTGTAAACATTTGGTGAGAAATTTTCTTTTTGTTGGATTTTTGTTGCTCCACCATTAAAATTCCTGGTTGGGGCAAATAGTGTTTGTTTTTCATCTTTATTGATACTGTCTCTTTGGCTCTTTATGAAATCTGTTTCAGAAATCTGATACAATGACGCACAAGAGCCTCCTTTTGTGCTTCAGCAGTTGTGACAGTGGTGAGTTTGAGTAGAGAGGACTTAAATGACAAGGCAAAGGGTGAAAGCTTAGACCTAGGCCATTGATTTCCTGGTTTCTCTCATTTATCCGTTATTCATAAGGCCAGTGGTAGTCAATCAAGCACCAAGAAGGGGTCCCAGTTACTCTTCTCGTCTTCCTCATAAAAGCAGTCACCGGAAATGGATAAGTAGCAGAACTTGTATGTTATCCATGGCTTCTACAGCAACTAGCCTCAACCCTGAAAGACCATTTCCACCCGGAGGACCCAAGCAGTTCTTTACAACATACCATTATAGCAGAACTGCTTCCCTACTGCATGACAACCCAGATTAGCATAATTGTATCCTAATGGACCACGCCACTTTCAACGTGCCAAATATATTTAAAGTACATTTCTCAACAGCACTGTCATACCCAGTCAATCAAGTAATCCATTTACCCACTCAGTCCCGGCTGAAGGAAAGGTCGGATGTTTGTCTTCTAAAGCAAAAGAGAATTGTTACAGGTTGAGGCCAATTGTAGTGTGCTTCAAATACCTTTGGCTACTTGAGCAGCCTCAACTTGACTAATCTCATGGTAGGGGTGAGATCTAGAGAGCCAATTCTAATAATAAAATAAACAAGCAGACAAAGCAAATACAAAACATTTGATGCAGGACATTACTTCAGCTTTTGTTTAGAAAAGGATGACTGTTATTCACATTCAGGAAGTCTCTGTGAGTTGTTCAAATGTGACATGGCAATAATCAAGAATGCCACATGAAGGAATATTGGGAAAGTAATTAGATTTTCCTCAGTTCATTGTCTAATTAGAGGGCAGGTTAAAGTCCAAAGTAATGAAATTAAAATCTAACCACAGTTAAGACTGTGGTGTTTTTTGCTGAGTGCCACCAGGGTACCTGACACCACAGGGGATGCGTGAGGACTCACAGACCCTGAGGCTGAGGAGTGTAGACAGCTTTAGGTAGAATTTGACAGCGTTTGACTTGAAACAGAGAGGCTGAGAAAAAAATCTGCAAGATGCCAGAACATAAATATAAATCCTTCGTAGAACAAAGAATAATAGTAATGTACAGAAGTCTCTATTTGTTTACCTTCCTGGTTATTCAAATCATGCTAACAGGACTAATGGATTACTTTTCCTTTGTTAATATACTGTTGTGGGAGATGGGCCCATTCGTGAGAAATATGAACTTGTTAGTCACGGCAGTAGCTATGGCACCATTGGCAGATAATGAAATTAGTTGAGAAAACCACATTAGAGAAAGCCCCAGGGTCAGCACGACAACCCTCAAATGTCCCTGGACTCAGTCCATTGCATTCTTAATAGGAGAAGAGCAAACAACAGGAGAACTACTCTTTCACACGCACACACACACAGGCATGAACATACCATGGCATGGAGAGCCATAGATTATCGGCCTCCTTCCTGCTTGGATACAAAGAAAAGGCACATCTAAAGAACAAAGCATCCCCAGGCAACCTTCCCACTCTCCCCTGGGTGGGCTCCTTGGTCTGGCTGTGGCCAGCCAATGCTGGAGGCCTGAGTGGGCTTTTGTCTCCCTGGGAAGAAGTGAGTTTCAATATTTGGCTTCTTACCAGAGAAGAACTGTATACAAAAGGAATAGCTACATTGGCCCATTGGCTGTGGGGGATCAAAGCAGACAGTGCATAGAGTGTTAGGTTTCATGTATGGTCAGCAGTTATATTGCTTGAGAGCCCACTTTTCCTTCCCCCCGTAGAGTTCCCCTCTTATGAAGATAGAAGAAGGAAGAGGGGGTTGTTTCATACCTGCTCCCATATTGCCCACCCCATCATCATGTACTCCTTCCATCCCTCTCAGGTCTCCAGGCCACTCACCCCGGCAGTCTCCCCTGCCTGAAATCCCTGCTTTTAGTGTCTCCACTGCACCTCTGTCTGCAGGAAGCAGCTCCCTTGGTGCGGCTTCCAGAGGAGCAAGAATGTGGCCAACCAAGCTTCCTTTGTCTGCCCATCTCTTGTTTCTTCAGGACTGTCTGACAGGGTTACCAGGTATATGATTAACTACAAGGAATTTTAGGGTAGGAGGGATGTTTAAAGCTGTGCTTATATACGACCTTCCCCGTACCATAGTTCATGTAAGACCCATCTTTAGATGGGAATTCTCTTGTCAATTCCCTAGTTATTAATTTTGCACTGTTTCTAAGTCAGCCTTTTTGGCAGGGGCGTGTCCTTTTTTCTAGTCTCCACCTCGCAACTCTCTAGGCACCTGCCATCCACAGAGGATCTTGATCCCCATCCCCAGTTCTTAAATGTGAGTAACCCAGTCTGGACTAACAGCTCCCAACTGCAGCTCCATATCTACAAAACTCTGAGTCTGTGTAGACTGGTCATTTGGGAGGTTGTCCATTGGGACAGATGGACAGAGATGGAGACATACTTTATTTTTCTCAAAATTCAAGCTGTTGCAACATGCATATATACAGACAGAAAGACAGATACACACACATGCACACTTCTCAAGGTCAACTGTTAATTCTCCGAGACAGCATGGTTGCGGCTCAGCAAGAAACACTTTCATACCTGCCCCACTTGTTTGTACCCCTCAGTGGAGGTGTTCTGATGACGGTACCCCTCACTGTTTTATGTGGCGTAAGAGGAGTTTAAATCATCTTCCTTCTTCTCTTCTACCACATTTAAATTGTGTTTCTTTTGATCCAAAAGGAATAGGAAAAGAGGTACCCCTGAGCCACAGATGTCACATAGATGCTCACCTAGGTCAGGCTATCAGGAGCCTCCTAACGCTCATTTAAATGCTTAGCCCAAGTCATTTCCCATCTCAGGCTCTGCCTAAGGGGGACGGGTGCGCACATGGAGGTTTGTTCTTCCAGTTTCTTGAGTAAATGTTGACATCGTTTCTTAAAATATGGCACAAAGCATATCACATTTTAACCTCTGTCAGCTCACTTTCCATTTAAGGCACACTTTACAAGGCCAGTGGCAAATCTGCTCTTTTACATGATTTTAAAATTTCCCTTCTTGCTATGGCAGGCTTGCTCCTTCCCACACAACCTGAGCTTAAATGTCACCTTTCCTGAGAGATCTCTGCTTACACACCTAAAAGTGGTCCTGTGTGTGCCTTCCGCATAGCACCCTGTTTATTTCTTTCATTGTTCTTGTATTTGTGTATTTACATGTTTGTTATTTGGTTTTCCTTTCTAGAATGTAAATTCCTTGAGGATAGGGCAGTATCTGGCTTGACCATTGTTCAATTCCCAACATCAAGTACATAGTAGACATTCAATAAAATGTTTTCTAATTTGAGAGGGCAGACCAGGATGGAGGTAAAGAAAATGTCTCCAGAGACATGTTGCCTGGGTATGAATCCTGGCCCTTCTTCTTCCTAGCTGTGTTCTGTTCCTTCTGGAAACTCAGTGTCTAGTGGAGTTTCCAATTCACCGATCCTGTTTTTAGGGTACTTTTCTGTGCCTCAATTTCTCCATTCATAAAACAGATCATAAGGGTGCCTACATCAATCATAGAGCTATTGTAAACATTCAGTGAAACGTTAAAGCACATGATAAGTGAAGCAGATTAAATACTATATGAGTTAGCCAGCATTTTAAAATGATTTTATTTGCATTGATCAAAAAGTGTATTGAAATCCTGTGTGGCAGGCCCCATGTTAGCATAACCCATATGCTGAACAAGCATGACTTATGAGAGGTAATCAGTAGGCACTTCTAGTTTCCTGCTATTGTTCCTTGAAATTTTTTAGATACGGATGTTGTTTTCCTGCACAGAATAAAAACTGGCAAACTCCGTGACTTTTGTAATCTTAGTTCCATAACTAGATTACAAATTAAACATTCTCCTTTCCCCAAGCGTCTGGTGGGTATTGACCTGCCTTGTGAAGAGCTACAGTATACTTCCTTTTATCTTTTGTCCTTTCTTTCCCAGGTTGCTGGTTGCAGGTTCTGGCGCCTTACTCTTGGAGCACAATAGGGCAGGTGAGAAAAGGGAGGATGGAAAGTTCTCACTTGACTGGTACTATCATAAGATAGTTTTGCATTTTCTGGGCTCTTTTTATGGCCCAGCTATTCAAAGCTGTGTCCCTTGCACTAGTTTCCATGGATTCTTAGGAGCATGTGGGCTGGGACCCTGGAATTATAACCTTGAGAAGCACATTTTCTCCTAGTAGCCAATATCTCCTTTAGCCCCTAGCTTCGCAGAGGTTCAATGCAGATATGACTCTCTCTCTTGGCCTCCTTCACCCTTTCATGTGGTCCTCTTGGGCAGCACTTACACTGGCTCCAGGCTGTAACCCCTCATGTGGGAAACACCTATGTATTCTTTGTCCTGATGCTGGTGGGGGTACAGTTACTTTTCAAAAACAGCCATCGATTATACCTTAGCACCACCTCAGACTGATGAGTACAGCCTTTCATTTCTAGATTCTTAAGATATGCATCTAGACCATTCTCCTGGAGGAGCACCTGGGAGGCTCAGTTGGCTAAGCATCTGACTCCAGCTCAGGTCATGATCTCATGGTTCGTGGGTTCTAGCTCTTCATCTCTGCTGACAGCTAGGAGCCTGGAGCCTATTTCATATTCTGTGTCTTCCTCTCTCTTCACATCCCCTGCTTGCACTCTCTCTCTCTCTCTCTCTCAAAAATAAATAAACGTTCAAAAAAAAAAAGGCCATTCTCCTAGTTTTTGCACCAGAAATATAGGGTACACAGGGGTGCCTGGGTGGCTCAGTGACTTAAAAATCAACTCTTGATTTCAGCTCAGATCATGATCTCATGGTTGTGGGACAGAGCCCTGCATCAGGCTCAGTGCTGGGCTGGACGTGGAGCCAGCTTAAGAGTCTCTCTCTCTCCCTCTGCTCCTCCCCCACTCACATGCACAAGCACACACACGTCCTCTCTTGAAAAAAAAATTTTTTTTTAATTTGAAATATAGGGTACACACATCAAGGCCTCTGTCTTTCTTTCTTTTTTTTTTTAATTTTTAAATGTTTATTTATTTTTGAGAGACAGAGCATGAGCAGGGGAGGGGTAGAGAGAAGAGACATAGAATTTGAAGCAGGCTTCAGGCTCTGAGCTGTCAGCACAGAGCCCGATGCGGGGCTCAAACCCATGAACAGTGAGATCATGACCTGAGCCTAAGTCAGATGCTTTACCGATTGAGACACCCAGGTGCCCTGCCTCTATCTTTCAATGGTCAAGTTGAAGCCCCTCTTACTAGGTTTGAGCTGAGAGGTCAGGCAGCTCCTCTACCACCCTTTGAGGCAGAGAGCATATCATCTCCAGAGTATTCCCTAAGAATACCTTCTCATGCAACTTTTTATCTCCACTTTCTTTTTTCTTTTTTTTAAATGTTTATTTATATTTGGGACAGAGTGAGGGATAAGAGTGCAAGTGGAGGAGGGGCAGACAGAGGGAGACACAGAATCTGAAGCAGGCTCCAATCTCTGAGCTGTCAGCACAGAACCCAACACGGGGCTCAAACTCACGAATTGTGAGATCATGACCTGAGCCAAAGCCGGACGCTAAACTGACTGAGCCACTCAGGCGCCCCTTATCTCCACTTTCTTAATGCACTGATTTTCTCCTTGAGAGTTTTCGAGCTATCTTGGTGCCTGTTGTGGACTAAACTGCGTCCTCCCCGTGTCCCAAATTCATGTTGAAACCCTAACCCCAATGTGACTGTATTTAGAGACAGGGCCCTTAAAGAGACAATTAAGTTTAAATGAGGTCATAAGGATGGAGCTCTAATTCTACAGAACTGGTGTCCTTCTAAACAGAGAAGGAGACACCAGAACTCTTTCCCTCTTTCCTCATGTACACCGGGGAAAGGCTTTGTGAGGACACAGTGAGAAGGTGGCCATCTACGAGACAGGAGGAGAGGTCTCACCAGAAACTAACAGTGATAGTACCTTGATCTTGAACCTCTAGCCCCAGAACTGTGAGAAAATAAATTCCTGTTGTTCACGTACCCAGTCTGTGATATTTTGTTATGGCAGCTTGAGCTGATTAATACAGCACCACTTTGAAATTTCTGTGAGCTGCTAGCTCAGTTTGGAATTTTCTATCATATCATAGAACCTCAGTGACAACTTCCAACTTAACAATCCAGTACACTAGGAGCTGGGAATACAAAGTAAGCTTCAGTCCCTGCCTTTGGTAAGCTCCCAGTCTAGTGGAACTTCCAACTCATGTGCCCACTTTCTGTCTGACTCTTCTCAGACTTCATGGTATCCCCAGCCTCTATCTCTGATTACTGACTCACGTTCATTTTATTTTCCCTCACGTCTTCTTTTCTGTGCTACTCTTGTCTTTTCCTTTCTTTTGTCTTTCATTTTATTCTCCATCCTTTTCTTTCTCCCTGCCTTTTCCCCTCTTTTCTTGCTTTTCTGTCTTTCATACCTGTCCAGTTTATATCATTACCAAGCTCAAAAATACCTCTGTTGATTTTATTATGTTTGTCCTTCTTATTCTTCCTTTTCAGTTTCTAAACAGATGGGTTACTTTGTTCCTACAATAATTTTATTTTCTATAATAATTATCTCTTGATTATTCCAGTCTGACTTTTATCCTCCACATTCTTTGAAAGCTGCCTATTTTTTCAGCTCTGTAAATACCGACAGATAATGATTTAATGTCACAAAAACAAAGATCTACACACTTTCCTTCTAGTTTATCTACTTCCTGTGTCTTTTCTGTGGTGCTTCTTAATGAGTTTGGTTTTGGGGATGCTCCTCCTCAAAGACAGAGGGACACTTGCTTATTATTGTATCCAACTTGGATATCACAACAAAACACCTGATAAATATTTGGAGTGGTTGAATAAATGGAATCAAAGCTCACATTTACACTATCTTTGTTATTCTTTTATTTGTTAACTCTTCTCACACATTTTATTGCATTGTTACTATGTGCCAAATATTATTCTGTGTCATAGGAATTCAGAATAGCTATTGTTCTTGTTTTCATGTAGTGTATATTCTAATTGGGTGGGAGAGGTAGAAAATAGACAAATAATTTTTTAAAATGGTGATTTCAGACAGTTATAAGTGTTACAAAGGAATAAAGTAGGAGATTTTTATAGGGAGTGACAAAAGGATATAGGATTGGTGGACTATTTAGGTATGTGGTCAGAAAAGTTATTCTGGAGCGATTCCATTTAACCCAAGATCTATTATGACCAGAAGAAACCAGCAATGGGCAGATTAAGAGGAAGAAGCTTCTAGGCAGAATACGTTATTTGGGCAAACATTTGAAGTGATAAAGCTCAGTATGTTCAAGGATTAGAAAATAAGCCAGCATGGCTGGATTGCAGTGAGTGAGAGAGATAAGCTCATTCAAGTCAGGGGCCAAATCATACAGGGCATTAAAGGCAGTGTAAGAAGTCTGGATATTTCTTTAAGAATGATAGAGAACCACTGGAAAATTTTAGACAAGGGATAAACATGACCTGATAATATTTTGAAACATTTCCTTGGTAGCCAGAGAGTATAATTAGGAGACTATTGCATAAGGTCATGTGAGAGAAATAAACATGTCTTAGGCTAGAGTAGAGAGAATGGTAATGGATATAAATGGGTGCAGTTGAGATATTCTATGGAGTTAGGTTATTGGACTTGATAATTTGATATAAGAGTGATGAGGGAAAGAGGTTAAGGATGAATTGTAGGTTTTGGCTTACAAAATGGGTTCATGATAAGGCCATTACTGAAACATGGAAGTCTGGAAGAGGAGCAGTTTAGGGGGAGAAAATTAGGAGCTCTGCTTAGACGCATTAAGTTTGAGATCTCTACTAGGCATTGATGTGGAAATGTTACGTAGACCTTTGAATATCTGGCTAGAATTTAAGAGAGATACTTGTATATGGATCTCGCATGGAAGTCATCAATATAGGGGTGGTATTTGAAGCCATAGGACTGGATGAGATCCCAAGGGGGCAAGGGAAGATATAAAAGAGAGGCCTTGCCCCAGTGTTGGACATCCAAAGGTTCAGAGGGAAGCAAAGAATGATGAATTGCAGGGGCACCTGGTTTGGTCAGTTGGTTAAGCGGCTGACTTTGGCTCAGGTCATGATCTCGTGGTTTGTGGGTTCGAGCCCCACATCAGGCTCTGTGCTGACAGCTAGCTCAGAGCCTGGAGCCTGTTTCAGATTCTGTGTTTCCCTCTCTCTCTGACCCTCCCCTGCTCACGCTCTCTCTCCCTCCCTCTCTCTCTCTCTCAGAAATAAATAAAACATTAAAAATAAAAAAAAAATGATGAATTACAAATGAGACCAAGAAGGAGATACTCATGTTTAGTAGGAAAGCCAAGATACCATGATGTCATAACTGAGAAAAGAAGAGAGTTTTTCAACGACGTGGTGGTTGGGAAGTTGAGTTGAATAAGATCAGAAAAATGACCATTGTATTTGGTAACGAAGAGTTCACTGGTGACTTGAAAAAAGCAGTTACTGTGGCATCAGGAGAACAGAAGTCTGATTAGAGTGGGGTGAAGAGAGATTGGGGGGTAAGGAAGTAAAGGACGGTGACTATTAATAGTTTTCTGGATATTTTGCTGTGAAATTGGTTGTAACAAGTGAACAGACACATGGAATCTTACTCAGTATAGAAGATTTGCAGTGCTCCTGGTAAAATTTGTATGCTTTTTGGAGCAAGAGATAAATTGGTGGTAAGAGAAAAACTGTTGTGATGACTCCTGATCTATTTATTTTTCTTCTAGATATTTTCTATACCTTGTAAATAGTTAGCTGTTTTACAAAGATAGCTATGACACATGTTTCTTCTCTTTTTACAAATCCTTAGGATTTTTTCTGTTTCTCATGAGAAGCCACAGGGCTTTTCAAGGAAATGTTTTCCTGCACTGTTAGCTCATTTCTTCCTAGTCAGCTCTGGGGCCATGGAGCTTTGGGCAGAAAGCTGTCCTGTTGGGACTAAGCTTGCATTTGAGGCTGGAAGAATATTTAGATAATTGAGTGCTGTTGGTTCCTGTCCATAAAATCCTGTTGGGCTAGTAGTTACTGTGCTCTGCAGCTCTGGGTTTCAAAAGGGGAGACCGTTGTGTGATTTTTTTTTTTTTAATGTAGGGATGTGCAAAGAATGAAATACAATAGTGTGATTTTCACAGCATCGTGGTTGAGTAAGAGGAAAGTCTATTTTTAAAAGTGGAACCTATTTTTAAGAGGACTTAGAGTTGGTGCATTTTTCATATATTTGGAATAAGAGCAGTGTACTACTGGCCTGGTGAGTAGTACCTTGGTTTATCTCAAACAAGCCAAGATGAACAGGTGCTCATCTATTCTCTGCAGAGCTGGGTTTTGTGCAGCAAATTGGAATTACCCAAGTTCCTCTATACAGTCTGCACAACATGAAAAGTCAGTATAGAAAATCCTTATTGACTTGATGATACGGCTGTGTGATGAAAGCAGTAATCATGTTTAGACGAGCTATGAAACAAAATGCAATCCTCACGCTCACTCACTGCCTGTGATAGGATTATATTCTGATTGACTGAAAATGTGGTCAGCAGGAGGATCATTTGGCAGCAGAAGAGGTTGATTTTTCTGATGATCCAGAAATCAGATTTTGATTCTGATGATTAGATATTTGGCTTATAGTCTTCTCACTCCTAAAGAATGTGGCCAAGGTCAGTCTGTCTTATATACTTTGGAGAATGAATGAATAATGGTTTATTATAACAACAAATAAGTCAACTTAAGCCTTGTGACTCACTGCTGTTATCCTTCACCAAGCAAATTTAGCCCTCCTGTCTGGATGGGTAGTGTGAGATTTACGGATGCTAGAGAGCTGCTGTGTGGTTTTATTATTTGAGGAAAGAGTATAGACATTTATTTTGAGGGGAATTTAATTTGATAATATGACAAATATTGAAATACTCATGGAATAGTCTTTTAAAATCAATTTCTGATAGAATTCTTTAATTTGAAATTTAAATTGAGCAGTTTTCATTGTAAAGTAATATGTTTGAATTGGAGAAAATCAAACAGTATCGAAAGGTATAAAAGAAAAGTCCCATGCAAAATCCAAGCTCGGCCCCACTTCCCAGAGAAAACCACTGTGAATAGTTTCTTGTGCAGAGTGCTAACTGTACGTTCAGCATTGTGCTAAACTATTTACATGGCTATTTCATATAGTCCTCACAACAGCCCTTAAAGTGCATAGTGTTATGCTCATTTTAAATATATGGACAGTGGGGCACAGAGTGGTTGAGTAGTTCCTTTAAGGTCATGCAGTTCATTAGGAGGAGACCTGGCAGCAAAGTAGGCAGTCTATTTTCAGATGTCATGCCTTTAATCAAGGGTTACACCATGTATCCCGCTCTGAAATGAACTCCCCCTGACCAGTCAGTATTTTTTCATCACCCTTCCACAGTGGTAGATATAGATACACCTTGTTTTTTCTCATATATGCATGAGAGTCTATGGTATAAATGTGCTATAATGTATTTATCAAATTCTCTATTGAAGGTTGTTTTTATTTCTTTGCCACTATAAATATCCTTCTACAGATAATTTTACACACATATCAACTATTTTTATAGGATAAATCCCTTCAGGTGAAATTCATTGGTCAAAGAGAGTATAGCATTTCCAACAGGGGTTCATATTGCCATAGTGGCCCCCAAAAAAGTTGGTACTAATTTATAATCTTGCCAATGATGTATGAGATTCAAGATTAAGTATTATAAAACTATGACAATCATTGATAATCTGTAAAATATGGTATCTCATTTTTGTTTTAATTTGCATTTATTAATTATGAGTGATACTGAAAATATTTTCATGTATTTACTGGCCATTTATATTTCTTTTAATCCAAGTGGCTGATTTATGTATCTTCCCAATTTTTATGTTGGATTATTTTGTTTTTCATATAATTAGTCTGTTATGTGTACTGTAATTTTTTTCTAAGTTTAAAGTTTTTATTTTGACTTTTGTCAAAAAGAACTTTTTAGGATTTATAGATTCAAATTTAGCAGTTGCTTTATGGCTTTTCCCATTCTTGAGTAATAATAAAGTTTATTCATCTAGGTATTATTTTAGTATTTTTGTACTTTATATATTTGAGTTTTTGCTTCATCTGTAATTTATTTTTTAATTTTTTAATTAATTTTTAAAATTTACATCCAATTTACATGCAGTTGCTGGGTGATAGGGTAGTTCTATTTTTGATTTTTTGAGGAACCTCTGTACTGTTTTCCAGAGTGGCTGCACCAGTTGGCAGTCCCTCCAACAGTGCAAAAGACATCCTCTTTCTCCTCATCTTCGCCAGCATCTGTTGTTGCCTGAGTTGTTGATTTTAGCCATTCTGACTGGTATGAGGTGGTATCTCATTGTGGTTTTGATTTGTATTCCCCAGATGATGAGTGACGTTGAACATTTTTTCATGTGTGTATTAGCCATCTGGATGTCTTCTTTGGAGAAATGTCTGTTCATGTCTTCTGTCCATTCTTCACTGGATTATTTGTTTTTTTGAGTATTGAACTTGATAAGTTCTTTATAGATTTTTGGATACTAACCTTTTATCTGATATGTCATTTGCAAATATCTTCTCCCATTCTGTCACTTGCCTTTTAGTTTTGCTGTTTCCTTTGCTGTGCTTATCTTGATGAGGGCCCAATGGTTCATTTTTGCTTTTGTTTCCCCTTGCCTCTGGAGATGTGTTGAGTTAGAAGTTGCTATGGCCGGGGCACCTGGGTGGCTCAGTTGGCTGGGCGTCCGACTTGGGCTCAGGTCATGATCACACGGTTCGTGGGTTCGAGCCCCGCATCGGGCTCTGTGTTGACAGCTAGCTCAGAGCCTGGAGCCTGCTTCTGATTCTGTGTCTCTCTCTCTCTACCCTCCCCTGCTCATGCTGCCTCTCTCTCTCTCTCAGAAATAAATAAAACATTAAAAAAAAAAAAGTTGCTGTGGCCGAGGTCAAAGAGGTTTTTGCTTTCTCCTCTAGGATTTTGATGATTTCTCAACTTATGTTTAGGTCTTTCATCCATTTTGAGTTTATGTTTGTGTATGGTGTAAAAAAAATAGTCCAGTTTCATTATTCTGCATGTCGCTGTCCAGTTTTTCCAGCACAATTTGCTGAAGAGACTTTCTTTATTCCATTAGATATTCTTTCCTGCTTTGTCAAAGATTAGTTGGCCATTAAATTTTTTTAGTGTTTATGTATTTTTGAGAGAGAAAGAGAGAGTGGGGGGGGGGGAAGGCAGAGAGAAAGAGGGACAGAGGATCCAAAGTGGCTCTGTGCTGACAGTGGTGAGCCTGATGTAGGGCTGAAGCTCACAGAACCGTGAGATCATCACCTGAGCCAAAGTCAGACACTCAATTGACTGAGCCACCCAGAGGCCCCTGCAGTTTATTTTTATATAAGCAGCAATTTAATTTTGCAAAGGACTATTCACCTGACT
>NW_027533089.1:7369750-7398492 GCF_008692635.1 Crocuta crocuta | reverse complement strand
GTTTTTAATAGTGTCAATGGCAAACTTTCTAATTAGCATAGCTTTCTAATATATTTTCATATCTGATAAAGCTATAACTCCTTGTTCTCCTCTGACTGTTCTTACATATTTAGTTTTGCACATGAACTTCTGTCATTTTATCAACTTGAAAAAAATGTTTCTAGATTAATTTAAGGACAACTGATATGTTTATAATACCCTTTTCCTATCTAAGAATAATATATACTTTCTATTTATTCAGATCTTCTTTTAAGTTTCTCAGAACTGTTTTAAGCTGCTTCAAATAGGTCCTGCTTATTTCATATTACTTGAATTCTAATTCTTAATGACAGTCATAATATGGATCTTGCGGCAACGATCCATTTTGTTTCCCTTCTTTCCCCTGTGTTCTCCATATAGTTGTCTCTCCTGTGTTCCACTGTCCCCACACTTCTGCCTCCCTGTTTCTTGATCTTCCCATCTGTTCTTTCTGTTGCTTATTTAGCTCAGAAGGAGGATATATGCAATGGTGGAGAGGCATAAATAGACTCTGATAGTTTGTTTTCCTTTGACCATTGGCTTCTTATGAAAGAATGAAAATATTCCTTTCTGTATTTCCTTTCCTTACTCCTTCAAATATGCTGAAAGAATAAGAAATCGTTTTAACCAGTGTGAAGGGAAATTTGGGGTATGGTATTTTGCCACATATGGTCTAGGAAACTCCAGAATAAAAATTATCAGAGGTGCTTAGTATAATATAGATCCCTGAGCCCATTCTCAGACTGGCAGAATCAGAATCTTCAGATGCATTGCCTAGAAATCTGCATCTTCAATAAATACCTCAAGTCAGTGCGTCTTAATCTTTAATGTGCATGTGAATCACGTGGTCATTGTGTTACAATGCAGGTGCTGATTCAGCAGGGTTGGAGGGGAGCTCAGATTCTGTAATTCTAACCAGCTCTTGGCTGGCAGTGATGCAGCTGGTCTGGCCATACCTTGAGTAGGAAGGCTATAGAGACGTTTTTGTTCCCTAAATGTGAGAACCACTGAACTACCTGGAATGAGGTGCTAAGGACAGAAAGAAGACTTTCTTCTCTGTGGAAAAAAAAAAGGCCTTTAGAATGTGTATTCCCCTGTGTTGAATGTAGAACCATGCCCCTATTCATCATGTCCACTTGATGCTTGAGTCCACCCTGATTTCTGAGCAAGTTCTGACAAGGGCAAGGGCTGTAGGAATAGCCCTTCCTGGGGCCCAGCCATGACTCCTGATGTGATGGGCTTCACCAATGCTCTTTTACTGATGTGTAATGAGGGCCCTGCTATTGGGATTTGACTAGAGTGTTGTATAGACTACTGCTAATATGCAGAATTACTGAATGAAGACTAAGATTCACCTTCACTACTGACCACAAGAATGAGAACCTGAATGACCCACTGAACTCTCTGCTATGGCTTCTTCCAGCCTTCCCTATCCTTCATTCTCCCACAGGCCTTGCCAGCACTTTTTTTCTACTGACACCCCACATTTGAGATGGCTGGCCCATCCTACTGGCTTAGTAAATCTATAGTCATGGAATATAACTTTCTGTTCTTACCCAGCACATTGGTTTGTTTGTAGGCCACATCCGCATTGCCCTCTGTAAACCGTATGCTAACATTGCTAAGTGAACAAGCCAGTCATACTCTCTTCAGAATGAAAAAAATCCACACTAGGTATCAGTAGGGCTGCTGAATATGACTATGTATTGTGCAACTCCAGAGGATGTGATTCACATTTGCAAATGGCACTCCTGAGGTTCTTCAGTGTGTTGGCCCTGATTCTAACACACTTACAAAAATCATGAAATTGGGAGGCTAGTCTGTGTAGCAGGTGAATATAGGTTAGAGGAAAGACAAGAGGAAGAAAGGAAAGATGTTGAGGCTACTCAAGTTTTTGTGCAAGAGAGATTGTGTTTTCCCTTACAAATGGCCAAAATTTTGAAAATATATGATAAGATTGTATTAGGACTCTTATACAAAATAACAAAAACTTAAATCAAGTAAATTTAAATAAATTTTAGGCCAAGAAAGGATTGAGTAGTGAAATACCTGGATAACTAGGGATTCAAATGCTTTTAGAATTTTTTTCCTGTCTCTGATGGTTGGCTTCATTCTCTCTCTGCAGGCTGCCTTCCTCTGTGTAGTAGAAAACATGGGCCACTGATGGCTCCCAAGTTTTACATTTTAAATCTTCCATTCCTAGACACTGATTCTCAGTCTTGGTTCTAGTGTGCATAATCCCAAGAGAAGGCTCCGGTTGGCCTGACTTGGACCAACTGGCTGTGGTGGGTAGGCAAGGTCATGGAGAAAAATGGCAACTCTTCTGTAGGAATCACATAGTTAAAATGGGGTTAGGTTTGGAAAAATTGTCAGAAGAAGGAAAGTCTCCTGGGCAGGTCACATAGTAAATGTCCACTATGAAGCTCATTTGCCCTTCTGGATACACTGTAACCTCAGGGGACTGCTGCAGACCACCTGAAATCCCAACCTTATTCAGCAAGATACAGGTCTCTTCTGGCCTGTGGTTCCACTAAAGGCTTTACCCTAATGTTGTTAGAAGGGGCAGCTGTATCACAGCAATAGTTGCTTATTTATTCACTGTAGTGACAGTTACATTTCATGGAGCAGCTGCTGAAGCCAAAAATGTTCAGCAAGGGCAAAATGTGATAAAAGCTCAATGCAATTTGCTTTTGCATTATTAAGTTTTAATTTTTGGTTCAGGAATAAATTTTGTTTTCTGTAGCTATTTTCAATGTGTTTCTACAGTTGAAAAAGAAATGAATTACTCCCACTCTACCAATTTAACTGGCTGGAAAACCCTCTTGGATTTAAGACCTGAATTAACTTTGAGTTGAAACCGGGCAAAGTAGAGTTTATTTGGGGGTGGAAGTAGGGTCCCACTTGTGCTAGGGAGTGAATTTACAGTGGAGTTCACTTCTCTGCATCACTGTTTCTTTACTTGTAAAATGAGAGTAGAATTAACACCTTGCTGTGTGGATCAAATGAATTAATGAATGGATGGCACCTTGAATGTATAGCACTAAATGTTAGCTAATCTTACTATATTGTTAATACATTATTTTGCATTAAATGAGAATTTTTTTAGTCAATAATCTTACTTACAAATTTTAAAAATAGAGTTTATTATAAAGCAACATTAGACAATGTTATGGGCAAAAGGTTATGTATAGGGATTAAGTATAGGAAAACCTCAAATAAACAGGAGTCAGGAATGGAGATAATCTCTCTTTCCCCAGGGCTTTGTGGTTTTTTACCCCTCATTCTCTATGTTTCTTTTCCATTCTCTTCTTCTCAGATCAGCTCCTTCTCTCTTCATGCTTGCTGCTCTCATGGCCCATGTTAGAACCTACTTATGGCTTTGGTTTGGCCCTCAGACCTACATAGTTCTTAGTTCCAGAGCCCATCACATTTTGGTACATTCTCAGTGTTGGTTAGATTCTTGTTAGAGGACAGCTGACCAACCCTTGGCCTTGGACGAAATGTCCCATCGTGGGATATCCCATGAGCTATGATCAAAGAGCAGAAGTATTGAGCAAAACCACCTGGGCCTGCACCTTCAGCAAGGACTAAGGACCAGGCAATTGCCAGAGAGAGGACTGTGGGCAAGAAGTATGTCTGAGACCATGTATGCTGCAAATGGTTATGAGTGAAATGAAGGTCTTTCTGATTATAAATCCTGAGGATGGGAATGTTTAGTGCCCAGGGGTTACCATGCATACCAAACATAGTGTTCTAGAGGTTGATACCAAGCCAATCTCTAGACATAAACATACTAGGGTAGTTACATCAAAAGATGATCATTCAGGAGAACAGCTCTTTAACATGTGTGAGCCTCAATTTCATCTATAAGAATGTCTACTTCATAGGGTATTCAGGTTAGGTGAGGACAAGCATCGTATATCTAATACAAGACACTTGGCACCCAGTAGGTGCTCAAAAAATGTTATCGCCTTCTCTTTTCTTTTCCTCCTGCTGATGCATTGCCCACTGCAGAAATACATTCATCTAAAACAAGCAATTGAAATGATTTTCCTATTCTGATGTACTTGACAATAAATTTAATTATTTTAAGTAATTGAGTTAAATAATGTCTATCCAAACACCTTACTAGATTTTTTCCTGTTTCTGATGGTAAAAGGAAAATCAGAGCCACTTAATACTTTTTATTGATTTCTTGAGATAAATGCTGGTGTGACTTTGCAAATGTCGTTTGTGTATTGAATTTGTAATAACAGACTATTTCAGGATTCTCTCCTAATGCAGCTGTCTCTTTGTAAGATGATAGTGGTGTCTCTCAGAGGCAGCCCACCTGGAGAGGCAAGCATTTCCTCGCTGCTTCCTGACTTCATTCAGTATTCAGATAAGAGCACCTAACTCTTTTACCTTCCTAGCCCCCTGACGATACGCTGTCTCCTGGGTGAAGCGTTCTTATTCATCTCAAGACTCCTGTGTAGAACTCTGTTCTTAATCCTCCCTTCTCTTTCCTCTGTGCCCTTTCCTCTTCTGAAGTTTCCACCTCTCCCTTAGGCCACAAAGCACTGACATTTGCCCTCATCTTAGGAAGGTCCTCACAAACCTGCTTCCTTTTCCAGCTACCCCTATTTCTCTCTTTCTCTGCTGAACTTCCACAAAGCACGGTATGGGTTGATTTTCCCTGCTTTCTCATGCCTCCATCACTCTCAATCTGACTATGATGTTTTAGCCCATCCACTCTACAGTTCTGCTCTCCAAAGCCACTAATGGTCATCTAATGCTAAATCATAGCCTCCTAATGTCTGATATTGGTTACCGTCTCTTTCTGGCTGAGATTTGCCACTTGGACTCTATGATGCAAGACTTCACTGCTTATTTTCCTGCCTCTGAGTGGACCTCCTTTCCTCCTTGCCACCTCATATTCTTTTTTTTTTTTAATTTTTAAACATTTATTTATTTTTGAGAGACAGAGCATGAATGGGGGAGAGGCAGAGAGAGAGGGAGATACAGCCTCCCCCCCTTTTTTTTTTTTTTTTTTTTTTTTAATTTTTAAACATTTATTTATTTTTGAGAGACAGAGCATGAATGGGGGAGAGGCAGAGAGAGAGGGAGATACAGAATCCGAAGCAGGTTCCAGGCTCTGAGCTGTCAGCACAGAGCCTGACACGGAATTCCAACTCACAAACCGTGAGATCATGACCTGAACTGAACTTGGATGGTTAACTGACTGAGCCACCCAGGTGCCCCACCTCATATTCTATCTATTGGTTTCTTCTGTAGGACTTGACATAATTTATTAGCTTACTTGTCTAGTGTGTGTCTCCAATAGACTATAAGCTGCAGGAAGGCAAGGCCATGTCCATCTTGTTCACCACTGCAACCCACTACCTTTCTCCTGGTCTCTGAGAATGCATTTGTCTCCTCTCCCTCACCCTCTTCATCTAATGAGGCACAGAGGCCAGTTCTATTTCTGAGATATCTCTCAACTTCATCTGTACACTCCCATTTGCACTGTACACCTCGAAGTCCTCATGATGGCTCAGCAGAGTTGGCTGGGGGATGAGTTGACAAATTTATGTCCCTGCTTCCTGCCTATCCCCATGCCACTCTGTCCCTTGCACTGCTCTCAAATTGATCTTCCTAAAACATAGTGTGGGTCACTTCACACCCTGCTGTGGACTTCCAATTCTCTGTAATAGGTTACTTTTTCCTTTCCCTTCCTATGCTGCTCTCAGTTTACCTTTGATGGTTCCCTTCTGCTGCTCCCTATCCTGTTGGCTTGTGTGCATATGAGAAACTGGGCTGCCACAAGCCTGCAAGGGAGGGGTGATGGGGCTACCTTACTTCTCTCCACACTCGTGTCCATGCCTCTCTAAGGCTCCAGGTCACATCACCTTCATTGGGAAGGTGAGACAAACTTAAAAAATAGTATCTGCAGGACAAATGAAAGAAAAACAATAGCTAAGCACAAGCAATATACTCAATATACTGTTTTACTCAACTTGAAATGAGTATATGTGACTCTGGTGGCAGGATTAAACATAAATGTCTGAAGATGGAAATAGATAGTAAAGAACAGTGGCTGAGCACACGGGCTCTGAAACTAAACTCACTGGATTTGAGAAGCAGTTCTGCCGTTTACTAGCCATGTGACTCTGAGCAAGTCACTTAAATGCTCTGTGACTCAGTTTTCCTCATCTTTAAATGGGGATGATGGCGTTGTTGTGAAAATGACATGAGTGAATACATACAAGGTGTTTAGAAGAGTGTCTGGCTCATAGTAAGCCGTATATAACTTTTAGGTATTAGTGGTGTTGAGTTAACAAATATTCATCAAATATCTATGATGAGCAAGGCATTATATAACCTTATTGGGTAAGGTATGAAGAAGAAAAGTTGGAAGGAGAAGGTGAAAGTGGGAAAAAAGTCTAGGGTAATTCTCATTTTTCTGGCCTGTGCGGACACTCAGTGAAATGGATACTGTTCACTAGGAGAAACACAGAGAGAATAGCAGGGTGTAGAACCCTATGTGCTCGAGCTTTATGTTATACTTTCCATTGGTTTATTCACAGGCTTTTCAACTAGCCATTACTTCTCAAAATGGGGAACACACAAATGTATATTATTTTAAAATAACTGTAAGGACCGAGAAGAGCATATCTTTAGGTAGATTAGAAAAATGTTTCAGAAGTGGGAAGAAGTAAAGGCTTAAGGCCCACCCATATTCCTGTTCCAAACACTCCCCAACAGAAACCATTGGTGAAATCAGACAATGTGCCAGAAGAGGATGGGATAACGGTGGGCTCACTCTGCTTCCTAGAAGTGAGGCACGACGTGAGCACCTGCTTTCCCCATTTCTCCGTGAGCCTAACCAGGGTTATGATCTAGGTCTGAGCTGCCGAGTCTCTGCTTTTCTCTCTAAGTTAAGGCAGCCGGTGTTTAAGGAAAACTAATAGAAAAGTAGTGACAGATATGGGAAGTTTATATTGTTATGAATAACAATTATCTATCACTTCCTTAGCATTTGTGTGCAAGATAGCGTATTAAGTATGATAAGTAAGTACATGTATTAAGTAGGTGGAATTTCATTTATTTGTGGAATATCAGTGCAAGATGGGGCCTACCCCCTCATCATACAAATGAGCAAAGTGGGGCCACGGAGGAGATTCCATAGAATGCCTGAGATCTCATAGCTACTATTGTTACTAACCAGCTAGCAGTGTGACAAGACTGAAGAATATTCAACTGGACACTATGAAGTCACTCCAGTTCCTCAGTCTTTTTTCAGATACTGACAAAATCAAGTGATTTCTACACCTTGTGTCTTCTCACAATTTAACTAACTCTGTACCTGACAATCTTTTTAAAAGACAAAGTATAATTTTCAGGAACAGTAATGTGTCCTTTTGAACCCAACCCACTTAGGTTTCTGAAAAGCATGAACATTGGACTGAGCTGAATCATTTCCTTTTTTCCCCCCATCTTGATTCTCATGTGTATCTCTTTTTAATACCCTATTTAAAATAATTTAGATAGAAAAACGGTGATGGCATTTTGTCTGTGTGTGTGTGTGTGTTTGTATGTATTGAAGAAGGAATTTACCTAACATTTCTACCTCCTGAAATAATCCACTTACGGTGATTCATGAGCCCACATCCTTTCTTCCCACTAAAGTTAAAGAAAGAATAACCACACAAGTCGGGGGGTTATTCTCCCTCTGGCTAATATGGCCTAGTAAATACCCTGAACAATCTCTCCCCTCTGTTCTCTCTGAATCCTCTCACATGCTCCGCGTTCTGCTTCTGGAAAACCCAGATGCTCTGGGCTCCGGCTTGGTTTCTGCCTAACATCTGATTTGAAACACTGCACTGAAGCCATCTGCTGTATTTGGGGAATAAAGGCGCAGGGGTGAGCAATGCTTTTTTACAAATGTGTCCAAATAGGGCAATCAAGAGGAGGATAATAAGATGGGGATGCCTGTTTGGTGCCGAGCCCTCTGATCGGCTACCCGGCAGCTTCTCAGGGTATTTGTGTTCTCTGCCTCACGCCAAGCTCGTCTCGGCTTGTGCATCTTACCGTTCCTTGGCAGTAAGATATCTGTAATATCCTCTGACTAAACTGAACATTTTTAATGGCGAAGTGAGAATTCTGAAGTTCAGAAACAGACTGTGATGGATTGAAAAGTTGCTATTCTTGAAGGATGCGCCTGAGCTCCTCGGCATCCTTTTTGACATGCGTATCTGGAACAGCTATGAGTCTTGTTTCCTTCCCTCACCGTGGACCCATTTCCAACCGAGCTGGATGTGTGCCCTTCCCAGCTTTGCGCAGGGATTTTGGTGGGCTGCTTGCAGGTTTTATTGAACATCTGTAAATCCTCAGCTTGGGTATGCTTCCAGCTACTACTTTAATCTGTTCCTGGGATACGGCACTCTAGGTTTTTAGCAGAGGGGGCTGGGGAGACATCTGTTCGCTGCTGCAAACAGAAGATCGAATGGTGAACTCAACTTTCCCATGTGCTAGGGAACATGATGAGGAGCCCCTGTGAGACCTCGGTTACCTTCCTTAGCACACTATGCTGTCTTTTTCCGAAGTGAAATCTCTGGGAATCCTATTTTAAAATATCGTACTCGAAGCATACCGGGCTGCATGGGGCAGGGACATCATGCATAGTTTTGTTGTTGTTTTTCCTAAATATTCTTTCTGCAAGAGGAGTCTGAGGGTAGGGAGGCATCTGTGGGGCTCATGGAGACACCTCTTGAAGACAGGGTGAGGGAGTGGGGAGAGGATGGGAAAGCGGCTGGCGTCACCTGGGGCGGAGGAGGGTGCCCCGAAGGATCGGGGCGGATGGGCACAGCGGGAAACCCGGCCAAGCAACATCTGTGCTGTGTTCTCTGTGCCAGCTCTCGGTGCTTGACTCCTCGTGGAGGCTGGATCTGTGTGCGGCCAAGACCTGTTGAATTGCTGGCTTGTGTGTGAATTTTCCAAGGCTTTGGCTCACGTTCGCCGCAGCCTCTCCACAGAGCACGCGGGTTCCACCCACGAGAAAAGCGATTCACTCGGCTGCCTCTGCTGTCCCCGTGTTTCTCCTGGAAGCCTCATGTGTCTCTGGACTGCAGCGGGTGTGTTGATTTCCACCCGACTTTTCAGCATGTTTCTGTCAGTCTCTCAGGAGTGAGTTTTTGCTGAGATTTTTTTTTTAAACCATTCTACAGACATGTGAAATACTCCCACAGTTTTTCACACAATCTGGGAAATTCAAATATTCTTCTCTCATCTTTGAAGACACTGATAGTCAATTTAGAACTTTAAAATTCCAAGATCTCAAGTCAAGAAAAAAGTTTTTCTTCTAACAACAACAACAACAACAAACAACAAACCATTAATCAAACCCTCTGGACATTAGGCCTCCCCACCACTCTCCAACCCTTAAGAAAGAATATGCAAGAGGAAACTGAAGCTACTTCATGCTGACCCTGGTGTTTTCCTGCTATCATCTGAATACTTTAAAAATGTGTATGTTAATGGGTTTGTATTAATAACCTCCTCCTCTGGCAGAAGAAGTACCCAAAGGAATTGTACTTTTTGTTTTGTTTTTTGTTTTGTATATAAGTGGAGAAACTTACTTCCTTTCCTTCAAAGACCCCCAGGTTGACAGTTCAACTTAATAAATGAAAATAAGAACACTAATGAATGTCATTTACTGATGACTATTCTGGGTCAGACCCATTATGAATACTGCCTTCAGTCCCACAGCATCCCTTCAAACCATTAATGTCATCCCCATTTTTGAAAAGTAGAAAATCAAGGCCCCAGGTTACATGAGTTTGTTAAGTTCATACAGCTGCGAAGTGATAGCATTGGAATTTGAACTCAGCTCTCTCTGAAACCCAATCTCGTGATCTTTATTGATGTCTTTCTCTAGCATTCATTGCATTCTCTGAGAGGACTAAGTAAGAATGTCAAGCAAATTGTACTTGAGAGACATTGGTAAGTAGGGCAGCAGAGGTAGTAATCACAGCATTTGCTTATTCATTACGGAGCAGTGGCCCCCTAAGCACAGGAACCATTACATGCATTATCTGACTGAGTTCTCCCAACGCTATAGCCTGTCTGCCTTGACCTTTAAGTTGCCCTAATACAGTGATACACCTTGGAGTCCTTGTTAAGTGCCAAGACACGGCACAGTCATCTATTGCCATTGCCCAAGACACAGGTTCCTGGACACTCCTCCTTTCTGGTTGGTTCTGGTTGCCCCATCTCAGCTCCCTCAACCCTGCTTTTGTCTTTGTGATTATATTAGCTGCTATTGTTTGTCTTTGCTGGACCCCCAACACCAAAGACTTTGGCTGCCACTCACTCTGATATATTTGACTGATCTGGTAGGACAGCCCACCCAGAATCAAATTAAATTGGAAGGTCAGCTCAGCTGGGAAGTTGTCAGGGAGGAAGCCCTACCCAGACTCAGCTTAAATTGAGAGGACAGCCGTGTCATTTCCTAGGGTGTCAGTAATTCAGAGCACTAGAATATTCTTGGTGTCTAAACTATCCCTGGAAATATGAAAAGATAGAGAAAAATGATATTTCTGGAGCTCCTCTCAGGGACAGTACTGTATATAAGAAAACCACAAATGGACCTTGAGAGCTTGTTTGGAGGTTCTAGCAGGGGAGCGCAGCTACTCGTATACCCTTGACCGAGGAACGGTCCTCCTCTAGCGGGGAAGGTCGTCCTCTTCGACCAAGCGCAGAGATGCTGCTTTGGAGGGGAGGCGATAAGACACTAAAGGTAAATTCTTGAGTAGTTCAGCAAGAGCCTAACTGCCAAGAAAACAGAGGAGATAGAATTTGATAGATAGCAGCTGTTCTTTCTCATCTCAGCTCTCAACGTCTTCCATAGATAATGTTGAACAGATTTAAAAAAATAATAATAATACTCGATTAAGGACCACCAGATTGTCAGCCTGCTAGGTATCCAGTATGTCTTAACCTAATGCTAACTCCAACAGTTCCAGAATCTAGGTGTTAGGATTAGGTTCCTAGGCTAGTACTCAAGTACCAGTTCCTTCCTCCTCCTATGAAGTATATTTAGACTGGGTATAGGCATCACCATCATCATTGTCATCACCACATTTTCAGGTGAGGAATTATGAAAATATTTTACTTATAACATACTCAAGGTTTTTCATCCAGGAAAAAGTGATGGCTTTTAAAACTATACCTTGAAAGGGAAACTAACACTATTCCAAAAATCTAACAGTGGGCATAGAAGACTAGAATTAGTCTTCCATATTTCCTGTGAAGCGAACTGCCTCTGTATCTCTTCCTAGTATGTCTGGAATGCTTCTTTCTCTCTCTCTCTCTCTCTCTCTCTTTTTTTTTTTTATTTTTTAAAAGTAGGCTTCATGCCTAATGTGGAGCCCAGTGTGAGGCTTGAACTCATGACCTGAAGATCCAGACCTGAGCTGACATCAGGAGTTGTGTGTTTAACCAACTGAGCCACCCAGGCACCCCTTGGAATGCTTATTTCTTAAAAGCATCCTAACTTATGCCTAGAGAAAGTGAATTATAGTATTACCTTTTCTATAATATGTCCTCGATGAATAATAATCACATATGTGTCTATAGTGATGACATTTAAAGGACATTTCATATTCTTTCTCAATAATAGGTCACTGTCATCATGCTTCCATCTGACCAAGAGTAAGGTTGGGTTCCCTTGGTTGAGGAGCATTTCCATTAAAGTGTCTGAAGGGTTCTTTTGTTTAGGACTATTTAGTCCTAAACTGAGGGGGAAGGAACTCAAGATGACCTGGGAAATAAACCCTACTCAAGAATGAACTCAAGTTTAAATATATTTTTAAAAAATCAAGCCATATACAGGCATCCTTGTGGTATGAGAGTTCCGAAGCATTCTGAGAGCTCTATATTGGAGGTGGTCTGGCCCTTCTTCAGCCACTTTTTAGTGTCCCCTCCGTGGCCGTGTCTCATTCACAAGAGTGGCTGCCTGGGCTGGAGGTAGCATCCTGGGACCTCCTCTAGGGGTGCTGGTCCTGGTTGTTAGCTGAGCTCTGCCCACTGGGTTGTTATGGAGAAGCCCGGGGTCCACGTGGACTGCAGGTCTGGTTGCAAAAGTCATGGACCCACTGAGGCAGTGTAACACATAGCTTGCCTTTCTTTACCCAGAGAGTAAAGACTGTTTGGATCTGGTAGAACTGGAAGGGATGAGTTTCTCTCTTTGTTCTACCTGTTTAAAATTAACAAAGATAATAATCTGGAGAAGACCCTTTAAAAGAAAAGAAAGAAATGAAAAGGAAAGGAAAAGAAATCAAAAATGAAAAGAAAAGGAAGAAAGAAAAAGAACGAGGAAGGAAAGAAGAGAAAAGTGAGGAGGGGCCTAAGAAAGCAGACCCAGACCTTCGACCCTTGCTTCAGCCGCATGTGCTCTGTCATTATCTTGTTTCATGTACTCAAGTTCTTCTGAATAAGATTTTGATTGGAAAAAGGAGTCTATGACAAAGATGAAAAAATTAAAAACCATTCATCTCGTTTGGGCCCTTCATTGCACAGATGAATAAAACGTGCTATAAGCAGACTTTAACAGCTAGAGAATATCAGAAATACCACGTATCGTCTTTTCTGTTTTGAGATTAGTAAAGTATGTTGTGGGTTATAATGATGACCTGTTACGACTAGCTACATGGAGGCTAGATATCATCTGTATTCATACCGTCTTTCCAGAAAATATTACTCCCATCCTTGTGGCAGGAGTGCTCAATTTCCTTGTGTGGGTGAGAAAAATTCCTTGGGAATAATAATATCTTCCCCCTTAGAAGTGCTTCCTGTATTGCAAAGTTGCTGCCATATGGTTCTATAAAGGTTCTGCCAAAATCCCCGTGGTTCTCACAAGAGCCTCTACCTCCTCTGTTCTTTTAATCTCCTGCGGTGGCGGCAGACATGGGAGAGACAGACAAGCTGCAAAGGGAAGTCGATGAAATGAAATTAAAGCCCTACAACTGTGTTTGTGTCAATGTAGATGGGGGTGCCCCCTCCTCGGTTTGCTCGCAGAGGTGGGTGTGAGAACCTCTAGGAGTGTCTGGAAGAGATCCTGTGGAAGTCATTTTGCCCAGAGCTGGAGGAGAAGCAAAAGGCAAGTACCAAGTCTCTGGAAGGCCCTGGTGGGGAGAGAGGGGTGTGCGTGGGGGAGGCTGGGGATGACATTTCAAGGGGGACAAGCTTCCCGGAATTTTTACTTTCTAGAGGGAAGAGAAGGGTAGCTGGAGGCTGGTCCGCATTTGTGAAACAACATAGCAAGACTACCATTCCTGACTCTCTGTTCTGGCAGTCGGGGGAGAAACAGGCTTGATGCCCATGTGGGGACTGACTTTTTTTCTCCTTTCGTGATGGCTTTGAGTCCCTTCTGTTTCTCGGTGAGCTGTGTTATGGTTGCTAAGTTGGTTTCGGATTCGTTTTTATACCTGCACGTGCATTGTTTTTTATCTTTAGTAAGAACTTACGTGGATCATCTGTTTCTGTTTCCCTATCACTATTCAAAGTAGGTAAGATGAAAACAGAATTTTGGTATCTGCAACTCATTCTGAAAATTGTACTGAAGGAATAAAATTTCTAGGCTAGGTTTGCTGAAACTGACAAGCCCACTCGGGTTTATGTTTCTGACCTAATGTCACTTCTCTCCCAGTCGCCGTGATGTGGACCCGTCAGGAGAAGGTTTGCCACACATGTTGGGGAGCAGAGAGGTGAGACAAAGGTCGCCCGGGGTAGCACACATGCCTGTCCTCATTCTGGCCAGAGTTCTGTGTGTGTAAGTTCTGTGGGTGATCCTTCCCTGCCTTGGCAAGTGATTGCCACTGCGCGCTTTCCCATGGATCCCTCTTCTACGCCGGCTTGGGAATGCTGTACCTCTGATGTCACCGCTGGTGGGCCAGGGGCTTCTGCTAGATTTGACTGAGACGGCGAATGGCTCTCACTCCCCCTATCTCTCTCTCCCCTATTTGAATTGTCTGTGCGTGCTTGAAGATGAGGTAATTAAATACATCCTTGAAGGATACAGAAAGCAATAACACTCCTCTCCTTGCCTGATTCCGGGGAAGCACAATCCCTTAAACGACCAGGTTGGCTTGTCAAATGAGTTATTGTTTTTCAAAATATAGCCTGAATGGCATCCTTTATAATTAAGGCTTCTGGCTTTCGGTTTAAAGTGATATTTGCCAGTAAAAGCCTGCCAAAAAAATAAATAAATAAAAGCGGGCTTACCGTTAAATATTGATTTAAGCTTGAAACTGGCTCCAAATTTTGTTATACCAGTCTTGATCTCTGTGGCCTCTGGGCATCTGTTTCAATCTGGTCAAATTGAAATGGGGAGGGACAGTGCCAGACTAACAGCAAGGTGATCCAATATAGTACGATGAGTTGTATTTGATGAAAAAAAGCCAGGCAGAGTCATCTACAGATCCGGGGGACAGGTGAACTGGGCTCAGATACAGTAAGAGCCGATGGGCATCTTAACTCATCTTATGGGCTGACCTGACCCAGTGATGGGTTTTCTGTAATGTAAAAAAAATGTTGAGTAATCTTTTGAGGAGGGTAGTATGGGATTTTTGTTTTGTGTTGTTTCTGCCTTTCTGCGTATCCTGCTAAATGCAGGCTTCTCCTCCAGCTGGCCACTTTCCTCAGGATCCTTTCATGTCACTGGCAGGGATGTTAAAAAGCCCAAATTGAAAACTTTTTCCTGTGAACTGAATTTCTCACTCCCTAAGTGGAGGTTTTCTCCTATCCAGGAGAAAATGTAAGGTCCTCAGGAGAATGTTCTCCTCGGTAATGTATTTACTTGAGGCTTGTTATTATCCACCTCTGTCTCTGCAAAGAGAAGGCAAACAGGAAGAGGAGGGTTAAAAGTTCCTGGAAAAAGGACTTTTGATGTAACTGAACTCCATGGGTGCGGAGTGCTTGAGATCCATTCGTTTCGACAACCTCTGTTATTCGGGTGCCTCTCATCACATGTAAAGTTAACAAGGGCTGATAAGACATGATGAGGCAGGGTACTGGTTTGTATTTCCAGCCTCATAAATATTTCACAATACCATTTTCTTACAATCAGTTACATTAGTTTGCCAAGTGTGCATGCTGCTGGAATCTCGCTCAGTGCCGGTATTTCACAAAAGCCCTACTTTTAAGCCAGCACATTTAGGGCCTTGAGGTGCACATCACTTGCCACTGTACCTTGCTTTCAAATGCATGTTCTAATTCGGGCGAAAGAGTTGATATCTGACCTCCAGAAGCTGCTTCTGTCTACCTTGAAAAACATATTGTTATGCTCTACAGGCAAAAAGGCCTCCCTCTTAGCCACATTCTCATAGTCTTTCTCGTTTCCCAGCCCTGCGATGCCCTTGTGTTTCTTTGTACTTCACACTGTGGACAGTAGAGTCAGGAGCCAAAGGGTGAATTTTATTTGGAACAGACCCCTCTGTCTTGATAGAACTGCCTTTACTCAGGCTCAAACACAGCGACCTGCAATTTCCTGAGGCCGTACCTCAGCCGGGGCTCTCACAGGCTCCAAAAACGAAGTCCAGACTCAGCGCCTCTCAGAGCTCACTCAGCTCCCACCATCGACACGGACTGGTGTGGATGCCCAAGTCAGTCGAGTAGCAGTGGTTTTGTCCCTGATGTAATCAAACGGAGTGCACGGATATCACTTGATTAACAGCTGCAGTATTAATTTCCCTTTTTGGTTGCTTGACTCACAGCAAGAATCGTGTCAAGGCAGCAGAGAAGCAATTAAATTGATTTTAATCTTTGTCAGAGAAGATAACATGCCTCTTTCTCTTCTCATTTAAATAATTAAAGTTTCAGTAGGTATTATTTCTGGCTTTAAAGAAATTGGTATCTTAATGTAATAGAACCCTTGTAATTATATACTTAATGGTTCTTAATAAGTTAATCATGGTTTTTCATTTAAAATGTATTTTTTACTTATTAAATTTTTTTGTTATAGTATCTTTGCTTTTAAGGAGAAGGGGGAAACACAAAGAGCAATAGATATAAAACAGCTCTGTCATTTCTCATTATTAATCCTTTCAACAGCTATCTCCTCCTCCTTTTGTGGTGCCTTGGACTTAAGTTTGAAGTAATATTTTTACATTTCAGTGCGTTTAAAAGAAGCCCACTTCTCTTAATGACAACATATTTAATTTTAATGATGATGGAGCTTTTGGCTTCTATGAAAATTTCCTTAAAGAACATCCTATGCATTTCAATTGTGCGGAGTGCCTTTAAACTTAACATTTCCTTAAGGTCTTAGAGAAATATTGAACAAATATTGCAGATGGTTTCATTCTTCTTTGGTACTCGGTCGGATATTATACAGTTGTTTTACTCCTCACCCCAATATTGTGAAATGCCTTCTAAATGTTTCAGAGCAAAGACAATAGGGGTAGAATTCGCAGATCGAGTGGCCCTCCTCATTAGATGCTGCATTTTCCCTGTAATGCATGTATAGCCCCAAGGACATGAGCATTACATAACATTTAACTGTCCCCCATCCCCGTCACTACCCCTGGGATGAGTGACATCTGAAACAAGGGAAGTGTTATCCCAGAGAGAGACTAGTTCTCAGTTCAGATCCCAGTCAAGAAATGAACATTTCACCAAAAGGCTTCAGAATGCCTCCTCGGTCAGGATGGTGAACATGGATCAAGACAAGAGAGACCACAAGCCCTGGACCAGAACCATCAAGGCTAGGGAGAGGCCAGCATCCCGGAGCTGGCCCCTTTACCTAGAGTTTTGGAGGGATTCTGTAGGAATTAATTGATAAAGACTGAACTTGTTCACTTGGTATTTTGAAAGACAGCTTCTGCAAGTTTATATATACTACTAATTGTCAAACGTTGCTGCCTATAGGTGAACAGATTACAGAAGACACCTCTTCCTTCTGGTATGGCTAGCACAGGACAGGCTGGATTTCAGCCCCTACTCTTACCCACCCCCCACCTCCACCAAGTGGGTGCTTCTTTGAAGTGCACAATCTGCACAACTGTACATGGCTTGAAAACATGCATAGGCAAAAGCCAACAACTTTTGAAGCAAATTCTGAAGCAAGGAACGAATATGTTAGTGCCAATGGCAAAGAAGGTGAGCAGTATGGGCAGACAGAAGCATCACAGAGACTGCAGAAAGAATGCTGTAGACCACTCATAGTAGATACTTCTTGGCCATGCTGATTAAGAATTATCCCCAGTTTCTTAGGACTTGGAAATTTGGAAATACACTGAATGTCCTTTCTAGTTTGTTACAGCGTTATGTATGTGTGATTTCCATTGTACGGTGTATCTTTGGCCATTCCTATTTAATCTTGCAGCTGTTAATCCCCATATGACTGTTACATTGAAGATTCTGAAGCCCAGAATATTCAAAACCAGCATTCCTTATGGGGAAAGGGTGTTTACACAAACACTGAGACATGGGATGGAGTTAGGGGGAAAGGGGAAAGCAAATGTCATTCTAGGCAGAGGAAATCAGTTAGGCAAGGGTGTGGAGGTGCATTAAGAGGATGGAGTCTTTTAGGAAGTGTTTTTGCACCTGATTAAATCTGGGTGTCCCTGGAGATACTGAGTTGATTATAGCACATTCCCTGCCCCGGAGGAGCTAGAAGTATTTTGACATCTACCCTATTTGATCTTCACACAAATTCCATAAATTAAGTAGCAAAGATCTTATCAACTGAAAATCACTAGGGAGGAAATTGGAGCCTAAAAAAGTACACAACACTTAAGGTTACACAGCTAATTCTAGGTAACCCAGGACTGAAACCCAGCCCCCGAGTGACCAGGCTGGGTCTTCCAGCTAGATCAGAAGAGAAGGGTAGCTTTTTCCTTCCCCCTTAGGACAAGGCAGCCACTTCTTTCTAAAAAGTATTGTTATGATTCTGATTCTGATTCTGATTTATCAGTCAGTAGATATGGAGGAAGAGAGTATAATCAGGTCTCTTCACTTCTCTTGGCTAATAGTGAAAATATAAACGTTTTTGCAAGGTAAGTTAGCAAGAGTGAAATACAATGGAAAGTTTATTTATGAACAGAATAAAATTGATAAAAGGAGTTCTGAGTATTTGCATATCTTTGAAGCAGTTTATTTACAAATAAAGAGTTAAAAAAAAATAACTGTACCCTTATGCTGGTGAGCACTGAGCAATGTGTAGAATTGTTGAATCACTACACTGTACACCTGGAACTAATATAACACTGTATGTTCACTTACTGGAACTAAAGGTAAAAACTTAACAAAAAATGAATGCCAAATGAATTTCCTATAAACAACAAACAGACATTCTCCTACAAGAACACTGACCGAAAGTCATATTTCTAGTGGGACACTACCCGTGTTCAGGGGTCTGTCCTATTTGCTCTTTTGCCCCTAGTCCCTAGCATAATGTCTAGGCTAGAGGATTCATTCATTCAACAAATATTTATTGAACCCCTACTAAATCATGGGCACTATTCTAGGAACTTAAGCTACAGCAGTGAACAAAATAGATAACCTAAAAGATACACTAATAAAGCTTATATTCTGGTGGAATGATTTAGTATTTGTACAAGCAAATAAACAACCTAGATGTGTTATGAGGAAAATCAAACAGGTGATGTGATAATGGCTAGATGTGATTAGGATGGGTGGCAGGGGGCAGCCTCTTTGAAGAAGTAATATTTGAACTGATATGTGAATGTGAAGATTGAAATGTAGGAAAAAGCTTGGTGTGTATGAAAGATGGAAGGAAGGACAGTGTGGCTTGAGGCTGAATGCACAAGAAGAAGGAAGGGATGTGGGGCTGAATGGGAGGGGTTTAGAGGTGGTCATGTCAAAGAGTGGGCTGAGGGGGTTAGGCAATGTCAAAATCAGATCCATGCTGCTGGGATGTTGAAAGCACCCGGCTACAACATTTCTTTAAAATTTCATCAACATGAAAAATGTTTGTGCTCCAAAGGACACCATCAAGAAAGTGAAGAAACAGACCAATGGGAAAAGATATTGGCAAAAAGATATCTGAAAAGTGACTTATATCCAGAATATGTAAAGAACTCTTATAACTTAATAAGAAAAAGACAAATAACCCAATTAAAAAAATAGGCAAAGAATCTGAATAGGCATTTCTCCAAGGAAAAGCTACAAATGGCTAATAAACAAGTGAAAAGATGGTTAGCATCATTAATTGTCAGAGAAATGGAAATCAGAATCATGAAATAGCCCTTCATACCCACTAGGATGGCTAGAATAAAAAAGTCAGATAATAACAAGTGTTGGCAAAAATATGGAGAAATCAGAATCTTCATAAACTGGGAATGTAAATGGGAACATTAAGTGGTACAGCCACTTGAGAAAACAGTCTGGCAGTTCCTCAAACGATGAAATGTCGAGTTACCACATATCCTAACAACTTTATTCCTAGGTTTGAAATGAAATGAAAGCCTATGACCACATAAAGACTTGTACGGCCAAATGTGTATAATGGCATTATTCATAATAGCCAATAAGTAGAAGCAATTCAAATGTCCAGTTTGTCCAACTGAAAAATGAATAAACAACATGTGGTATATTGGATGGAGTTTTGGGGTTATGGTGGGGTTTGGAGCCGATGGCCAAGAAAGAATTCTTGAAGACATCTTGAAGACTAAAGCATGAGGACAGGACCTGTGGGCAGAAGAGCTGCACCGGGGTTGTGAAGAGTGACTCATTATATACTCTGGAGCTGGGGTAGGTAAAGTCGAAGAGGAAGTTTCTTTTTTTTTTTTTAAATTTTTAAAAATGTTTTATTTATTTCTGAGAGAGAGAAAGAGAGAGACAGCATGAGCAGGGGAGGGCCAGAGAGAGAGAGAGGGAGATACAGAATCTGAAACAGGCTCCAGGCTCTGAGCTAGCTGTCAGCACAGAGCCCGACGCGGGGCTTGAATCCAGAACCGTTGAGATCATGACCTGAGTCGAAGTCAGACGTTTAACTAAGTGAGCCACCCACGCGCCCCAAGGGGAAGTTTCTTAATGGGATTTTCCATTTGCAAAAGACTCACAGATTACTGGAGGCCTAGCTACTGTCAAGCTAAGGTTGTTTTTCCCTCCAGCAAAGCATTAACAATAAGGCAGTAGGAAGTTCCTGGAGAAACATTTTACTCTGCCAGCCTCAAGTATTTGTCAATGGGCTGCAGGGTATAAGGAAATTCAATTTTATCTGCCGTTTCCTTCTTGTCTTTGTTCCCCGCATCACTCTGGAGGAAAGGGTGATGTGGGGGCTCCAGGAAACTGAGTCTTTAGGTTTCTGGAGATTAGGCTATCGGTAAAACTGTCTTTTTCTTTGTAATTGTACTAAAATAGTTGTAAACTGATAGAGATTCTTAACAGTTTAACCATGTGTTTTCTGTCCTTTCCTTTGTTCTTGGGCAGCCAGGAGACCGGGAGGACTGTCACACATATCCCACCTGAAATGGGGGCGGGTGTGTGCCAGCTTGTGCTTTGCCCGCAGCTTGCCTTACAGTCCCTCATCATATTCACACAATGGAATTTTATTTCACCATACATAAAATGATACAGGATACATGATACATGCCACAACATGGATGAACCTTGAAGTTATTGTAAGTGAAAGAAGACAGTCACAAAAGAGCACATGGTATATGATCCCTTTCATATGAAATTTCCAGAACAGGGAAATCTTCAGAGACAGAAAGTAAATTAGTTGCTTAGAGGATGGGAGCAGGGGAAGATAGAGGAATGACAGCTAAAGGGTATAAGGTTTCTTTCTGAGGTGATGAAAATGTTCAAAAACTGCCTGTGGAGATGGCTGGACTTATCTGTGAATATACTAAAAACCACCGAATTATGTACACTAGAAATGGGTGAATCGTATGGTTCGTGAATTACATCTCAATAAAGCTGCTAAAAAAACACTAAAAAACCCCAATCACGCTCCAAAGCCTCAAGGTAGGCTTCACACTCACTGAGAGTTTCAGGCTTTTCAGATAAAATTTACTAGTCCAGATTAGAATATCTCTGTGCCCAAGGGAGAATCATCAATGAAACTATTCTTAGAACACAAAGCTTTCCTTCCTAAAATCCTGGAAAGGAGCAACACCTTGAACACCACAGGAAACCCATAAATATCTCATTTGCACCACTGCATGATAAAAGCAGCTTGCTTCTTCCACTCATTAGCAATACTCAAAAATATATTCTAGCTTTTTGCCTGCTAAAAGGATATTTGCATTTCCTCTTTGCACCAACTACAGAAGCCCTGTTTATTCCCACAGTTTCTCTGCAGTTTTAGTCCACTTGAACTGTGTTTGGAAAGCAGGCAGAGAGAGCCGTTCTGGAACAAACACAGTGGTGAAAAGTGCATGTGCTATATGAGAACTCATTTAAATTAATGAGTTTGGAATCATGGATTTCTAAGTGAATTGAATTTGGAAACTATTTCAGTTTCAGATGACAGGAAGTCAGCCATTGTATTTTATTACAAATAACGGGCTCTTTATCCTGTAGATGACAATCATTGCTTGCAGAGGCAGATTTGAAGCCCTTTAAGATAGGAGAAAATCTTCATCTTTGTACTCTCTACAGGTTAGGGCTTTTGTACATAATACATACAAAAAGTTTTAATTGAATTTGAATTAATAGATCATGAGGGTTTGAGAAGAAGATCAAGAAAATTTTTCAGTGATTGAACATATGAAGTATGTTGACATGAGAAGGAAATGGAAGGTAAAACTTTTCCAGTATCTTTTAGCCCCGTCTAGGAGAGTCAAGCACTGCCTCTGGTAGACACAAGCATTCAGTTCAATGGACGGGGACTCTCTGTGGCGGAATAGTTCACCAGGCTTTGCCATAGTTTACATGAGATGTCTAACTTTCTTTCTTTTGTTGTGAGACAAGATTCCCAAGAGCTGGAGTATATGTGGTTTTGTGTTTGCCAGTCATAGGACTCAAACTTGCCTCTTCTCTCTCTCTTGCCTCAGTGTTGACCAATAACAAGGCACTACCCATGTTTGAAGCTTAGTATTTGAAGCTTAGTCTGAAAAAAACCTATTGGCTTCTCTTTTGGAAAAAAAGATTAACAGTGATTTCCATCAGAGTCTTCCTAACCTTTTCTCTTTCCTGCCTTCTAGTAGACCAGAGCCTATTTTCTCATCTTCGCTGTGTCCACTCAGGTTACGTGGATGAGTCTGAAATGTCCCAGTTTCCTAAATGCATATTTGAATGTAGGAGATAGGCTTTGAAATCCTAGGTATAGGGTCCTGATGCCATCTTTGCCACACATATGGCTCTTCGCGCTGTACAGCTCAATTTTCTGCTTAAAAGGGTGCCTCTTATAAACCAGCAAATACAGCAAGTGACTAATTAGCCAAATTAATGAGGGCTTGTTTACTTGAAGTCCCCAGTGCCCTTGGAACTTGGGATGTTTCATTATTACAATCTGCAAGTGGTTTCCTCCAATTAATTTTTAACATACGGCTCTTGCCTCTTCTCAGTAATATGTAATATCCTAATACTTCAGAGGGGCTTGCAAGCATTAACTCATTATTCCTCATAGGGGACTACTGGAAGGCTGAAACAAAAAGGAATCATAGTGTCTTTGTGTCAACACTGATTTTTTTGCATACTTTATTACAAATCCTACTCTATAGGTCTAAAGCAGAACTGCTAAAGAGCAACCATTAAAGCCTATCCTGAGAAAACGATAGAAAGAAAGAAATATATGTAAATATGAAAGAGATTTCTCTTTGCCACAGAATAAATGATAAATGAGTTAAGAAAAGTCATTCCTCTTATAGCCCTTTGTCTTCTAATTGGAGATAAACTCGAATCTAATTGGGCCCAGGGAAGCATGTATCTAGATGCACATTCAAAAGTGATGTGTACATCTAGAATAATATACACAGAAGTGAAATGCACATGTAGAGCACATTCAGAAGTAAGGAGTGCATCTAAAGCATTTACAGAAGTGAGATCTGAATGTAGAGCACATTCAGAGTGATGTGCATGAGTGATGTAACAGAAATGATGAAATTGGAAGCTCTAAGAATTGGTCCCTTCACTGAAGTAGCCATTAAGCTGGTAAAAACAGATAGAATAATGTTTTTCAGAACTCTAGAATCTAATTTAAAAAAAGAAAACCCTTACAATAACAGAGAGATTAATGAAGGGGGTGATTGCTAAATTTCAGCATGTAGGGAAATCTCTGCCAGGTCACTGACTGCTGAGAATGAAGCAGACCGTTGGGATCACACATAACAAAGAATACAGTCTGCAAAAAATAGTTGGAAAAAGTCACTTAAATGGATGACTGAAGCCCTCAAGAATCAATAACAGCAAACCATGGAGGAAGAGAGACTCTGATTTCCAAGGTCATCACATTTTAATGTCAAATGTCAACAAAATTTTCAACAAAAATTGTAAGGCATACAAAGACACAGGATAGTATGGCTATTCACAGGAAAAAATAAATTGACAGAAAAGAGCCCTGAGTCAGCTCAAACATTGGATTTACTAGACAAAGACTTTAAATCTAAAGATCTAAATGAAATTATGGATAAAGAACTAAAGGAAACCAGCAGAATAATGAATGAACAACTAAAACATCAGTGAAGCCATAGATATTATAAAAAGAAATGAAATAGAAATTTTGAAGCTGAAAAGTACAATAGCTGAAATGAAAAATTTGCTTGAGAGATTTAGCAGTAAGTTTGAGAAAGCAAAAGAAAGAAATAAACTTGAGGACAGAAATATTGAAATTGAGTCTAGGAGCAGAAAGAGAAAAAAAGAATGAGAAAAAAGAACAAAACCTAAAGGATTTGTGGGACTCTATCAACTATACCAGCATGTAATTATAGGAATGGTAGAAGGTGAAGAGAGAGAGAAAGGGGAAAGAAGGCATAGTGAAGAAATAATGGCTGAGCATTTTCCAAGTTAGATGAAAGACATGAATCTACACATCCAAGAATTGCCACACACCTTAAGTAGGGTAAACTCCTGAGAAGACCACATAAAACCATCTTATTATCAAACTATCAAAAGCTAAATACAGAGAATCTTGAGAACAGTGAGATAAAAGCGATTCATCACTGACAAGTGATTCTTAATAAAGTTAACAGCTGACTTCACAGCAGAAAGCATGGAGGGTAGAAGGCAGTGGGTGACATGTTGAAAGGGTTGATAGAAAAAAAAAAATTCAACCAAAAACTCTACATCTAGAAAAACTAGTTTTCAAAAGTGAAAGAGAAATTAAGACATTTCTCAGTAAACAAAAAGCTGAAAGAGCTCATTACTAATAACATGCTTTGCAAGAAATGCCAGAGTCTTTCAAGTTGAAATGAAAGGAAACTAGACAGTGACTTGAAGCCATATAAAAAAATGAAGAACTTTGGTAAAAGTAACTTCCATAGGTAAATATAAAAGCCAGTATTACTGTATTTTTGGTTTATAACTTTTGAATTTCCTGTATGATTTAAAAGACAAATATGTAAGATATTAATTATAAATCTAGGTTAATGGGCACACAGTACAGACACATATAATTTGTGATGACAAGGGCATATGGGGAGAGAGAAGTACAGGAGCAGAGATTTTGTATGCTATTAAAGCTTACTTGGTGTCAATTTAAATTAGATTGTTAGAGACATAGTATGTTAATTATAATCCTTGTGATAAAAAATAACTTAAAACAATACACAGGAAAGGAAATGAATAGGGAATCCAAATGGTACACTAGAAAAAATAAACAAAAAATAGGGGCGCCTGGGTGGCTCAGTCAGTTAAACGTCCGACTTCGGTTCAGGTCATGATCTCATGGTTTGTGGGACCGAGTCCCGCATCGGGCTCTGTGCTGACAGCCAGCTCAGAACCTGGAACCTGTTCCAGATTCTGTATCTCCCTGTCTCTCTGACCCTCCCATGCTCACACTGTGTCTCTCTTCTTCTCTCAGAAATAAATAAAACATTAAAAAAAATAAACAAAAAATAAAAGAAGGCAGTGCCAGAGGACTTGAAGAACAAAAAGGATATAACACATAAAGAAAACAAATGGCAGAATAGCAAAGTAGGCCTTTCTTCTCAGTAATCACATTAATGTAAATGGATTTTTTTAAAAAAATTTTTGTTTATTTTATTTTTGAGAAAGACAGAGCATAAGTGGGTGAGGGGCAGAAAGAGAGGGAGACACAGAATTCAAAGCAGGCTCCAGGCTCTGAGCTGTCAGCATGGAGCCTGATGCGGGGCTCGAACTCACAAACTGTGAGATCATGACCTGAGCCGAAGTAAGACGTTTAACCAACTGAGCCACCCAGGTGCCCCTAATGTAAATGGATTAAATTCACCAACTAAAAAACAGACTATCAGAACAGATTAAAAAGTGGTTCATCTATATTCTGCCGACAACAAAAGGTAGTAATGAGGTGTGCATCTACAGCACATTTGGAAGTGAGCAGCATATGTAGAACACGAATAGAAGGTCCATGTCTAGAGCATATGCAGAAGTGAAGTGAACATCTCCAGCCGATTCAGAAGGGAGATATTGGTGTCAATGATTAAATTCTAATTTATTCAAAATTATCATTTCCATTTTTACTTAAGACTTTAAAAAAATTAATAATTCTATCTTTGTATTTTGACAAATGGCAATCTCATATATTTGGGCATTGAGTGTGGAATGAGTTTTTTAAAAAGAAAGGTGGGGAGCCTGGGGAGCTCAGTTGGTTGAGAATCTGGCTCTTAATTGTGGTTCAGTTCATGTTCTGAGTTGTGGAATTGAGCCCTGCTTGGGATCTCTTTCCCTGTACCCCCTCTCCGACTTGCTATCTCACACACTTTCTCTCTCTCTTTTTTTTTAATGTTTTATTAATTCCTGAGGGACAAAGAGAGACAGCATGAACAGGGGAGGGTCAAAGAGAGGGGGATACAGAATCTGAAGCAGGCTCCAGGCTCTGAGCTAGCTGTCAGCACAGAGCCCAATGCGGGGCTCGAGCTATGAGATCATGAACTGAGCCGAAGTCAGACGCCCAACCGACTGAGCCACCCAGGCACCCCTCTCACACTCTCTCTCTTAAATAACAACAACAACAACAACAACAACAACAACAATAAAAAGAAAGGGAGGAAGGGTTTGTTTGTTTTGTGTTTTGTGTTTTTTTGTTTTTTTGTTTTTTTGACCACCAACTACCAACAGTAGTTCTAAAACATGGCAACAACAAGGTTAGGATTTGCATTTGAATCAATGGAGATTTTGTGAAAAGGAATATCTGGCATTTTGAAATTTATAGAAACATTAAGAACAAAGAAAGAATTCAGCATTTGTACATACCAGTTATTCACTTAGAATGTAGAGAGAATGGATTTTGAGGTTATGTTTGATGAAAGAGAGCCTGGTTGGATGACTTGGTGAGGAGGAAAAAATATTCCAGGTTTGGGGAGGAGGTAAAGTAAGTGTTGAAGAGAGAATGACTTTGGAGGACAGGGAAACAAAGGAAACAGTAGAATCCAGCCCTTTCTTGTAGCTATAAGTGCATGTTCTTGGGAAAAGAAACAATAATCTCACCCTTAAGTATGTGGAGTTACACTTGACACTGAGGAAGATAATAATGGACTGTTAGTGGCCTCATACCTTTCTCCTACAACAATTTGCTGTATTATTTTCTTAAGATGTTCTCAAAACACTTTGATGACTGACTTTCCATCGATAGGAGTGTAAAATTCAAGCTTCCTGGCTTGGATTCAAGGCCTCCCACAGTCTGGTTCTTACCTGCCTTTCCACCCCCCTATTTTTTCAGTCTTCCAACTTCTCAGATGGTGGGTTGGCTAGAAGATACAGATTATACATATTTTTGATAAATCCACTGTTTTAAAAAACTAGGTATTTGAATACAGAGATAACCTAAGAATATCCTGCGCCTTTCTTATCCCCTCATCTGCAAAAATGTGTTTGGGCTTTGCCTGCAGTTTCTTTGCCTTTCTTGCTTTCTGAGGAGTGTTCTGCTACTACCAGGCCAGATTTGGGGGGATTTGTGATGCAAAATGAGAAAGATAGGTGGGAAAGGTAAGACAGTCAGAGTGTTCAGACTAGATGTGGAGGAGGAGGTATTTTTAGAGAGTCTTGGGGGGGCGGGGCATGAAACGTGTTCCAGGGTATGAAAAAAATAAACGGGAGAAGAAATTAGAGTTTTAAAAAACATATAGCTGTGGATTGCAATTCTTCAAATATAATACAAAGGGGTTGAGTGATTTCAGAATTACTCTGTGGCTGAACAGTGTTTTGCTGAATGTGCACTGTTGAGACTGAATCACATGCTCCTGGCTTCAATAGGTGTACATAAATGATAGTGACGTTCTGGAAACCAAGCAGACATGAGGTGGAATTTGGATTAAAAGCACTAGTCCTTTTTCAATCCTATTTCTGAGACTCAAAGTTGTGTTTTATTTATAGTTCTTTCAAAGCCGTCTTTCAAGACTTAGTTTGAACATGACCTTCTTTGTGAAAGCGTTTCCTGATATTTTTCATTTCCCTAATGGAGTTGACTCTCCTATGGGTCTCACTTCTCCTTTGGCTATATTTCCCCCATTTAATCTATGACATTAAATTTATTTATATGTCTCTCCACTGTGACATTTTTGAGGGCAGAAACTATCTTTGGATCCTTGGAGCCTAGCACTGCACCTGGTACACAGTAGGCATTTAGTGCACACTTGTTGAATAAACTGCTTATTAGCCATTGTTCCTGCTTATCATCTCTCCCCCATTTCCATGCCCACATACCACTGACTGGTGAATATTCCTGAAGAACAACAATACCAAAAATACACAGTGACTCCACACTATTAAAATGAGGGTCCCAATTCATCAGTATAGCATTCAGAATTCCTGATAATTTGACTTTAAATAATTTTGTAGGCCTCCTTTTACTTTAAAACATTCTTGTTCTATTCAAATTGGATAGCTTGTGTAGCTTTTTTTCATATGGTTCTTTTTAGTGCGAAGGAAGAACTTTATAAAATATCCCAGTGCATTCCCTCCCAGCCTCTTTCTGCTTTCTTTTTTTTAAATTTTTTAAATGTTTTTTATTTATTTCTGAGAGAGAGAGAGAGATAGCGTGAGCAAGGGAGGGTCAGAGAGAGAGGGAGATAAAGAATCTGAAGCAGTCTCCAGGCTCTGAGCTAGCTGTCAGCACAGAGCCCGACGTGGGGCTCAAACCCACAAACTGTGTGATCATGACCTGAGCTGAAGTCAGACACGTAACCAACTGAGACACTCAGGCGCCCCTCTTTCTGCTTTCTCCCTGCCACCTTCATTTGTGAAACAGCCACAAATAATACTGGATAGTATATTTTCTTAAATTTTTATGTCTAGGTACTTAAATAGAAAAGATATTTAAGAGGGCTTCTGGCTGGCTCAGTTGGTAGAGTGTGTGACCCTTGATCTAAGAGTCTTGAGTTCGAGTCCCATGTTGAGTGTAGAGATTGCTTAAAAATAAAATCTTAAAAAAAAAAGATATTTAAGTTTTATGTTGAGTATTACTCAGTAATGACTTTTTGTGGGTAGTCCTCAAGCTGTAGTGTGCCTAAGAAAAACCTTTAAAATGTTAATTTAACATTTTAAATTTCTGCACCAGCCTCCTAGAGGTGCTGATTCATTAGGGCATTTTGATGTGGGTGATCCAAGAAAAATATGACATTATATGACTTTGGTCTGGC
>NW_027533089.1:7292976-7369681 GCF_008692635.1 Crocuta crocuta | reverse complement strand
AGTATCAGGTTGAGCCACAGACTTCTCAGTGGTATAGAAATGTACAAAGATCATGAAGACAGTCAAGAAGAACATCAGAAATGGTTAGAGTAATGGAAGGATTGATTTGAGGCATTTACCAGCTTTAAAGGATCTAAATGTGTCTAATCTAAAGCCTCGCTCAGCAACAACTAATGGGAAATGTGATAATGCTCTCCAAATATTTGAATGGCATAAACATCAAAGATGGACAGAAATTACTTAGCTTGTTAGAAGATAGTATGATTAAGAGTAACTAAAAAATGACCTCTGGGCCGAATCTGGGATTAGATTTATGGAAGCAAAGTGATTAGATTTTAGGGTAGACTCTTAACAAAAGTGATAAATCAATAGAGATAAATGTGAAGAAAAATTGATCTGCAGATGAGTTGATCACACTTTTATTTGAGCTGGGAATGAAAGCTCCCACATTTCCTCTAGTGTCCGTTTCTTTCTTTAGTACCTACCTGGCCCTCTCTCCCATCTGCTTTCATGCTTGGCCTTGGCAGATTTTGAGTTGTCCTTTGTCATATCTTTGGGGACATCACAATGATAGCCAGCCTTGATTTTCCAAACCCCCAGTTGCTGGTGTCCTTTTCTTTCTTCGTGCAATAAATACTTACTAAACATTTATTATAAGTCTAGACACTAGGTAACAAGAAAGAGGCTCTGTCTTTAGGGAGCTTGTATCCTAGAGGATTACTGGTTATTGTGGACTGAAAATTTTTGTCTCCCCAAAATGCATATGTTAAAGTCCTAATCCCCAAAGTGATGATATTAAGGCATGGGGCCTTTAGGATGAGGTCATAAGGACAGAGCTCTCATGAATGGGATTAGTGCCCTAATGTAAAGGACTCCAGGTTAGGGGTGCCTGGGTGGCTCAGTAGATTGAGTAGTCCGATTTCAGCTCAGGTCATGATCTCTTGGTTTGTCAGTTCAGGCCCCGTGTCAGGCTCATTGCTCTCAGCCCAGAGCCTGCTTCGGATCCTCCGTCTCCCTCTCTCTCTGTACCTCCCCTATTTATGCTCTCACTCTTAAAAATGAATAAACATTAAAAAAAAAAAAAAAAAAAGCTGCAGACAGTTCTCCAGCCCTCTTTATGCCTCCCATATGAGGACACAGTGAGAAGCTGGCAGTCTGCATCCAGGAAGCGGGACTTGACCAAATACCGAATCTACTGGTGCATTGATCTTGGACTTCCAGCCCCCAGCATGCTAAAAGCTAAATGTCTGTTTTTTGAGGCATCCAGTCGATGAGATTTTTGTTATAGCCACCTCAGCTAAGACATTGATGATACCCCACTTGCCATGTTTCTAGCTGGACATGGTTGAAATTTTTCTCCATCTCTCCTACATGGGGAGAGCACAATAGCTCTTGGCTGTGAGCCAACCCTACAAAGACAGGTAGGAGGGAGAAACACCATTATGATAGAATTAAGTCTGAGCCTTGGCCCAATCTTCCTTTCTTTCTATGTCTTTTTTTTTTTCTATGTCTTTTTTTTAAATATTCAATTTATTTAAACAAAAAACCAAATCTGTTTACACATTTCTACCACCCTTCAGCCCCCACCTATTACAACCATCAGTCTGTTCTCTGTATCTAATATCTTGATTTTTTTTTTAAAGATTTCACATATACTAGGAATCAAATGGTATTTGTCTTTCTTTATCTGGCTTATTTCACTTAGCATAATGCCCTTGAGGTCCATCCATGTTGTTGCAAATGGCAAGATTTCATCCCTTTTATGGCTGAATAATATTCCAGTGTATGTATACTACAGTTTCTTTATCCATTCATCCATCCATAGACACTCAGGCTGTCCCATATCTTGGCTATTACAAATAATGCTGCAATGAACATGGGGGTGCATACACCTTTCCAAATTAGTGTTTTTGTTTTTATCAGGTAAATATCTAGAAATGAAATTTCTGGATCATAGGATAGTTCCATTTTTTATTTTTTGAGAAACCTCCATGTTGTTTTCCACAGTGGTTGCACCAATTTACATTCCCATCTATAGTACATAGGGTTCCCCTTTCTCTACATTCTTGCCAACACTTGTTATTTCTTGTCTTTTTGATGCTAGCTAATCTAAAAGGTATGAGGTGATATCTCATTGTGGTTTTGATTTATATTTCCTTGAAGATTAATGATGTTGAGCATCTTTTCATGTACTTGTCAGCCATCTGTATGTCTTCTTCAGAAAAATTTCTATTCACATCTCTTACATTTTAATTGAATTATTTGGGTTTTTTTTTTTTTTGCTCTTAAGTTGTATAAGTTCTTTGTATATTTTGAATATTAGCCCCTTACCAGATGCATGATTTGCAATTATTTTCTCCCATTTAGTAGGTTTCCTTTTCATTTTGATCATAGTTTCCTTTGTGATGTAGAAACTTTTTAGTTTGATGTAGTCCCATTTGTTTGCTTTTGCTGGTTTTGCTTTTGATGTCAGAATCAAAAAGTCATCACCAAGACGTATGTCAAGGAGTTCATTGCCTATGTTATCTTCTAGGAGTTTTATGTTTTCAGGTCTTATGTTCAAGTCTTTAATCCCTTTTGAGTTAATTTTTGTGTCTGGTTTAAGAGAGTGGTCCAGTTTCATTCTTTTGCATGTGGCTGTCCAGGTTTTGTTTTTTTTTTTTTAATTATTAAGGAAACCATTCTTTCCCCATTGTTTATTCTTTCCTCCTTGGTTATAAATTAATTGACTGCATGTGTATGGGTTTATTTCTGGACTCTCTATTCTATTCTGTTAATCTGTGTGTCTGTTTTTATACCAATACCATACTGTTTTGATTACTATAGCTTTGTAATATAGTTTGAAATCAGGGCGTGTAATGCCTCCAACTTTGTTCTTCTTTCTCAAGATTGCTTTGGCTATTCAGGGTCTTTTATGGTTTCATACAGATTTTAGGATTGTTTGTTCTATTTCTGTGAGAAAAAAAATGCCACTGAAATTTTGACAGGGATTGCATTGAATCTTTGAGTATATATTGCTTTGAGTAGTATGGACTTTCTTAACAATAGCGCTTCTTTGAATCCATGAGTTTGGAACATCTTTCAATTTAATTATGTCTTCTTTGATTTCTTTCATTAATGTCTTATGGTTTCCAAAATATAGATATTTCATCTCCCTGGCTAAATTTATTTCTAGGTGTTTTATTCTTCTTTCAGTTGTCAATGGGATTGGCTTCTTAATTTCTCTTTCTGTAGCTTGCTCTTTGAGTATAGAAATACAGCAGATTTTTGTATATTGAGTTTGTGTCCTGTAAGTTTACTGAATTCATTTATTAGTTGTGACAGTGTTTCAGTGGAGTCTTCAGGGTTTTCTAAATATAATGTCAGGTTATCTGCAAATAGTGACAGTTTTACTTCTTTCTTTCCAATTTGGATGCCTTTTATTTCTTTTTCTTGTTTAATTGCTCTGGCTAGACATAGAATAAGAGATGACTTTAAGGTAAAGTAAAAAAGAAAAAACACAGTCACACAATTGGTGAACTTTTAGGTACCATCTCCTGTACCCCATCCCCCCAAAAGTGACTATTCTTTCCTCTTCCATACTTCCTCTCCTTTCCATCATAGATTGCAAGTTTCTCTTTTGTGATCTGCTCTTTCAAGACTGGTATTCACATAAAACCAAAACACAAACATTTACTTAATTTTATCTGCTCACAAATGTTCTGGGGGGGAGGTGTGAGACAGACAGATTAGGAGTTTGGAAAGGGGTTGGTTGTGAACTACACCACACATAGCCACACACAGAAATAGCCTGTGATGTAACCCCTGCACAACCACTCCCTTGCATTCTTCCAGTATCATGTCTTCTGTCTTGTTATTCAGGACCCAGTGAGACCTAGAACTTTGGGGCAGAGAAAGAGCCTTCTCTTTCTTTAGTAATTCTTTGTTAGCCCAATATTTGTAGGCCCCGATGCTTTTCACACATTATTTCCTTTATTTTTCACTACACCTCCATGCAGCACATACCTCGCAGCTGGTTAAGAACACGGAACACTTAGAGCTTTGTCACTCTGATCTCTGGGCTTTCTTCCTTCTTATAGACAGATATAGTAATCCACATTTAGTTATTGGACGCTTGGATTTCTAAAGAGAATTTTTTTTTATGTGTTTTCTGGGTTGAATTTAGAACTATGTTCATCTTGATTAAATAAAAGTACTCAGTGACCCTCTGTGAAGACGACACATACAGATATTTCAGAGTGATTAGTAAAGCATTGAGAGCCTTCCCAGGGTCATCTTCTCTGAATATCTTTATAAACTGCTAGCAGAGATTAACTAGAGTCCTAAACGTAAGAAAGGGAAAAGTCTAAAACAACTGTTCTGTCGATTATGGTAGCCACTGGCCATAGGTGGTTATTGAATATTTGAAATTTATCTAGTCTGAATCGAGAAGTCTGAATCTTGAAATACCAGATTTAGAAAGATTTTGATACTTCATTAATAAATTCTTAAAAATAAATAAATAAATAAATAAATTCTTGTATTAATTTCATGTTGAAATAAAATTTTGGATACATTGGGTTGAAATATATTGGTAAAATTAAGCACACTTGTTTCTTTTTACTTTTTTAAAAATGTTGTCCCCAGAAAATTTAAGATTACCTATGTGGTTGCATATATTTCTATTGGACAGCTCTGGACTAGAAGACAGATATCTAGAAATATGTGCTTCTAATTAAGCACACCTTACATTATTACACTCTTTTTTCCCACTGGGACTGCTTATATCTACCACTTAAACTAGCTTAGAATTAAACTGCCACCTTTGCTTTAAAAACATCTGGCATGTAACACCCAGGCACAATTATTTTTTTGCTGCAGCCACTGTTGCCATAGGAGCAAAGTTATGGTGTAATAAAGAACAACTTGAGCTAATAACTTGTATATGAAAATAGTTACATCTTCATTGTGGGAACCACGAGGCACCCATACTGTTTCATTGCACACACAAATCCCTTTTATAATGATGCTTTTTCATTCATTTGGCATGCTTTTATTATTATTAATACAACAGTGAAAACTCTCTATATATCAGGATAAAAGCATCTATTTTGGATAATCAAACCTATAAATCTTGTGGCTGCTCAGATATAGCCAATTAACTCCCCTTCCTCAGAACTGCAGTATGCCAGATGGTGCGAAAAGGGTGGCCACGGACTTTTTGCAGTGCTTTTGACTGAGTGACATAGTCGCAAAAGCCATGGAAACTAGTGGGGAGGGACATGTTTGTCGATTGCTAACAGCACTCATTTAAAACTCTGATAAGAAAGGTTTCTATTTCTTAAGGTGTTGGCATCTTCATTAGCTAAGTACATTAACAGAATCCTTTTTGGTACACTAGCCTTTATACCTCTGGTACCTATTTTTTGATAACAGGTTTTTTTAAAAAATAAATAAACCAGGGGTAAAATTTTATAAAGAATTCTAGTCACATTTCATACCTATTCTGAGATTTTGCTTTATTTCTATGCCTATAGTACTAGGTGATGTTGTTGGTTGTATGGGGGTTGTGACAATGGGAAGTAGTCTGTATATAAAATGTAGTGCAAGCCAGTGGGCAAAGTGGGGCTGACGGTGGGGATGATCTTTCATTTTCATGCACTACAGATTCCTGGTTACTATATTTAAATGGTTTGATTGATGCTCCCTAAATATTTATTAAATTAACTAGTTATATCACCAAGGTAAAATACACACTTTAAAATTTCAAAGATCAGGAAATCATACTTCATAATCACATGAATTTTGACGTGTGTGTGTGTGTGCGCGTGCGTGCATGTGCCCACGTGTGTGTGTCTCCTGGGTGCAGTCTCTTGAGGACATCTGGGATCTTCGTTTTATTGGATTAAAATTTGCCCCGTGATTCCAATGTTGTTTTTTTTTTTATGCTGTGTTTTTAGATAGTGGTTGCTTCTAAATTCTTCCGAGCTTATAATGGCAGACTTATGAAGGGCTTAGATATGGTTTAAAAACCTGAATAAAAATAAACCGAGGAAACTTTCATATTTGTACACTCTCATTCAATATTGTTTCTTGCCTCCAAATCTCCTCCAAAAAGTCTTTCAGATTTCAATTTCTGTTTGAGTTGTTCATCATTCCTACAAACTACATAGCTGACCTTTTCATAAATTTGATTTTGGATAAAAATGATGACTTAGAAGATATTTCACCAAGTAAAACCCTGCCAAAACCTGATAAGTGGGGTTCAAAAAATCCAATCCTATAAAATGAAGGTTCAGGATATCGTGAGGTAAATGAAATGAGGTCGGGGGGCAAGTCTGTTCAGCTGACTGCCAGGAAGTTCCTGGGGTTTTGGGCCACAGGATTCAAATCTGTCTGCGTCCCAGGGGCAGTGCAATGCCACCCAGCGATGGTTGTCCCCTGACTTAAGTATCATTGGCATTGATCCAGCATCCTCTACAATCTACAAGGCTGGAAATACTAGGACAGCAGCCACAATTCCAGGAATCTCCTGGTTAATTTGTGCCCATGTCATTGGCCTCATCTGCAGAGGCGGAACCAGAACCCAGGACCCGGGACCCACCCTCAGCCTCCCAACCTCCCAAGAAGGGGTTGCCTGCCACTTTCAGCAAGCTTCTCCTTCCCCTTCACATTCCTGCTCCGTACCTTCCCTCTCCATATAAGAACTGTAGCCCACTAGATCTGAGGACAGGATTAGGCAGAGAGGAATCATTTATACACATTTCTATTTTTGCTGGGCCTGTTTGTATGGGCTTTTGCTGCGATTTTGTTATTTTCACCAGAATATTTTCATCAGGAATGAACTTGACAAAAACTGCATCCTCCACTTACATGAGTGGTTCTAGATTTTAGTTCCCATATATTTACAGTGCCTGACTATAGATGATTATTAAATGTGTCGATTTTACTTATTTTTAAATTTTGGTTATTTATTTAGCTGAGGAATGTCACCTTCATTAGGACCTGCAGATGGTATTTTATCAAATTTTTGTTTGGGCCCCAAAGTCAACCATTTGAAACACTCCCCCTCCAGCTTTGATTGGTAAGAAAGGGAATTAAGGTCAATTCATTTGATGACCGCAGATGAAATAATATCTGCTTTTTAAATGTTAACGTAAATCTCACGTGAAGGAGCCCTTCTCGTTGTCAAGAGACCTGTAGCATTTGATTTGAAGCAATTGTGCTGCATTTGAGTCTCCTCTCCCCTACTGGAATATAAACAGTTATCAGTACTGGCAGATTTAATTCATCTTCACATACCTCACAGTGCACACAGTAGGCCTTTAATAAATATCTTAAAAAGCAAAGAACATGCACTCACGCATGTACTTGTAAAATGCCCTGCAAAAAACAAACACAAAAGACAAGGCGCTAGTCCTAATCATAGCTTTTCAGTGTCCTTCAGCTGCAGTGTCTCAGTGACTGAATGTAGGTTGCTAAAACATTATGTGATCACGCATAGCACACTCACTTCACGGAGCCAAAATGCTTTTCAACTTCCTTTGTCACTTAGCTTATTTGAATATCTGATCTAGGCATTAGAGATTGAAATCAGCTGATTTCTTGGTGCTGTAAAAGAAATTGAGCTGTAGCCACAGCCTTAATAAGCTTTCATTCCAGCTGAATGATCCTATCCAGAGAGACAGCTTTTTTTTTGAAGGCATGTTTACCCAGTTCTCAGTAATTAAAACCTCCTATACTCCAGCTGGAACTTCAGAAAGTTCTCAAAGAAGTTCAAACACCTTGAGGTGCTGTGAGGAGGTCACCTTATATAGCCAGACATTTAAGGTATGTGGGTTCTTGTAGCACAGTGAGAAACAGAAAGGCAATAAGTGGTGATTTTTGCTTAGTATCCTTTTCCAAGAAGATTTAGGAGTCAGTCACACAGTGCTTAACAAGGCAGAATCTTTTCTTAGAGCTAATGAAATTGTCTTTCCAAGTCCCAGTGGTATAATAGTCATGAATTTAATTTTATGCCTGGATCCTTAGCTTGAGAGTAATCTAGAAAGTATACTACTGGGTTGAGGGGAGAGTGGTTTAGGAGTTGAAATGGATATGTGGACTCTAAGCCTGGGTCCAGAGATGGACTTTGGAAGAACACTAAATCCATCTATAGCTTATGCAGAGTTATTTGTGGATGTGCATATATGCATTTTTAAGTGGATGCATCACTTTTATCAGATTCTTAAAAGAGTACAAGGCTTCCCAAGAATTAGAACTGCTAATTCAAGGGACTCAGTTTAGTAGATACATTCTAGTGGTTTGAGAAGTCTAAGAAGTAATGTCCCTAGGATTCCTTATGGATAATTATAACATACTCCATGTGGATATTTTGATTAATCCAGAAAATAGGTAATATCATGGCCTTTGTGTATAGTCATACTCAGAGTAGTGCTGAGATCATGACTGTCATGAACATAGCCTTAAAGGGACAGACATGATGCAGGGGAGCAAAGGTAGGTAGGAAGACAGAAAATGTATGTGGAAGGTCAACACAATGGAATCCAGTCAGAGAGCAATTAGGGGGGTAGAGGGCCTAGAAATTATAGACCAGGATAAACTCAATAGAGCAGAGAACATTTAGAGATAAGAAAGCTTTGCCTGAGGGAGGGGAAACATGATAGCCATCTTCAAATGTCTTTTGGAAGAGAAGCTGGACTGTTTTTTTTCTGGGTGTCTGAGAGGGACAGAAGCAGGGCAAGAGTGGGATTTGTAGATTTGACATCAGTGTAAGAAAGTTCTCCTGTTAGAACCATTTAACCGAGATGTCCTGCAGGAGTGAGTGTGCAGGACAAGGCTGGGCAGTTATCCATAGGGAATGTGTTAGAAGGGACTCTTACATTCAGAAGACTTGCACTGGGTGATTTCCAGATTCATTAGTTCACTGCCAAGTCATCATCTCTGTCTGGATGTCCAGAAGGCACCTTAAAGTCATTATAGTGACCTCAAACTCATGCATTTCCTCTTCAAACCTGACCTTCTCTAATTTTCCTTTTATTTTTTGATTTCATGAAGATATTTTTGGTTTTGTTTTTTTAATTTTAAAAAAAATTTAAATTTTAATTAATTCCAGTATAGTTAACATACAGTGTTATTATATTATTTTCAGGTGTACAATATAGTGATTAAACAGTTGTATACATTATTCAGTGCTCATCACTACAAAGGTACTCTTAATCCCCTTCATCTATTTCATCCATGCCTCCTACCCATCTCCCCTCTGGTAACCATCAGTTTGTTGTCTATAGTTAAGAGACTATTTCTTGGTTTGTCTCTTTTTTTTCATTTGTTCATTTGTTTGGTTTCTTAAATCCTACATATGAGTGAAATCATATGGTATTTGTTTTTCTCTGACTGGTGAAAATGGCAAGGTTTCATTCTTTTCTATTGCTGAGTAATAGTTTATGCTCAAAGATATCTATATCTATATATTTATATATCTATATATCTATAACTATCTATCAATCAATCAATCTATCTATATCACATCTTCTATATCCATTAATCTATCAATGGACTCTTGGGCTACTTCCATATCTTGACTATTGTCAGTAAGGCAGCAGTAAACATAGGGGTGCATGTATCTTTTCAAAGTAGTATTTTCATATTCAAATTCCAGCAGAGGAATTACTGGATCCTATGTTAATTCTATTTTTAACTTTTTGAGGAACCTCCATACTGTTTTCCACAGTAGCTGTACTAGTTTGCATTCCCACCAACAGTGCATGAGAGTTCCTTTTTCTCCACATCCTCACCAAAACCTGTTGCTTCCTGTGTTGTTGATTTTAGCCATTCTGACTGGTGAGAGGTGACATCTCATTGTGGTTTTCATTTATATTTCCTTGATGATGAGTAACGTTGACCATCTCTTCATTCTAGTTTTCTGTCTTTTTTTAATGTTTTATTTATTTCTCAGAGAGAGAGAGAGAGAGAGAGAGAGATCGAGTGTGAGCAGGGGAGGGGCAGAGAGAGAGGGAGACACAGAATCTGAAACAGGCTCCAGGCTCTGAGCTAGCTGTGAGCACAGAGCCCGATGCAGGGCTCAAACCCACAAACCCTGAGATCATGACCTGAGCCAAAGTCAGATGCTTAACTGACTGAGCCACCCAGGCGCCCCTCTCGTTTTCTGTCTTAATGCACAGTACACCTTCTGCTCAGCTACACATGCCAGCAACCTTTCTATTATCTCTCCTCCAATCCTCATTTCTGACCCAACACCAAGTCCCATTGATTTACCTCCTTAATCTATCTCATATCTGGTCCTTTTGTTCTGTTCCTATGTTTCTCCTCTATCTTGCCACCAATGTGTCTTCCAGGCTACTGCAGTAGCCTGCCCATTGTTTGTCTGCATCCACCCTTGCTTTTTTGAACCTTTTTTCATACTTAGCCAGCATGGTCTTATAAACACAAATCTGATTAAGTTCCTTCTCCATCCAACTCTCCTCTCTGTCTGAATACTTCTTAATACTTTGGTGACTTCCTTCTGCTCTCTTTCTAGCCACAGGACCTTTTTACATGTAGTTTGCTCTGCCTGGGATGCTCTTCTGCACCCTGCTGCCCCATCCTGCCCCTACTCCTTTACTACTTAATATCTACTTTTCTTTCAGAATTCAGTTCACCCATCACCTGTCCAGTTAATTTTCTGACTTTCCTGTTAAGCAATTCCCTCACATGACAATGTGCTTTTCACAACGTCTTCCACAGGTGTTGTGTAACATTATTAGTGTGAGCCTTTGATTGATGTCATCTTCCCCAAGAGACAGAAGTTTTATAGATCAGAAACTGTATATTTTTGTTGACACGGAGCTTCATAGGTTCCCAGTAAATAACTCTGAAGTTTTATAATCCTAATCCGGGAGTTTGGGGATAGGGCCGAGGTAGAGGGGCGCTGAGTGAGCCAAGGCTTAAAGAAGGAGCCTTGGGGAAGAATCGCTGAGGAAGCGGAGGGCAAAACTCCCCCAATTCCCAGACTCACAGGGGATCTTTGTTAAAGGCACCCTCAGGATATTTATGATTCTGGTAATTCCCAAAGCTACTGTTTGGTCCCTGATCCCATCAGGGGTTTAGTGAGATAGAAGATGAGATCTTTCCTGTTTCTAAGACAGAAAATGAAGCTGGGAAGAGGGCACCTCCACTCTTAACCTGATCAACGTGCAGTGCAGCCCTGCACGGCCCCTCAAGTTCTCCTAGACCCCAAGGAGAGAGGGTCTGTCAGCTGCTCCAGGTCTGATTCCTGAACTGCCGCCCCTGACACCTCTGCTCCTTGTGCTGGCTGCTCACCCCAGTACCTCTCTTCCTGCCGTACATCCTCTTAGACTCTTACGTTTCCTGCAGGCAGAACTCCAGCCAGTGGTCTAGCCTGGTGGTCAGGACTCAGAAACATAGCACCAGAGCCTAGCACCAACCTATCTCCATTTCACTATATACCCTTACTCAGACCAAGACTCATGGCCATCCATTCAGTTCAGCTCCTATAACATGCTCATTCTGAGAAACGTTCCATTTAGATTTACTAATAAAGAAACAGGGACCCGAATGGAAACTGGAGTCCACTGGAGATGCTGAGGTACACTGACTTCCATTTGTTTTTCTGAATGTTGCTATAGTGTAGTCACAGACTTATGGGAAACTGCAGGTCCATTATTCATATCTTATATTCAGGTGTAAAGCGACTCTTTTTCCAAATTTCACAATGCAGTGAAATCTAGTGTGGCACACTGTAAGTCATTCAGTAGCATCGGTGGCTTACATCGGAGTGCAGTGAAGTTTGGATTATGTCACTCAGGAGTGAAATGGCAGCCCTGGGACAAGGGTCCAGAGGCACTGCCCTCTAGGAGAGACTTTGGAGGTGTTCGCGCCTCCCCTGCTGGCTGCAGCACCCCCTCTGTCTGCTCTGGTGGAACAACTGGGTTTGTCCTGGGGGAAGTAGCAACGTGATTAACAAAGGTGCATCTTTTGCTTCTCTGGGAGGTCAGAGATGGTTCTTTGGGATCAGGAGGAGCTCTGGTTTGGGTAGGGCATAGCTATAATGCCAAGGCTCTTGGATGCTGTTCCTCTAAATGCAGATGATGGAGACGATGGTTTAAGTTAAGGACTTCATTTCAGAGGTAATTCTAGGACATGCTATGAGACAAGGCAGAAAAGTGAAGAAAGAGTTATTACTGTGGAGGTGGGGCTCAGTCCCACTGGAGAGCCCTGAGAGGATGTAGAGTGTCCTGTGGAGCAACATGGAAACCGGGGAGGTTATCTTTGACTCCTCCCCCTCGGCAGCAGAAGCTCTATCAGGCTGGCACGCCCATGCTGACTTGCCTTCTGCTTTTTTTGCATCTACACAGGGCAGAGAACTGTCACACTGCAGCTGACAGACGGGATTGCATCACTGGGGTGCCGTCAATTGGGCCCGTGTTTGGATCTCAGATTCTGCAGCAGGGGCAGGAACTGAAGGAGCAGAAGGTGGGAAGAAAGACTGGGTTGAGATGATGCTCTCAGGCAATGCTAAAGCAATGGCCACAGTGGAGATAGAGGTGTCTTTCCAGCTTAGGGCTACCATACTGCTCCCAGGCACCAGTGAGGGGCTGGGGGCCTGGGGTTAACTCCCTGTTAATGGCAACCTCTTCAGCACGTCCCCCTCAGGTTTTGCTTTTTTGTGACATTGCTCTTTATGGCCACAATGTTCCTTTTAACTAGATTCCCAGAACTACCAGGGAGAGGGGGAACAAAGAATGGGTGATAAGGGAGAAGCTGTTTTGTGCTTTGCCACAGGCCTGCGTCAGCCCTGCTGGGCACAGTCCTGCCTGAGCTGTGCTCTCAGAGTTGACCTAATTGAATTTTATCCAGGGAGTTCCAGCAAGAAAGCAGGCATCCGCTCAGCTGGATTCTCGCTTATCCACGTAGCAGGTCGGCTAATGGAATTTATTCAAGCTCTTTAATAAATTTGTACTAACAACTACTGCCCCCTAAAATTTGGCTGCGGAATCAAACCAGGTTAAAGAGGGTCTTGGCAGCAATGTTCATTTTTCTTGTGGTTTTGGGATAAATGTTCAAGGCGAATCAAGAAAATGGAACTCGCGATGCTAGCTTTTCATCAGAACTGCCATTTATACTTTTTCCCCTTCCCCACTCACGTCTTGCCTCTCTCTTCCTGTACCTCCCTTCATTCCATTCTTCGTTCAGCGATCGTTTCAGAGAAAGTATTTCAAAAAAGTGCTGACACAGAAAGCTGGAATTCCACGTTCTTCTTTCCCCCCCACCAGACATTAGACTGCTCACTCAATTTAAAATGTAGCTAATAGAAATTCAGGCCTCAGACAGAAGAATATAAAAATATTTCTTGATCCAACTTTTATGCAGGTATGTAGCATACCGTGGAATGGCCTTGGAAACTAGACAAAGATTCGAGTCCTAAAAGCCTACCATGACTTTGCTTGTGTGTTATGCCTTCTAAATTTCAGGCCTCCTGACTGGCTTCATTTTAAGTAGCTGAAGAAAATATAATCTGCCAAAGACGGTTTCCAGTGTTCAAAGTCAACTGAGACCGAGCCGGTGTTCAGTAATTACAGCCTTGCATTTTCTAGGAGATTCTGTCCCCACCAGACCTGCCATCTCCTGTCCCCATTTGTAACGTTGTTCACTATATTCAACCTGCTGCCATCACTCTAGAGCTTTCAAAGGTGTTCTGGGGGCTATCTTGCTGTAGGACACGGATAATGAAATAGTTAGATGTGACTTGTATTATAATCGCCTCACCTAACCCCCATTTAGGTTGAAAAGTAGACTTAATAAAAGCAGGAGTGAAAGGCACTTTATGTTTTTAATAAGGAGTCTCATATGGTATTACCTGCTGTTTTTCATTGTGTATCTCATCACATGGTTTTCCTTTGAGATACATGACAGAAGAAAGCCAAGCACATCTCTTAATCTTAAAGCACTTTAAGAATCTATTGCAGTAATCTACCAAAATCGATCAATAACTTCCAGCTAACAGGGCTGATTTCTAAAGTACATATGTGTACTTACAGAGACAGGCACATTCGTTCACTAGCGAGCAAAGGCCATCTTATGTCCAAGAAACTAGAGGATTCCACTGTATAATAATTTAATGTTCTGTTTGCAAAAGGTAATTATAAAACTCTCATTCCATCTCCTGCTCTGATGGGCTCAGGATGAATTTAAAATGGATTAAGAGGAAATGGATAAGACGTTCTGTATTGCTGAACTCTGCCCGGTGTCATGATATGCAAACAGTGAGCAGAGCGCGGAAACTACTAAATACACACTGAAGAGATGACAGGCTCAAATGTGAGAACGCCTGGATCTGCCAGAGAAAAGGGCTCCTAAAAATAGTGCTAACAATTTACAGAAGAGAAAAATCTAACTGTAGTGTAAAACTCTTTGAAGGCAGAGCTGCTTGGAGCTGGATGCTATAAACATATTCATGATGTGGTGTTTGGAGAGGCATCTATTTTCTATGCATTAATCTTAGACGAGAAAGGGTAATAGCATCTATGGACCTGTAATATGTGAAAGATAAAGAATCGGGATGATGGCACAAGCCTTCATTTCCAGACAAATCTTCCCCACTAACGAGCTCTGTGACATTCAGCAGGGCACAATACGTCTTTAGGCCTTATCTATAAAATGGGTCTGTTAACCTGATCCGTGTGCTAAAAGATGTGGGCAGACTGGATATTCAAGGGTTTCCCTAATTCTAGTCTAATTATGATATAAAATTGATTGTCGATACTTACGGACCACATTTCTCTATAAAGATGTTAGGCACCTTCCTTTTTTTTATGCCATTAGGTGTTTTTAAAATAAAAAAGTAATGTAGGCTGATTGTATACATGATGAGGCTACGTCAATACTATAGAGACGTAGAAAGTAAAGGGCTTAGCCTTAAGTGTCCGTTCCAAACCTTTCTCTAGAACAAACTCTTTCACCCCACCTAAGGTAACCAGTGATAGCTGCTTAATCTATATCATTCCATTGTGTTCACCATACTTGTAATATATGCTTATATATAGGTTGGGTTTTTTTTGTTTTTTGTTTTTTTTACAAATAGTTTATTGTCAAATTAGTTTCCACATAACACTCAGTGCTCATCCCCACAAGTGTTCTCCTCCATGCCCATCCCTCCCTCCCCCCCACATCCATCAGTCCTCAGTTTGTTCTCAGCATTCAAGAGTCTCTCATGGTTTGCCTCTCTCCCTTTCCCCCACCATTTCCGCCCTTCTTCTCCCCCTTGTTCCTCCATCAAGTTCCTCCTAATCCTCCTATACGTGCAAACATATGGTATTTGTCCTTCTCTGCCTGACTTATTTCGCTCAGCATAACACCCTCAAGGTCCATCCATGTTGCTACACATGGCCAGATTTCATTGTTTCTCATTGCCATGTAGTATTCCATGGTATAGATAAACCACATCTTCTTGATCCATTCGTCTGTTGATGGACACTTAGGCTCTTTCCATGTTTTAGCTATTGTGGAGAGTGCTGCTATGAACATTGGGGTACATGTGCTCCTATGCATCAGCATTTCTGTATCCCTTGGGTAAATTCCTAGCAGTGCTATTGCTGGGTCATAGGGGAGTTCTATTGTTAGTTTCCTGAGGAACCTCCACACTGTTTTCCAGAGGGGCTGTATAGGTTGTTTTTTAAATAATTTCTTTGATTAAATGACATCATTTTTCTTTTCAAAATATATCATGGACATTCTTGCAGGTCAAGGGTAGGCACACTATCTGGCCATACTAAATGTGTTGTCCGTGATTATTTCCCACTGCAAAGGCAGAATTAAGTGGCTGTGGCGGTGACCTTTAGGTGGTAGAGCCAAAACTATTTATTATTTAGCCCTTTAAAGATAAAGTTTGCCAACAAAATGGACATCATCACTTCCAATCTTAAATTTCATTCTGTGGTGCTGAGAGAGCTTTTCTTTCCCAGTGGTTTTATCCAAAATCCTGGGTAGGACTTTCATTGGCCTGCTTGCTCAGCCCTGAACCAGCCTCTATGACTGGGGCCAGTATTCAGTTGGCAAAGCATAGAGCACATGCTCTCCTCTGTGTCTTGGAGAGTGAGGCCAGGCTTACCAAAACATATGGGTTGAGAATGACAGAAGTATGATTACCCAAAGGTTAAATGGGGTGCAGTTGTTGAAGAAAGGGAACAAATACCAAGAGCTCGAGACAACAAACTACGAGTGTGGATTTCCCAAAGTGCTTTGCTGGGTTTTTGTACTTTTCAAATTTCAGTCAACTTTGCTAAAACTGTTTCCAGAAAGTTTGTTGTGGTTAGTCATATCCTGATTAGCAATCCCTAGAGTGTTGAGTTTTCTGTATTTCCACTTGTACTGGTTAGTGCAGCAAAAACTTTTTTTTACTGATGTTTGGAAATATCATCTCCTCATTTAAATTTGCATTCCACTGACTACTAGTGAGATTGGGTATCTTTTTATAGCCATATTATCAGTAATATATGTTTATTTTTATATGTCATATTATTTTTACATCCTTTGCCCATTTTTCTGTTGTTGCTTATCTTCTTAACATATATGTAGAAGCTCTGAGTATATTAGGATACAAATCTCTTGTTCACCATGTATGTTGGAAATTTTTTTTCCATCGATTATGACTTGACTTTATTCATGGCATCATTGACTACATGTTATGTAGTATGTTATGTGTGTGCTAAGTCCTGTGGAGGAGTCTTTCCAAATGTAGAAATCAATTTCAGTCTCACTGGCCTGAGAGAGTTGAAAGTATTATTCAAAGTTATGTTCATCTCTATAAATATATTTAAAATGCTCATCCTCAGAAGTTACATGATGTAGGGTATGGAAACACAGCACCGGCCAGGTTGTTCTATTGCTGTGTGATGTTCAGAAAGAGATCTGGGCTCAGACACTCAGTCCCCTTCATCCACAAGGGGTCATCTGTTCCTGCCCTGGCTCCTCTCTACCACTTTAGTCAACCAACAGAATGTTTTTGCTTAAAAAGTAAAGACCCTGAATACATCACTGTTATCCAGATCTTCAGTCTAAAGAAATTACTTCTAATTATGTAACATCTTTGCTTAATCATCCTACAAGACACTTTTCTTCAAGTTATCTTTTCATTTAATTCTGAATAAAAATTGTAATAGAAAAGAGTGTGTATATAAGTAGAACAGTTTTGAGTCATTACTGTAAAGGTCCAAGTAGAGCATTTCTGTGTGCAGATGACATACGCAATAAGGTATATTTACTTTAAATCTGGACTGGACAGGGGTGCCTGGGTGGCTCAGTCAGTTAAGTGTCTGACTTCGGCTTAGGTCATGATCTTGTGGTTTGTGGGTTTGAGCCCCATGTCTGGCTCTGTGCTGACAGCTCAGAGCCTGCAGCCTGCTTTGGATTCTGTGTCTCCTTCTCTCTCTACCCTTCCCCTGCTCGCATTCTGCCTCTCTCAAAAATAAATAAATAAATAAACATTAAACATAGTCTGGACTGAACTGTTGACATCATTGCACAGCAGACTGATAGACAAAAGGAATGCGGATCTTTTTTTTTTCTCCTATTCTTAATGACCTAAATTTCAAGAATCTTAAAGTAGTTTTAATTATCCAACATAGTCCTACTATTTCATTTTAGATTATAATCTCATAGCATTGACACAAGAACTTAGTGAAGGATTTTTCCCCCAAGCAATTCTCATCCATAACTTATAAATAGATACATTAAAAGATTTATTTTCCCCCAACTAGATGAAGCCCTCATTATTGGATATTGTTTTCCTTGACGGATTCTTTCAGTTCATTAAACAACCTGGTCGAGATTGTGGGTGGGCATTTCCTCTACTGAAAAAAGGCAAGTGCTTTGCTACTAATCACAAACCAACACTAGGTAGTTGGCCAAAGGCCAACTGTATCTGTAGGCAGCCACTGGTTAATTAATTAATTAAGTGATACATATTATGTATTAAGTGATCTCTATTATGTATTATGACCAGAAATTAATGTTCTAGTCAATAGAATATCATATAAAGAAAGAATTATTGTAAAAGATAGGTCCTCAATCAGACTTAGGCCCTCAATCAGAAAGAATTAGATAACTGTATTCGTATCTGACGGGCTCATGGTGTCTATCTCAGAGTCCTCAGTAGCATAAACATCCGCATTTGGTGCACTTGCTCCACGTGATGGTGAAGGGAGAATTCTGAACATTAGGATGTTGAAGGTTAATATGTCAGTCCTCACCCAAATTGCATTCCTCCAATGCACATGCCTTCTGATGGAAGAATAGTAATAATAACCAATGTGTGAGTACACACACACACACACACACACACACACACACAATTAAACTCTCAACAACTCCATAAGGGAATCTCTATGATTTCCCCCTTTCTGCAGACTAGAAAGTGGAAGAGCAGACAGGGGAAGCGCCTTGTCTAAGGACGCCATGACCGTAGAGAAGTGCCAGGATTCAAACCCAGGCAGCTTAGCGCCAGGCACATTTAATTTAAACACATCAGGATTGCCACACAATTCGTCGTAGTGGTCTGGGATGCATTGTGCTCGGTGCTTTTAGGGATATTCTCTCCCTCCTTCCAGCACACGCTCATTTGTTTTAGCTTCTGGTGGTGATGACGCATTTACCTCGACCATTGCCCTACTTTACAGATTGTGTGGATTGAAATATCACAACTGGTTGCTATATACACTGATGCTCCTGACTTGCTAAACTGTTGGCAGCCTTAACCTTCATATTTAGTTCCACCTGTTTTCTCTTATTCTCCTCACAGTGGGAATGAAAAGCAGCCGAGTTTCTATTTTTGTCTATTAATCAGCTCCATTACTTGGAAGCCATTTTTAAATAGACCTCCCTCCTTTTCCAAATTTAGCAATCTGTTCATTTTTGTCCTTGTCCAACTCTAATCATCGTCAGGGCTCACCTTCCAACCCCCTCTGACATCTCTTTATGTCTGTGGAGCCCAGGATGGAATGAATATTCCAATAGGGCCTGACCGCAGAGGATGGGACGGCCTTGTGGTGCTTGCGAACTATGTAATTCTTTGTAGTTTCCAGGTTTCCAGTTGACATTCCGTCCCTGCCTCTGTCTTCTGCATCTGTGGCTTCTTACTCAGCAGCAGCCCTTTAACAATGAAATTATGCAAGGTTGACTGTATGGAGGGGAAGTTGCTCTGTTCCTTAATTCCCTACACATACGAGAGGCAAACGATACCAGCATTGTATTTTGAATTCTGCTAAAGAGGTTATCAGCAGAACATGTTTCAAAATAATTGGAACCACAACTATTCTATAGTCCCAACTGGGGGATGTTCATGAATTCAGAGTCTCCACTAGGATGTTTAAAATTTTTAAATTTGAAATAGTTAATTTGAAAAAAAAAAAAAAGGCCAAATATATGTGATTTATTTTTGCTTAAGTTATTTAGTTTGGTAGCCAATAGTAATTTAAAAGGACTAAAGTTTATTCCTTTTTTGTGATTATGAGATTTTGCTAGTGTTAATTAAGTTTTGGGGTTTTGAGGTGGTGGTGCTTGTGGTACATCATTTGTTGAAACTGATAAAACACTAAAATCTATCTTTGTATAATCTAGGACAAAATAATTAGCTACAAATCTTGCCAGAAAAGTGTTCAATGTAAATAAAGAGCTACTTGTCTTAATGAAGGAGGTTTTTAATACCAGAGGAAGTTGAGTAGAGAGTCTTCAAAATTTAAGAGATAGTGTGTAAAATTCTGTGCTACAAGCTGGGTTTCCCCCTACAGGTAGCAGAATCTTAGGCATAGAACTAAAGAGATTGCACAGAGTAAGGGAGTGATCATCAATCCACATAATTTAATATGACTCCCCATTTATTGTCACTAATTTTTATGAATAGTGCTATATTTCATTTGAGAAATGAGAATATATATTTTCCTTCTCCTTACATTCACATCATTCTTGGTTGAAGGATCTGGAATTTACAACATCAAGTACTTAGAGATTAATGAGCAGTGCAAGATATATGGATCCTTTAAAATATCAAAGATAATCTCTTGATAATTATATTGGTTATTTGGCAGCTATCATATAGATGACAGACTAGATTATGAATTTTTACAGAGTAAAATAAGTCAGCATTAAGGACAACTATAATCTTTCATGTCTTTAGACCACTGTTTATTTTGAAAGATTTCACCTATACCATATAAAGATACAATTAAATGAATCAATTGTATTAGCCTATCTGTGTTAATTTAGTTTAAAAACAGTTCACTGAGGGGTGCCTGGGTGGCTGTGTCAGTTAAGTGTCTGACTGTTGATTTTGTCTCAGGTCATGACCTCTCAGTTCCGGGGATCAGGCCCCTGTGTGGGACTGTGCTGACAGTGCAGAGCCTGCTTGGGATTTTCTCTCCCCTTCTCTGCCTCTTCCCTGCTTGTGGACACATGCATGTATGCGCTGTCTCTCTCAATAAATAAATTAACTAGTTAATTTTAAAAAATCATTCGCTGAAACAAAATAAAATAACACATAGGTATAATCATGTAAAAAATGAAATTCCCCTATTACCCTTTAATTTTAATTATCAAAACAAAAAACCCACAAAAAGTAGATTGATAGTATCCACTGTAGAAGATACATAGGAAAGGGCTATGCTGTTGGGAGGCATGTAAATTGATGAAAAGCTTCTGGAGATCAAAATCAAAACTTTAAATGTGTGTACTGTTTGACCCAGAAGTTTCATCTTAGTAATATAACCTATAGAAAATTCAAGGATGTTCATTACAGCATTATTTGTGACAGAAAAAAAAAAACAGGGATAGCTGAAATATTTATCATAGGAGGAGGAATGTTACATGAATTATAATATATCTTATTAAGAGATATGACTCTAAGGTAGGTGGTAGGTCTCCCTGTACATATGTGATGAATTTTCAAGAGAAAAAACAGTACCTCACTCGTGTACTGTGCTATAATCATTTTTTTCTTTTTTGCACAACTTTCTGTTTTTCTCTTAGGTTAATAATTGTCTTGTTTTTTTGGTTTCTTGGTTTTCTCTGTTCTCAGCCCTGATTCACCTTCAATGACTCTCTCAATTGTCCCAGCCTCTCGGATGAAACACATCGGAGAGTGTAAGCACACCTTCACCGACCCCTCTAACTCTCAGCTGGCTGCTGTCTAGTTATCATCTTATCTCCATTTACCATCATCCCAGGAGGAGCCCTTCCCCTTTCTTTGGAGTTGCATCCTCTGTTTCCTGCATTTTGATGAAGCATCTGCTTTTATAACTTCATGACTGTAGCAAATATTGTGGGTGCCCTCCCCAGATTCCTTTGATATTTGAAATTCTGTATCCATTGCTGGATCTGACTACAGGCACCTCTGAGGGTTTTTCTCCTTCTATCTACCAGGGAAGCTTGCAGCCAGGGAGGGCAATTTTGGTGCCTGTTCTGTCTCTTGCAGTTGCTTAAAAGGACTGAGTCCCAGCTGTCCATTGAGGTGACCTATCCAATGAAGCATTCTTGTTTTGTTTCTTTCCCTTCTTTGTCCTAGTCCACTATTCCCCTCCCAATGCTCCCTGGGATCACCTCCCAAATAAACCCTTTGTACTAAAATCCTTGGCTCAGAAGTTGTTTCTGAGGGAACCCAAATTAGAGATATTTTGCATGTTTGGAAAAAGTCTTTAGAATTTATATAGTTGGAGATAGAATGTAAGTCATCTTCTGAAAGTTGAAGTCATTACTCCCTTATATATCAGCTTCTGTTATTTTTGAAAAACTGAACACCATTCTGATTCTTGATCATTTGCAATATAACTTGATTTTTTTTTTCTTTCCAGAAATTTTTGGATCTTTCTCTTTGTTTCAACTGTTCCAAAATTTCACAATACTGTGCTATGATGTAAGTCCATGTTTTTTTTTCATTGTGGTAGGCACTGGGTGAACTCTTTAATTCTTGAAACTCTTACCCTACTAGTCTGGGATATTTGTCTGATTTATTTATTTATTTTACTAATTATATTCCACATTTAATTTTCTCTGTGATGTCTATCTGGAACTTTTATTATCTGATGTTGACATTTCTGATCTACCCTCAAATTTTCTTAATATTTTCTACTTCTTCTTCCTCTCTCTCTCTTTGCTTGACTTTTTTGGAGATTTTCTTCTTCTTCCAACTCTTCTATTGAATCTATTTCTTCTACTTGAGATTTAATTTAAAATTTTTTTGAACTCTAATTTTTTTCCTTTAAAAATTCTGAAATAATGTTTGTTCTTATTTTGTGGGTGCTATTATCTTTCCATATCTCTCTAAGGTTATAAATGATACCTTTTTATCTGAGGTTCTCTTCTTTCATAGTGTCTTTCCTCTAATCAGTTTTTCCCCCACTCTTTGTTTTGAGTTATACATTTTATATTAGCATATTTATATTATATAGCATTTTCTCAGCTATCTGATAATCCTTGGTTGTCTCTTTAGGGACACTCAAAAGCTGATTAAAGGCTCTGTGAGTATGAGTGGAATTGTCATGTGTGTGTTTTGCTCTAGTATCATATCGTCAGGCCACTGTATAATCTTCGTGTTTACTACTTTTGATAACTGAAAAATCTTTCATAGAGTAAATATAACATAATTAATGATTGATATTGAGCTATTTATTGATATCGAGTATGTATTTAAAGCTGTTACTAGAAATAATTCCCAGATGAACATATTTACACACATATTAGATTATTTCCTTGAGACAGTTTATTTTCTGAGTCTGTCATCTTCATGAAGATGCCACAGAGCAGGAAAGGGTCTACTGGCCTGCCACTGGGCCTCTGTGATGGCAATACTGTGGAAAGGTTATTGCCTCTCCTCAGAGTAAATATCCCTGTGAGCCCAGGCCAGTGGGGGAGTGAGTCCAAGTGTCTTCAGACTTTTTCAGATGCAAAGCCCAAATTCACCTTAATTTGATGCATTGCAGTATCATCCTCTTATTTACCTTTAGAGAGGAAGATATTTTGCTACTTTTTTAGAGTGCCAGGAATATCTCTAATAATGTCAGTGATAGAGAAATTTAATGTAGAATTCAATAGTTTCACATTATTAGAACTTAAACATTTGGTGAGTTGTAATGGTCATAAATGACATAGCATGTGGTGTTATTTTCCCTAGTCAGCTTTACTGAGGCAATAATGGGGTGCATCTACAGGAAAATTACCAGTTAATATTTTTGTCCTTAAGGAACTGGATTGGCATCACCAACTCACTCCTCTTAGCAATTGAACTCTGTGGTAGTGTATCTCTGATTTGTCTGTTTTACCTTGTTACCTGGGGAAAGTGGATAGCAGATAGCAGGTAAATGGATGGACTTGACACCATTCATTTTCTCTCCCCAAAAGATTATTCTAACCATTGTTATGGATTGAATTATGTCTCCCCAAAAAAGAAATGCCAGAGTCCTGGTACCTTAATATGTGACCTTCTTTGGAGATGAGGTCTTTGCAGAAGTGATCAAGTTATAACGAGTCATTAGATGGGCCTTCATCTAATATGAATGTTGTGTTTATAAGAAGGGGAAATTGAGGCCGAGACATTCATTAAGATGATGTGGAGAGACCCAAGGAGAGAAGACCTCAGAAGGAACCAACCTCACTAACATCTTGATTCTGGACTACTAGCTTCCATACCTACAAAATGATTAACTTCTGTTGTTTAACCCACCTTGTTTGTGGTGGTGTTTTACAGCAGCCCGAGCAAACTAAACAACCATTTACTCCATCCCAGCTTGTTAACCCAGCTCTTTGTGCCATAGCCTCTGAGCACCTTTTCACAGAAGAAAGTCCTAGCTTTAGAAGAATATCAATTTCATTTATGCTAAACAGACAATAATTTTCTAACCTCCAAAAATGAAATATTAAGATATTTTGAAACATAACTGTTGCTTTTTTTCTCCCCTTATTTTTGAAGTTAGAAAAAATAATCTCATTAGAAATGTTATTTTCATATATGTTAGCAAGCCAATGAAAACATAGGCTTCTGGGTTTTGCCTGGATTGTAGTGTTAGGGCTAATTGTGAATCCTACACCCCAACTTTCTAAGTTTCCTCTTCTCAAATGAAGCTGGCGTTCTGTGATCATAAAAGCACCAAATGGTCATTACCGTGTGTGATGAAATCATCGATGGATATTGGACAATTCGTAAGGCAGAGTAATAGTACTCAGATGTTTTGTTTTCTCCCTGTGACATGAGCAAGATCATAATTACAGCATATTTCAAATCACTGCTTACCCGGAAAGGACTCATTCCAGGATACAGTACTCCACTGGAGCCCTGGCCATGGATATAGACAGCTATCTTCCTATTTATGATTTTCTCTGAGATCTGAGAAAAACAAACAGACGCTTATGTTCTTTGGAAATTTTACAGTGTATTTTTCCTTTTAATGAGATGCCTGGTAAAATTCAAAACTAATATTTTGCGCTGACACTTGGAATACAGGGACACGTCATCATGTCATACACATGCTAGCCAGGACCTAGAAAACAGCAACACCAGCACGGTCCCAGAGTCTCCAGATAGCTATGGAATGAGCATTATGCATGAATAGGCGGAGCCTCTTTGCTTGTGCTCTTGCCATTTTTTACTGACCTTGTTTGGAGCTGAACATTGCTGCAGGCACCCTTCACTTGATGCCTCATGACAGATTCTCAGTTGAGTAGTCAAACAGCCAAATTTACTGTAAGTTCTTTTTCTGTTCTTTCTGGCCCATTTGCCCAACTAATAATAGTTACTGTTATTCTTTGACTTGACTAGTGACAGAACAGTCACTTTTTATCCGTTTTTTTTTTTATTCAATAAAAAACTGCCCAATTTATGGGAAAACTGATTTCATGAAGAAAGAAACTAAGATGTTTCTATTACTCATTATGGTCAAAGATCTATCACCATTTATATCCTTATTAAGTGTTATTTATGATTGCGTTGAAATTTACCATTCTCTGGGACTGGTCTGTTGTTAGGGCTTTTACGTTGGTCTCCCTTCCACCAGCTTCTCACTGTTCAATTCTTCTATCGTGTGGATACATGTCAAGCATCCTGAAATCTCTTTGTCTTTCAGTGGGTCTCTTGCATCAGAGGCTAGAGTGACTTCAATCACAATCATCCACCTCCATCCAGCAACTCCTTAGACATCAGAGTTCCCCAAGATGTCTTCCTTCTCTTCTTGTCTTTCCATTTGTTACCCCTGGGCAGTCCACCCATTCCCTTGGCTCCAAAAGATACTGATGACTTCTGTATCTTCTGTTCCCAACTGCCTCCTAAATTCCAGACCTATCTCACGATTACAAAAAACATAACGGAGTACCTTCTGTATTCCACAGGTATGTCAAACTTAACATGTCCACACCAGATATGTCATGTTTTCTCTGAAACGCCTCCTCTTTTCAAAGAGCAACCCTCCATTATGTAATTGCCTCTTCTCTAGTCTCCTGAGCTTGAATATCCAGCTCGTCTTCAGCACCTCTCTTTCCCTATCCCCCTCACATGCCGTTATCATCAAAATCTATTGATTCTTTTCCCTAAATCTCAATTCTGTTCCTTCCTCTGGAACCCCACCAGACAATAAGCTTGCCTAGACAATTGAATTAATCTACTGTTTCATCATTAGCCATTTTCTCTTTCAGTCCTCCATCCACACTATCTCAGAGATATCTTTTTACATGGAACCAGATCATTTCAATCTCCTGCTCTGAATCTGGCAGGTTCTGCCTTTCAATCCACTGCCTTAGCATAGACATTGAAAGACATGTGCAATATTAGCTTAACCAAACATCAAGTTTCACCTGCCTCCAGGTAGAGCTCCATTTCTTACTATGTTGAGGGAATCTGTTTCTCTGCATATGTGATTCTTTATTATTTTCAGCCATTTGCAAATCCTGTGTCCCCTGTCTCACTGAATAGCACTGCTACATGTCTGTTGGTTAAAACTCAAAACCAAAAGCTTCATGTTGATCCTCAGCTTTTCTCTATCTCTTCATACATAGCTCCAAACCAGATTACATCATTACTTTCAATACTTCTCAAATATGCTCATGACTTTCTACCTTTACTGTCATTGACCTAGTAAATCACCATTGTCTTTCCACTGGGTCCCGATAATAGCCTCTGACCCAATCTCCCTATCTTTGGGTCTGCTTCTTTTCCTTTCTCCTGTCTTCCACACAAGCTGTCATCTAGAATGCACAGTTTGTCATGCTCTCCTTAAAAAAAAAAAAAAAAAAACATTTCAGAGGCTCTCTTCAGATTTTAGGATAAAAACAACACTGCAATTGGCTCTTGCTCTTTCACCAGGTGCATGGTCCTCTACTCTCCTGGCCCTCCCTCCTCCACCCTTTAGCCATACAGGACTTCTCATTTCTTTAGCATCATTCACTCTGCCTTACTTCCAAGTCTTCGTGTAGGTGAGTCCTTTTCCCTGGAACTGTCTTCCCTTTCCTTGTCACCTGGCTAGCTCCTATTGAGCTTTTAGATCTCAGATCAAGGCAACTTCCTCTGGCAGTATTCCTCACTCTAAGTGCCCTTGCTATGTTCTGGCATAGCTTTCTGCTGTTAAAACACCTGTCACAAGTGACTGCAATTACTTGTTTAATCAATTATCTCATTTTTCCCCAGGCAGAATATGAAGTAAGGAAGGATATCTGTATATCCTGAGCCAAACACAGTACCTGGAAGGTAGTAGGTATTTGATAAATACTTACTGGCCTTGTAGTGAGACAAACACACAGGGCACTTTAAGAAATTGCCTCCATAAAACAGATGTTGAAACAATGAGTAATGAATTGATTTTCTTCACCTTGAAATGTCTTTTCTTCCTTACCTGTGTGGTAAATAATCCTTGAGGAATCTGTTCAAAAGTCATGTTTTATTTTTGAAGCCTTGCCAAATCCCTTCATCTTCTCCTCATTTATACCCTTCCCTACATGCAGATCAGCTCTTTCCTGGCTTGGATGTTTCTGGTAGCATAAACCTTTATAACAAATTATAAGCTTACCATATTGGGATCATTTGTTTATGTGAGCCCTACAAAATGATGAGATCTAAATTAAAGATCATAATTCATTTATTTTTGGTTTCCAAGCAGCTGGGTAGCAGAGTTCCTAGCTCTTAATACTTACTGAATACATGAATGAATGAATGAATGAATGAATAAAGAAGGATCGTGAGTTAATATCAATGCCTGAGCTCCCTTGTCTGGTTTTTGCATCTCCCTTTCAATTGCCTTTTCTTCCCCTTCTCAAGTATTTCTGTTCTTCATTCTTTGCTCCAACAAACAAATGTGGCTTTCCTCATGTGACTTCTTTATTTCCTCCTCTGCACCTTTACACAAACCATTTCATACCCCCTCTTATTCCCTGTGCCTCCTAGATGCCTCACACTGAAATTGCTCCCCATGTTTAACTGCCAACTATTATGATTATTCATTTATTTAGCTATTGCTTTGCTCTTTTGTCTTCTGTTTATACAATTTAAAATTTCCACTTATACTTAGTACTTTTTAAACATATTTTCCCTTGGTGTGTTTTTAAAAAATGTTAAATCTCTTTAGAGACTTAAAGGGTCAGAGAAAGTTATATCAGTCAGGATACAATTCCCAAGCCTCAGTGGCTTAAAGCAAAACATTTTTGGTTTTGGTTTTGTTTTTAATCATTCATACAGTCTACATATTATGTCATATAGGACTTTTCCCCACTTGGTCTTACTTGAAGACTCAAGCTGATAGAGCACCCACTGTTTTGGGCCGCTGCTGCTGAGCATAGCAGAGGGAAAGAGAGCACAGCAAATCACATTCTTAAAATTTTACCTGAAAGTTGACACTGCTTATTTGCGAAGCAAGCCATTTTACCATGCTTAACTCAGAGTGGGGGAGAAATGCAACATCACTGCACACATGGACAGAGTAGAAGTCTTTGATGAGCAGCACTAATGATCACGTAAAACTTCTTTCTATTCCTTTTGAAGATTTGTGTAGGTTCTCGTACAGAACAGTAAATGCTCACGAGCTCTTTGCTGAACCTAAAGGATGTTCATTCCATAGCTCTGCCTAGACTTGATTTTGAATGGTGGTTCTCCTGGAGATGTAAGTTCTGCAAAAGCCAGAAAATGAACTGCACCCAATATACAAAGGCAAAAGAAAACCCATTTTAAATGCTTTAGCACTTTCTGAACTTGGCGGTGATAAAGACCTCACTAATAGTGTAGATGAACTTGATATTGTGGCCCTATTTAAAAGCACTAAATCCTCCCAGCTGGAGATAATTGATGAAATGGCTATATCTCAAAGTTTCTCTGGCCGCCACTAACAATGTTAAATTAGATAACTAGCAGCAGCGTTTTGAGGAGATGGAAGCCATCTGATACTAGAGAATAGAAAATAGAAACAGATAAAAGCATCAGAATCCTGAAAGCTATTGTGTGAGTTTTCTGAAGTTCAAGCCATACTACCTTAAGAAGTTGAGTTGTAAAGATAATGAACATGGAAAAGGCGATATATATGGTTTAGTCCTTTAATTGTGCTCTGTGTGGGGAGGTAAACATGATGTGAATAGAAATCCCCAAAGATGTCAACCCTGTCTCGTCCACTGATGTGACCATTAGGAGCCAGTAAGCTGTGGTGAGAAAAACTGGGGCAGTTGTGAACAATATAGTGTACTGTGGGGTTAAAACCCTCAATTCCATCATTTGTAAAATGGAAAATGTACCTTGGGAAGAGTACCTACCTCCTAGGGTTGCTGTGATGAGTTAGTAAGATAAAGAATGCAAAGAATTTAGCTCCATGCCCAGCACGGTAAATGTTAGCTGTTAGGATTATTGTACAGTTATTTTTTATGCTGGTTATTCATTTGTTTTAAGATAATGGCTTATGGTCTATTTCAGAGATAGGAGAAGTAAACATTTTACCTTTGATAGGGGGAAAAAAAAGAATAAGGCAATTCCATATCACCACTCAAAGATCAGTGTTTTTCTGTCATTTGTGACCAGTTAGTGGGTCATGAAGTTAGTTTAGTAAGTCATGACCAGTATTTAAAATAGAAAATAGGGGATTCTGTGTGGCTCAGTCAGTTGAGCATCCAACTCTTGATTTTGGCTCAGGTCGTGATCTCACAGTTCATGTGATCAAGCCCTGTGTCGGGCTCCAAGCTGACAGCATGGAGACTGCTTGGGAATCTCTCTCTCCCCTTCTCTCTATCCCTCATCTCAAAAATAAATAAAATTAAAAGCATAAAATAGGAAATAGAGTAGAAACATAAGAAAGTATTTGACATCCACGAACATTTTTTTTCATGAAAACATTATTTCATGTGTGGAGTGTGTGGCTTTGTTAATGTGTACATATACTGAGTTAAAATGTATTTCTGATCCTGGGATGTGATCATAAAGGCTGAAAGTCATAATTCTAAATAAATGTACATGGCTTTCAGCTTATGAAAGACCCCAAAGCCCAAGGGTAATTTTCTTTTTTTTTTAACGTTTTATTTATTTCTAGGAGAGAGAGAGAGAGAGACAGCATGAGCAGGGGAGGGTCAGAGAGAGAGGGAGTCACAGACTGAAACAGGCTCCAGGCTCTGAGCTGGCAGTCAGCACAGAGCCCGACGCGGGGCTCGAACCCACGAACCGCGAGATCATGACCTAAGCGAAAGTCGGACGCTTAACCGACTAAGCCACCCAGGCGCCCCATCAAGGGTAATTTTCTAAAAATGTTCTTATAAACCACATTTGACTTGTATAAGTATAAAATACTAAATGTGATAACTTGTTTTATAGGGTTTCTGGGGTCAAAGAACAGTCGAGGAATTTTCTCCCTGTCTCCTTTCATATTCCCCAATCCAGTGAGATTTCTTCTGTAACACATTACATGTGTGTAAATTGTAACACATTTCAAATATAAGAGCGAGAGCACCATTCTGAAATCTGGATGAAACCTGCCTGGCTTAACCCCTGGGCCTAGCCACCCAGCAAGCATGCTGATCTAGTCAGGTCTCATCATCAGGTGGCCTAGTCACTACTGGGGACCCAAACTTCCATTTTAACAAGCACTTCCCAAATAGAAAACAGAAGCAAATGAAATTAAAAAGAAAAAAAAAAGTGATGTATCAGAACTGCCACTGAATTGCCAAGATCTTTCACTGGGCTTACAAGACTGGGCATTCGGGCCTCAAATTGTCCATGGCTCCTCTTTCTCAGAGGATGAAGAGCATGAGAAAAGGAGTCACAAATGGTTTTGCAGTCTTTTCTCACATTTGAGTGCACTGCTTGGTCATGGAAAGCATCGTGAAGCACCATTGAGCCAAGGCATCCCGCCAACTCCTAAAAGGCTGTTCACGCTGAGAGAACACAATAGTCCGTCATTAACAAAATCTGTGATATTTTCCTGGTTTTTCCCTGAAGATGCTGCTTCCTCTGCAGCTCTTTCATTTGGTGTCTGTTTTCTCTCACACACCTTTCCTCCCTCCTCATATTTTCACTGCTGTTTGCAAACCATTCTTAGCCCTATGGGAAAAGAAAGCTTTGAACCCCATGTCCTCACTCTACCTGCTGCCCCCACGTCTCCATGTCTGGTTATCTCCTGAGCCCTGGGTCCCTGTGTCTTTAGTTCCTGACTCCCTGTCAGTCAGCCAACACAGCTCTGCCTTCCTCCGTAGCGAATGGATTGTGTGCAATATAATTGTCCCAGTCAATTGGCCTCTTCCTTGCTGGCCTGCTCTCTTCTGCAGTTATCTGGTCCTTGGTGCCGTCCTGGCCACTCACCCCATGACCACATCCTGCACCTTATCTTTACTGTGACCTTCCGTCAGACTCCTCGCCCCGGCTTTACTGAGACATAACTGACAGGCAGAAATTGTGTATATTTAAAATGTGCAGCGCGACAGTTTGATAGAAGTATACATTGTGAAATGATTACCAAAATCAAGTTTGTTAACACTTCAATCACCTCACGCAGATGCTTTTTTTTTTTTTTTTTTTGGGGGGTGGGTGAGAACACTTGAGACCAGCCCTCTCAGCAAGTTTCCACCATCACAGTTTTAAACAGCCCACACGCTGATTCACGCTTTTGATATCTGGTTCTTGATATTGCTGTTAATCACAGTTTGATAAAGGGTGTTTGCTTCACATAGCTCCCATATATCATTTTTTGTATTTACATACCTCTGCACACAATCAGACTTTTGCGCTTGCTCTTCTTTGGTTGTGTTTAACAGGTAGAATGTCTCATATTTAAACTACAGAAGACCATGAATGCTGTTTGGAATCTCTTTTTCATTCTTTCTCCAGACCACAGCCCATTCGTTTTGCTGATTCACCATACCCCTCATATAATTTCTTATCCATATATCTGAAGTTTCACCTTCAGAGTTGGAGATTGAGGTACCCCTGTAGCGGTTGCTGTGTTTGAAGATTTATCTGTTTGGTTGATTTATGGGATTTGGATTTATTACATTAATGGTTTGCTGCAGCATACGTGTATAAACCTCACCTGATAAATGCTGCTTCTTTTGAGGCAAATTAGGAAATTACCAATTCATTGTATCATTAAACATTTCCTGCATGTTTTTGTTCTCTTAAGAAAAATGAGAGAATGCTTATGTTTTGTAGTCTTTACCATTGCTTTTGCATTCAATAATAAAACAAATATTGAAATTCACTAACTCAGCTATTATTCGGAGTAACCAATTATGGGTTCATTGTATTGTAGTTATTTTAATAAAAATATAATCAGTTCAAAAATACTTGGCTTGATCTTTTCATTGAGGAAAGAGGTTATTTTTCACTCTGGTAGCTGCATTAATTTGCCTTTGCGACTAGAATATAATTAAGTAAATTAATTCCTTCAAGTTTTTCTCAAACACCTTGTATGCAAGTGAAGGAGCTAAGAAAGCAAAGATATTTAAGCCATGTTTCCTGTCCTACAGCTACTTGCAAGCTAAATGATGAGATGGAGCTGAGCCAGTGGTTAACTACACTGCAAGTGTTTCACATTTTTGTCCTTAAAAAACTTTAAATAGCACTTTCGGGGCCCCTGGTTGGCTTAGTCAGTTAACTGTCTTACTCTTGATATCAGCTCAGGTCATGATCTCGTGGTTTGTGAGATCAGGTCCCACGTTGGACTCTGCATTGGCAGTGAGGAGCCTGCTTGGGATTCCCTCTCTCTCCTTCTCTCCCTGCCCTTCCTTCCCTCTCTCTCTCTGAAAATAAATAAACATTTACTAAAAGCCCTTTAAATAGTACTCTAAATGTGACAGACTGGCTAGCTGTCCACTAAACCAGTTTCCCCTACCCTCCTTGGCAATTAGCTAGACTGTATTTTCCAGATTCCCTTATAACATGTGAACGTATGACTATGTGAAGGCCAGTGGAATATAGATAGAAGTGATGAGGGGCAGCTGGGTGGCTTAGTTGGTTGAGTGGCAAACTCTTGATTTGGGCTCAGATCATGATCCCAGGGTTGTGGGGTTGTGGGATAAGGCCCCTGAATTATGCTCTGTGCTGAGTGTGGAGTCTACTTGAGATTTTTTCCCTTTGGCCCTTTCCCGTTTGCACTTTCTTTCTGTCTCTCTAAAATAAAGAAAGAAAGAAGTGATGAATCCCACTATTTATCTGTCCCATAAGACCTCCATACAACCCTTTATTCTCTCTTACGCCATCTGCTGGCTGAATGTCCACACCTGCGGCTACATAAAAGTCAAATATTGAATGAAGACGGTAGAACATGTTTGCTTAGGTTCCTAAATGAAGCTGAACTGTCTACACCACGACTCCCTGCTGCGCAAGCGATAACTCCGTATGTGTTAGGCTGGTGAGATTATAGGATTTATTTATTATAAATTCTAGGGTACAATAACTAATATGCTAATAAACTTAAAAGAGGTGATCCTGCTCCTCAGAGTCAAGCATGTACTTTTATTATGTGAGAAAATGAAGCTCATTATATATTTGAGATACATCATTATGGAAGTATGGACTCAGTTGTACAATTGAAGACTGCCATGAAATCTAGGATCATAGATTATTTGTTATTGTTTACTAGAGACTATGAGAAAAAGGAAAAGGGAGGAAGTCATATAAGAGTCAGGAGCAAATGGAAACATTAGAGATTAGTAAATTATTTCTGTAATGATGTTTCTGTATGTTCAAATGCCCATAGTTGGGGCTCCCTGGTGGCTTAGATCTGCTCTTGGCTGGCCTTATTCATTGCATTGCAAGAGAGGGTGGAATTAATGAGCTTTAAAACCTTTAAATCAATAACTCAAAGGATGCTTAATTAAACAAATGTCATTGCCAGGCCCCAGCTGACTCTATTTCCTAGTTGTGATATCTGGACTTCTGTGTTACTTTTATATTAGTAATATGACTTAAGTATTATAAAATTTCAAAATATTTACCTCTGGTCTACAACTATAATTAATTTTTCTGTGTGCTGTATATAAGTCGGTTTGAAAAACTGGATACTCTTAAATAGTGTTTGCAATTTTATTATGATATACATATTGTTCACTGAGGAGCTAAGTAGTTTGATTTATCCCAAAAGTAGAAAATGTAATCCCATGTCATTAAACATGTGCATTTAATGGCAAATGCTCCAAGCATCAAGGAAAAGTGGCATCTCTTGTCTTGAACTCAAAATCATGCTACGTTATAATTTTATTCATACTTGAGTGACTTTTGGATAAAGCATTTCATTTCCCTTTCTGAGTTTCTTTTGTTGTTGACAGAAGAGGCATACACTTTTAGCATGACATATCTTTACAGAAATACATATGCAAGTCATTTGTTTTTAAAGAGTATATGTAGGTGGTAAGCTTTTTAATTTCTTGCCTGTCTGAAAATGTACCATTACACCTGATTGATAATTAGCTAGCTATAGAAATAAGTTTTCCCGAGGAATCTCAAAGGAATCGTGACATTGCTTTAAGCATTCAGAGCTCGTGTGTGAAAAAAGCCACTCCCACCCTGATTTCCTAACTTTACATTTTCTTTTTATATTTGGATTTATGAAATTAGAGTATTTCTAAGTGTGTATCTTTAATCTGTGCTTGGCACTCAGCTGATGTTTCAATATGAAAACTTAAGTGTGTGTGTGTGTGTGTGTGTGTGTGTGTGTGTGTGTTTTAGCTCAGGGAAATTACCTCATTTCGATGCTGTCTTTCCTTCCTAGTCACTTAATGCTTTGGTTTCCTCTTTCTGTAATTACACTTAAATAGTTCTTGGATTTTTCTGAGTTTGTTGTGTGTGTGTTTTCTTTTTCTTTTTTTTTCATTTTATTTATTTAACAGTGAGTGAGCGTAGGGGAGGGGGACAGAGGGAGAGAGAGAGACAGACAGACAGACAGACAGACAGAGAGAGAGATTGAGAATCTTAAGCAGGCTCCATTCTCAGAGCAGAACCCAATGCCAGCTTGATCTCACATCCCAGGGAGCATGAATTTAGCCAAAATGAAGAGATGGACGCTCAACCTACTGAGCCACCCAGGAACCTGCATATCTCTTATCATATTTTTTCATCTTTTCTGTTTGCTTAATGTTCTAGGAGATTTTTTTTTGTCTTTATCTGCTGTCATTCCTAATGATTCTATCTATTAAGCCTTTCTATTTTATTTTTAATTCAGCAAACCTAACTAATGTCTGAACCTTCTTTCTTGTCTCTGGAATGCTCCTTTTTCATAGTAACCTATTCTTGTTTTATTAATGCCAGATTCTCTTGAATGTCTCTGAGATTAAAATGATCCTAAAATGTTCTCCTATTATTATATCATTTTTGTTTTATAAAGGACCTGTCATTATGTTTATTCATCTTGAAATTTTTTTCTTTCATGGTTTTGGTTTTCTACAAAAACTAGCATTTTTGGTTCCCTTAATATATGTATAAAGGGCTCTGCTGACTTTAATAAAGGCATTTGACATGTGCTTCCTGTACTCAGTTTTAGTCTGTTCATTAAAAGTACTCTCCCGTGAGTGGAAGGACTGCCTGCAGACTCTGCGTATGTGGGTGGAGTGAGTCAGAAGATAGTAGAGGATGCAGAATATGTTGAAAGACTTGAAACTCCCATAATAGCTAAAGGAAGACTTCATTCTGGGGTGTAGTGCTTTCATGCATTTCCCTCCTGTGTAGTGTGGCTGTGCTTCTCAATTTATGCCCATTGTTGTATCATAATTACGCATAGTGTCCCCTTCTAAAGATGTGGATGATAGCTTATACAGTCACCCTCTTCCTAAGTGGAATGGTCTTCTCTTTCCTCCATTCCAAGTCTCTGGTGGGCTTTGGAGTTACCAAAGGCTTGCTGCTATGTATCTTTCCGTATTTCTAGAACATCATCTTGGGTCTGTTCTAATAAAATCCCACTTTATTAAAAAACTCCTTCTGAGGGTTTAGCTGGACACAATGCTACTACTAACTGCCTTCTGTATACCATGGAAGGGGAGGGAACCCCTGGCCCAGCTTTTCCATGGCAATCTCTTTATTCATTGCTCCTGACTGTAGCCCCACAGCTCTCTTTTGTTCTATATTATCTATTGATTGCAAATTTGGAGCCTCTTTGAGACTTTTCCAAGGTAATCATTTCCTATCTCTTTGCAGCCATCTTCAGTGCTTGTTCTGGGTCTTGGCTGTCATTATTCTGTTTTTTTATCAATATAATCTACCCCTACTGTGTTCTTGTATTAGTTTTCTGTTGCTGCATAGCAAATTACCACAATGTTAACATGTTAAAATAACATCCACTTATTGTCTTAGTTTTTGTGGATCCAAAGTCTGGACTCTGGACTAAAATCAAGGGTAGGGGCATCTGTGTGGCTCAGTTGGTTAAGTGTCCAACTCTTGGTTTCAGCTCAGGTCATGATCTCATGGTTTGTGAGTTCAAGACCCACATCGGGCTCAGCACTGACAGTGTAGATCTGCTTGGGATTCTCTCTCTCCCCCTTCTCTCTGTCTCTACCCTGCTGTACTCTCTCTCTCAAAGTAAGTAAACTTGAGAGAAAATAAAATAAAGAGTAAATTAAGGTCTTATTTGGGTTGTGCTCACCCTGGAAGCTTTATTAAGGAAGAGCCTATTTCTTTCTCTCTCTTTTTTTTTTTTTTTTGATGTTTATTTACGTTTGAGAGAGGGGAGCACAGGGGGAAGAGAGAGAGGGAGACACAGACTCCAAAGCAGGCTCCAGGCTCTGAGCTGTCAGCACAGAGCCCAATGTGGGGCTCAAACTCACTGACCGAGAGAACATGGCCTGAGCCAAAGTCAAACACTTAAGTGACTGAGCCACCCAGGTACTCTGGGAGTAATCTATTGCTGACTCATTTAGGTGTTTAGCAGAATTCAATTCCTAGTGTCTATAGGATCCCTGGACAAGGATCTCTGTCTCTTCCTGGCTGTTGACTGAGAGTCTCTCTTGGCTTAGAGACTGGCTTCAGGTCTTAGCCACGTGGCTGTGCCACAGCTTGGCAGCTGTCTCCTTCAAAGCCAGCATGAGGATATCTCTTTCTAGGGCTCACCTGATTAGGTCAGACCCACCTGAGGTAATCTCCTTTCTCATTAATTCAGAGTGAATTGACTAGTGATCTAATAACATCTGAAAAACTCCTTTAGCATTGCCATATGGTATAACCTACTCACGACAGTGACATCCATCACATTTCACAAGGCCTTTCAGCATTCAGTGGGAGGAGGCTATACCAGGTATGTATACCAGGTGGCAGAAATCCTGGGGAGGGCATCTTAGAATTCTGCCTACCACAGATCCCTACAGAGTAGACTCGGGAACAGATATTTCTATGCAGGAAGTTTACTTCTGAGTGCTGTAAAGATGACCAGTTGTGGCGTAGCATTGAGTGGTGGGAGAAGTTAGCTATGTTATAGTCATAAGGCCTTGGCCAACAGCATAGGAGCTTCAGAAGCTGGAATGGCCCTTTATATTTGTACTGAGTTGGGGGGGAGGCTGTGTTTTTATACCCTGTCCTTGGCTAGTCATTGGATACAAGCTGTCCTGGGAGATGATCTTGTACACTTGAGAGCGGAGTCTACAACCTTCACAACAGCTGGGAGAATAAGATTTCAGTCCTAACAGGGTGCTATGGTCTGAATGTGGCCCTCAAAGCTCATATGTTGAAATCCTCCTGCCCAATATGATACTCTTAGAGGTGGGGCCTTTGGGTGGTGATTAGGTCATGAAGGCATTAAATACAATTTAAAAAAAAAATTAATGTTTATTTATTTTTGAGAGAGAGAGAGACAGCCTGCAAGCAGGGGAGGGCGGGAGGAAGAGAGAGAGAGAGAGAGAGAGAGAGAATCTGTAACAGGCTCCAGGCTCTGAGCTGTCAGCATAGTGCCCAAGGTGGGGCTCAAACTCACAAACCATGAGATCATGACCTGAGCTTAAGTCAGATGCTTAATTGACCTGAGCCACCCAGGTGCCCTGGCATTAAATAAAATTAATGCCCTTATAGAAAAGGTCCAAGAGCACTCCCTTGCCCCTTCTGCCATGTGAGGATATGAGCAGTTTGCAAGCTGGACAAGGCCCTTATCTGACCATCCTGGCACATTGATCTTAGACTTTCAGCCCCAGAACTATGAGAAAAATTCTGTTGCTTATAAGCTACCTAGTCTGTAGAGTTTTGTTCTAGCCGCCTGAATGCAGTGCATTCAGACCCAGGGTGATCTGGGCTGAGCTGTGCAGCATCTATAGCTTAATCTCAACCTGTTTTACTGTCTTCAGGCCAATTATCACCTTATGATCTTATCTAGTTTATTCATCTATTTACTTCTTTATTTAACTCCTACCACCTTCACTAAAATATAACCTTTATGAACACAGGCTTATTACTGTCTTATACTGCTCAGACCTCACATGCTATAATAGAGGTTGGCACTTAGTAGATATTCAATAAACATTTGTTATTGCACAAATGAATTGGTTTTCTATAGTTCAACCCGGAACTTATTAAAAATCTCTGATCTTTTTTTTTCTTTTAACATATCTTTTCTTTCATTTCATGGAGTATGAGATTATAGAAAAATATTGAGTCAGCTATCTGGCGCCTCTTTCCAGATCTGTGGGATGCTGCCATCAGTCTACAGTCTACTCATCATCTCTGACCTCCATGGATTGGTTTCCTCTTATCACCCATCACAAGATGGGAGAACTGGATTCTCCCCAGTGTACCCATTCAGTTTATAGACCCAGGATCCTCCTAATCATTCCTGTTTAGATTTTATCACAACATACAATCTTGTACCCCAATTTCTAGAAATGAATCCATTGGGGGGGGGCTGGGCTTAAGCAATTGTTTGGAAAACTTGGCCCAAGTTCCAAAATACTGAATAATCTGACAATACTTATTATCACTTATATAAATGTATCTATAGACATGACATTGTGCTAAGTTGTTCCATAAATCATTTCTAGTTCTTTCAACAACCTCTTGAAGCAGAGCTCATCATTCCCATACTATAGATGAGTAAACTGAGGCTTGGAAGCTTTTTGTAGAGTTTAACTTGGGGATGTGTTTCCCCAGGTTAAACAAGTAAAAAGAGTTGATGCTTCAAAACCTCATTTTAACCGACTCCAGTATCAATGGTCTTACAATGCTGTTTCTGCTATATGGCTCTCCCAGAGTCTGGAAGTCTGCTGCTTACTACCTTCCATGAAACAAGTTCTGAAAATTTCATGCTCACCAGTGATCAGATGCTCAGATATAGCTTAGCACTGTTCTTACCCTGCAGAGGAAGAGAGACGTGAACGTGGTTGATGACAGCAAACCCCTCCAGCCCCATGCCAGAGCTGTTCTTTATAAATAGCATCATTATGAAATGAGCTAAAGTTCCTTTTTGAGGGATCCTCTCTCTCTTTCTTTCTCTCTTTATATATATATCTATATCTATCTATCTATCTATATATCTATATATCCACGTGCCTGTTTTGCAGTATAAATTCAAGATCTCAGCCATTTGATAGAAGCTTCACCAATTACTCAGCTGAAACACACAGTAGAGTAGCTTAGCAATAGATGTTAGTAGAACTTTCAATGAGGTTTAACATATAAATCATACCATGGAAAATTAATCATTCAGATAATAAAGACAAATGGAGACTAATTTCTAAATAGCCTCCCTTCCTTGCTCCACCCACACGCCATAGAAACACACATTATTAAGAGCATCTATTAGTTAGATTTGCTTGGTGTGTTGCTTCAGAGCTTATAACAGTATTACCAACTTTCTGAAAGAGCTCATTGATCTAAATTGGTTTAATCTCTTGGTTTTCTTTATCATAAATAGTTGTAAAGCAGTGACATTGTACTTTCCTTAGCTGAAGGATAGCTGAGTAAATTCTATAGAATCAGGAGTCAGTGAATTTATCTATCTATCTATCTATCTATCTATCTATCTATCTATCTATCTATAATCTATTTATTTGTTCATCTATCTATCTATAATCTATTTGTTCATTCATTCACTTATTTAGAGATAGAAAGCATGCAGGGGAGGGGTGGAGAGAGACAAAGTCCCAAGCCTGATGCAGGGCTTGAACCTATGAACCACGAGATCATGACTTGAGCCAAAGTCAAGAGTTGGATGCTTAACAGACTGAGCCACCCAGGCGCCCAGGAGTCAGTGGATTTAATGTGATCCCATAGTTATTTTATTTATAAAAATCTCAGCTATTTTAAAAATCAACATTGCTTTATGTTTCTTCAAAAGTTACATATTCTATGAGAGGTTATGAAAAATGTAAAACATTTCAGTGCAATTTCATGATTTCCCTTTTTGCATACTTTTACATTTGAACTAAGTATTTGACAGAAAGAATGACCATCATAAACTGAAAGACATTTTAAGGGAGAACTTAAAAGTGTTTTTAATGTTTATTTATTTTTGAAGGAGAGAAAGAGTGTGAGCGGGGAAAGGGCAGAGTGAGAGGGAGACACAGAATCCAAAGCAGGGTCCAGGCTCTGAGCTGTCAGTACAGAGCCAGATGCAGGGCTCGAACTCATGAGATGTGAGATCATGACCTGAGTGGAAGTTGGACGCCCAACTGACTGAGCCTGGGTGCAGGCACCCCTCAAGGGGACACTTTTGATTCTTTAGTAAATTCATGTGATTACTGTGGGAAAGTGGCCAATGTCCCTCTCTGCAGTTTTACATCAAAAAATGATGAAGCAGACACTTAACTTGTAAGTAAATATGGTCAGCTACTCAGATACCAGGAGCCTTTAATCCTAGGATGCTTCTCACAGGTGGAACATGACATACGATGTTTTTTTCTTAAGAGGGCAAGCCTTCACTTACCTATTTACCTAACATCATTACATATAGAGTAATTCTCATGAAATAACAACTTATGTTGGAAGCAAATACAAAATAAAAAGATCTGAGAAAATATTAGCAATTAGCCAGAAAATGTAAGATGTAAATGAGTTAGTGCATGAAATGTTGAAATTGGTGGTAGCTTGGAGATCTGTGCTCTGAACCATCTTATAAGATGAAAACAGTGATTCCTAATGCAGTTTGGGCAAGTATTCAAGCAGATACAAACTGCTCCAAAATGTAGTAAGAGTCAAAGAGGCACTTTGAGGAAATACACAGGAAACCTGGAATTCTCTATTGGCAGTGTGATCTGGAAAAAACTCAGGGAACCTGAACATACATTTCCACATTCTTGGATTAGGAATTGAAGAAGGTGTTCAGCATGGCTGTTTCATATGTTGGGCTTGCATTGTACCTGGCTCTCTAGTCTTGCTCTGTCTAGTTCCACATCAGTCAATGAATAAAAACCTCCAATTTTTCTTTAAAAAAATGTTCTAAAGAACGCAATAGTAACTGTGTTCTCTTTGGTTTCTGGGCATTCAGATTTTCCTTATATGCCCATCTCATTTCTTTGGATAGCATGCAAGTATGTGAAGGCCTATGACCAAAGGTCATAATAAGACCGAGCAGCGCCTGTGACCCAGAAGTGAAATGCGTAAATTGTAACCGCCTGAGCAGCCACAGTGGGGAGGACATTTTACAGTGGCTCTCACATTTACTTCAATTAAGGTTTTTTTTTATAGAGTGTTTATTGTGTAATTTAGTGATTCCAGTTTCTGCCCAAACTTAGTTACAAACCCATAAACTTTATGGACTTGCTACTGAATCAGGACTTACTAGGGAGGTCTGTTCACATGGTTCTCCATGTACCCTGGGGTGGGAAATAGGTCAATGATGTCTCTAAGAGAGTATCAGCCCAAGTGGCTGACTTCCGCCTATCTCAGGGGGTCCACAAAGCAGTTGTTTGTGACAACCGTACATGAATTTATGCCAGAGTGGACCTCCCACATCTGTGACCGACTTTCTGCTCTCTGGATTTAAGCAACAGAGGATGTTTCCTAGTCCCAAATATTTCTGTCAATATAACTTACCATTTAACTGAAGCCTGCATGTTGGTGATTCATCCACTAAAGTGTGACCACAGGAAGTACATACTCCTGTACCACTACAGGATTGAGGGGGAGGTGCTCAGCCCATCTGACCGGTGGGGAGACAGTAAGCCTGGTAGATATGATCACTGCTAATGCTTGGTCTTCTAGCAGCTGCGTTATTTTTCATTAATGATTGCTTTGATGTAAATGGTTGAAGGAGCCCCGGTGTCTCCTGGGATGTATCTCACTCTCAGAAAGCAAAGTGAGGTAAATCGAAACAATATGCTCACTTGGAAGCTTGACTTGTATTTGTACAACACATCTATTGTTCTTGTGGAGAGATAACCCTTAAAAGTTTTTTTAAAGTAACAAAGTAAAGTCTGATTTCTAAATCTGTATTGCTGGCTCAGACTTTGTTGACAAGTAAAATTAGTTTTTTGAGGACAAAGTAGCTAAAAGACTCTGTTTGTGATTATTAAAAATTAAATTATATATGAAGTGATTCACCTTGGAATCAAACTTTATTCCCAGGTCATCCAAACAACTCTCCAAAATTGCCAAAGGAACACGATAATCCAAGTTCTTGGAGAGTGTCATTTGGGAAGCTGACCAATAAATAAAATGAAATGTCAGGAGTTTAGAGCAGTAATAAGGATATCAGTATACTTCAGGTTGTATAAAATCTAGCCAGGAACTTTCACTGGACAGAAGCCAAAGCTAAGAAAGAACCCTGATATTAGGCAGTCTTATAAAGGACTGACTGACAAGACATCAATACCTGTAGGAAGAAGTTTCAAGTATCCCCCAAGAATGTCAATCACTTTAATATAGAAGTATTTTCAGAATTTAGGGTCTGTAAAGCATTCTTTTATGACTTCTTATAGGACACTGAATTTTGTACCAATCATACTTTCATTTGTTCACTTATTTCTTCATTTATTAAATTTTTATTATGATTTGGGGACTGTGACAGTCATTAGTGATACGTAGTTCTGGCAATCAAGAGGTTCACAATGCTGTGTAGAAGACATATGACTTACATTTTGTGTGTTTTTTGAAGTATAATTTACATAAGATGAAATTCACCATTTTTAAAATTTGAGTATAATCGGCACTAATACTACATTTTTTTCAGGTTTACAGCAGAGTGATTTAACAAATTTATACACTATGCTATTCTCACCAGAAGTGTAGCTACCACTGTCCTCATACATGAACTCACCGATTTTAAGTGCACAATGGAAGTTAACAATGTTAACTGCATGACTATACATTCATGACATTAGTCACATTTTTATCACTGTCAAAGTTCTCCAGCTCCTCTTTACAGTCAATTCTACCTCATCTACCCTATGCCCATGGCAATCACTATTCAATTTTTTCTCACGATAGTTTCGATTTTTTCCTAGAATTTTATATAAAGGGAATCATATAATACATAGTCTTCCATGTCTAGCACAGAGCCCAATGTGGGGTTCGAACGCACAAACTGTGAGATCATGACTTCAGCTGAAGTCAGAAGCTTAACCAACTGAGCCACCCAGGTGCTCCTAAAGTGGAGTCATCTAGACCAGTCACTCAAAAGTCAGACTGAATGCATTAAATACCATCAACTCTGCTTATTTGTCTGTGGTCTTTGGACCACCTTACCTGTCTTAGACTGAGTTTTTTCATCTGACCTGTTTATAGAGTCAGACACTCTGTAGCTCAATACCTGGTGGAGCTCTGGGGGGAAGGGCAAATCCCCAGGAGCAGACAGAGGGGTCCTCTGGGTCCTCAGGCCACACGGGGAGAGGTGGTTCCCCTGCTGGGAGGACATTTGGTAGAATCCATGAAGTCTCCCCACAGACAAAGGTCCTAACAGACCCCAGATTACAGCCACATTTGCTGTTGTTGGAAGAAGGACGCTAGGGTGTGGTGATGCTAGGGTGGTGCCAGATGTGTGTTGTGATTTACCATAGTCCCTGAATGATAACACCACAGCCCCAAACCTCTGGGACACAGCAAAGGCAGTCATAAGAGGGAAGTATAGAGCAATGCAGGCCTTCCTAAAGAAGGAATAAAGGTCTCAGATACACAACCTAACCTTATACCTCAAAGAGCTGGAAAAAGAACAGCAAATAAAACCCAAAACCAGCAGAAGATGGGAATAAATAAAGATTTGAACAGAAATCAATGCTATCAAAAAAAAAGCCCACAGTAGAACAGATCAATGAAACCAGGAGCTGGTTCTTTGAAAGAATTAACAAAATTGATAAACCCCTAGCCAGTCTGATCAAAAATAAAAAGGAAAGGACTCAAATAAATAAAATCAATAATGAAAGAGGAGAGATCACAACCAACACTGTAGAAATACAAACAATGTTAAAAGAATATTATGAACGATTATATACCAATAAATTGGGCAGTCTGGAAGAAATGGACAAATTCCTAGAAACATATCTAAACTACCAAAACTGAAACAGGAAAAAATAGAAAATTTGAACAGACCCATAACCAATAAAGAAATTGAATTAGTAATCAAAAATCTCCCCCAAAAAACCAAGAGTCCAGGGCCAGATCACTTTCCAGGAGAATTTTACCAAATATTTAAAGAAGAATTAACACCTATTCTTTTGAAGCTGTTCTAAAAAACAAAAATTATATATATAATGGAATACTACTTGGCAATCAAAAAGTAAAATCTTGCCATTTGCAACAATGTGGATGGAACTAGAGGGTATTATGCTAAGTGAAATTAGTCAGAGAAAGACAAATATCATATGACCTGCCTCGTATGTGGAATTTAAGATACAATACAGATGAATATAGAGAAGGGAACCAAAAATGATATAAAAACAGGGAGGGTGACAAAACAGAAGAGACTTAAATATAAAGATCAAACTGAGCCAGAGGGGATTTGATTGGGGGATGGGCTAAATGGGCGAGGGGCATTAAGGAAGACACTTGTTGGGATGAGCACTGGGTGTTATACGTAGGGGATGAATCACTGGACTCTACTCCTGAAATCATTACTGCACTATATGCTAACTAACTTGGGTGTAAATTTTTAAAATCAATTAATTAATTAATTAATTAAAAAATAAACATAAAAATTGTTTCTCTATTTTAAAACAATGAGAAATAACTATGTGTAGTCAAAAGGGAAAAATATTGCATTTGCCCAAATGTGGAGTAATTTGCAAAATGAATATAGTCGTCTAACTTGATCTGAATTATCTCTGCTTCATTGTGAGCCACAAAAGTTGATTTAACGTAACTCTGAAAATTGCTAAAGTTGAAATTTCATTCCTGACTCTAAATCAACACATCATCAGGAGAGAAGGTTTGTATGTTGAATTGCTTGGGGTATGTCGGTTGCAGTCATTGCTTTCTGTATCCCTAGGCCATTCTCTCTTAAATCCCCTAAATCTAAAATCTCAAAATAATCCGCTTACGGTCTTCTTCTCCAAAAATCCACTCAGAGTGGATCACATGAGTGGACTTCCTTGTGGAATGTGTTCTCAGGACCTCTGTCCATTAAGACCTGTTAACAGGTACGTCGACAGTAGGTTTGCAGCTAAAACTTTTGGTTCAGCAGTAATGTTTACGTAATTGCATATTTTGGGTCATTTACATTGTGAAAATATTGTCAGGCTCCACTATTCAACAGCTTGCTCCTATTTCGTAGAGTATATGGTCTACTTTCAGAAAGTAGCCCTTGGAAGAAAGTTAAAAATTGAGTATTAAATTTTTTTTATAGTACAGGCAAAGAATGAAAAAGAGTATTATTAGATTATCAAATATCTTGGTTGTAGAAATACAAATGACTATCAAAAGTAAACATCCATTGATATAAAAATTCTACAGTGTGAAGTAGTAATGGATTTTTAAGGCTAAAACTTATATGAACTTTTAAAATGTGTGATGTAAATATACTCCAATAATACATATAGGATTCATTTTTTAAAGATGGGATTAATTTCTGTTTGTTTTTAATTTTTATAAATGTCAAAGTAAAATGTGTTATGAACAATGCAGAGAATAGAATTTTTTGAAATTTCTTAGGGCATTCATAATTTATCATGCTGTCTGTCTTTTCCCCAAACACCTTGGTATTTTTGAAATAAAATTGTAAAATAGAGTATATTCGAGATCTGCATAAAATGTTTCTTGCAAAAAGGAAGAAAGAGAAAAGATCTGAAGGCTCTACACCATATCTCCCTGACATTTTTCATTTCACATTTTTAATATGATTGCATATCCACTTATTCATTCAACAGATGTTTATTGATCTGTTATTTGCCAGGCACCATTTTCAAGGATGAAGATATACTAGTGAAAAAAAAAAAAAAAAAAGATTCCTGTCTTCACAGAGTTTTTAGTCCAGCAGGGGAGATATACAATGGAATAAAAAGGTAAAACATAGGATATAGTAGATAGCAATATGTACTGAGGCTATAAGATAAAGCAGGAAAGTGGGTTTAACTTTTAGTTAGAATGACCAGGTAGGGCTTCAGTGGGAAAGTGACTTCAAATACTTGAAGGAGTTAGAGAGCACGTTGTCTGGGGAAAGGGTGTTCATGACAAGGAAACGGCAAATGTAAAAATCTTGGGTGGGAACATGTTTGCTGTGTGGAGAACAAGGAGTCAGCATGACTGTAATAGAGTGACTGTGTCAGTGAAGCCACTGATACTCTATCTGCCTGTATAACTAAGCATACGGGTAGTCTAACAGGTACTATTTTCCAACCATGCTTTAGTGGTTCCAGATCTAGGTCAATTGAAAACAATGCATGACCTATTTCGGGCCAGTGCTTACTTTCTATGTTTTTATTTTTTAACGACTCAATTTTTTAGATTAGTTTTAAGTTTAAAATAACATTACAAGGGAAGTTGAGGGATTTTCCATTTACCCCATCTCACACCTGCATAGTGCTCCCTGTTATCAACATCGTGCGCCAGAATGGATTTTTTTTTTTTTTAACCAAGGATGAATCTATATCGACACATCATAAACACTCAAATTCCATATATACCTTAGGGTTCTTTCTTGGTATTGGACATTCTATGAGTTTAGACCAATGTGTAGTAACAAATACCCATCATTGCAATATCGCACACAGTATTTTCACTGCCCTAAAAATCTTCCGTGCTCCATTTGTTAATCTCCCCTCCTCCATGCTGCATGCATTGATTTATTTACTGTGTCCACAGTTTTGCCTTTTCCAGGATGTCATATAGTTGGAATCAAACAGTATTTAGCCTTTTGAAACTAGCTTCTTTTGCTTACTGAGATGCACGTAAGGTTCCTCCATGTCCTTTTATGTCTTGATAGCTCATTTATTTTTAGTGCTGAATAATATTCCATTGTCTGGATGTACCACAGTTTATTTATCCATTCACCTACTGAAGGACATCTGGTTGCTTCCACATTTTGGCAATTATGAGAAAAGCTGCTATAAACATCCTTGTGCAGGTTTTTGTGTGAACATAAATTTTCAGCTCTTTTGGGTAAATACCAAAGAGTGTGATTGCTGGATCATATGGTAAGAATATGTTTAGTTTTCTAAGAAACTGCCAAACTGTCTTCCAATGTGGCTTTACCATTTTACAATTCCACCAGCAATGTATGAGAGTTCCTATTGCTCCACATCCTTGCCAGCATTTGGTGTTGCTTACTTACTTTTCGCTTCTATGAGAAGTGTTGCTTCTAACACGAATTAGAATGGAATTAATTTGTTAGTCTATTCCTTGGCTTTGATCAAAGAAAGGATTTGGGGAAATGAAAAGCTCTAATGTCTTCGTTAAATTAATTGAAATGTGTAAAAATTTGAAAGGCAAAACCGAAAAAAATTAATTGACATTTTGCCACCTCCAACGTAATTCAACAGACATTTTATTGAGATCCTTTAATGTAAAAAGTTTGCTGCTTGTTCCTTTGGGGGATATGATTAGCAAAAAGCCATGGACTACAACTTTCGCAGTTCCAACTTTCTCAGGGCCCTTTAACAAAAGAACCTAATAATCTGTTCTAGTAATACTGTTGCTTTGCTCGGAGGGTCTTGCTTAATTTGCTTGCAAGCCGTGTTTTCTTAATACAGAAATTTACTATGCCTCTGCGAAGTGGGTAGATATTAAAGTCTACTCTCAATTTTTTTTTCAGAATAGTAAAAAGATCTCCAGTGTTTGTCCTCAGCTGCCTGTGAGATCCTCGTTATTCTGTGTATTGGAGCAGGTGCTTATAGACGGCCACTTTGCACCTGCAGCAATGGGCAAAGTGGTGCCTAACTGTCACATAACTTCAGAATGTGGTTCCTCTTCAAAACGTGGTTCCTCTATCCTGGAAGTACTTCAGTGTTAAGCAGATGAGCTTTCTTCAAAAAGAATTTTCTGTGTATCCATTGTCAGAGCTAACAAATATCTGTGATAGTTCTTTCCCTCACTACACTGGATCCTGTGGATTGTTTCCTTTTTTTTTTTTTTTTAACTCCGGTTTATTTAGACTTCACTTCCTACTCTTCGCTTTTCTCCCTCTTCCTCTCATTGGTTTTTGTGATTTCCATCCAATGGCCTTGTACCTGGATTCCCTCTATTTTGAAAGAAAGTTTTTATTTCTCACAATGGATTGGTGAAGGTTATTTGCTACACTGTTTGGAAGGATCCTGCAACTAAATCTAGGCTCAGGAGGACTGAGTGTTGGGATTAATTAGTAATGAGACAGTGTGAGGAAATAGTAGTTGTTGCAGGACCTCACTGTGCTTTTGGCTTTCATGGATGGTGTAATCCCCTTGTACCAAAACTACCATTTTAATTTTTTTATGGTTTATTTAATTTGAAAGAGAGAGAACAAGTGGGGGAGGGGCAGAGAGAGGGGGGAGAGAGAATCCCAAGCAAGCTCCACCCTCATCATGGAGCCCAATGTGGGGCTCTATCTCACAACAATGAAATCATGACCTGAGCCAAAATCAAGAGTTGGACACTTAACCAATATCTATCCAGGTGCCCCCCAACCTAATCCCACAGATTACAATATGAGGTCATGTTATGCACAGTCCAGGTCCTTGAGCTACCATATCTCAGCAAATGTTTGCTGAGAGCTACTTGCAAATGTGTGGAAGGAATTACTTGCTCACTTTGTATATAGAAGATACTCAAGATATGAAAATTTGTGATATATGATTTTTAATGGGATGAAGCCTTTAATAGTTGAAATCACTTGGGATCATCTCTTTCAGACTTTCTACTTGATAGATCATTTATGGCCAATGGTATTAGCAGGGAGGCTGGATAGCTAAAAGAATCATTAAGTTTCAGGTTCCTGAAAACTTGTGGGATTTATTTCCCACTTTTTGGAATGCATGTTACTAAGGCATTTAGAGTTCCTGCTAGTTCCTGTTCATAATGTCCAATAAGCATGATGTCATCAGTGTGATATTGTATAAAATTCCAAGACGATCAACATCTTTGGGTGCTAGATTATGTCAGACTATGGAGTCGATTTAGTTGCAATGCAAGAATGTGAAGGTGCGTTGCTTTCCTTGCTAAGTAAGAACAAACTTTCTGGCGGGACCTGTAATTTGGTATAGACAAAAAGGCATTTGCTGGGTTAATAGCTGCATACCAGAGTCCAGATATTGTATTCATTTACCCCTTGAAAAATAAAATACCATATCTGAAGTAGCTGCCATGCAGTTGGAATAATGACCTGCATAACTTTATAACAACCCATGATCCATCTGCCTTTTGCATAGAGCCAAAAGGATTAGAATGCTATATGAGTTATCATCCTTTCACCTTTCAGATTTTTGGTGAAGTCCATGCTGTCTCTAATTCCATCAGGAATCAGCTGTGGCTTACTACTCTGGTTGAGAGAGAAAGTTTCAGAGGCCACTACCTCATCATCAAACTATAACAGCCCTACCTTCAGAGGTAAGAGAGATCAGATGGTGATTCTGTGAGTGTACAAACATGACTATTCAAACTTTATATGCAGAACCTGAGGATATAAATAGAGGCCCAAAATTCCATTTTATCAGTTGACCTCCATAAGCCCCACATTGACTAGCAGACCACAGTGGCATTATAAATCAGTAGAGCTAGAATCTAGGAATCTTGAGTTAGGAGCGGATGTTTTCCTTTTCCCAGAGTGTGATCACCGTATATATAAGCACCTTATGGAATGCTTAGAAGATATTTCAGAATATAATTGTGGTGGTGCTGAATGAACCCCCTGCATTCTGCACTTATGAACTTGGTTAGGGCTGCACTGGGTGAGAAGATGTGCTTCACCATTGTGGTGATCCACGATAGACTTCTGCTCACGTGGGCTAGAACTTGATCTTAGCCAAAAGGCCAATAAGTGATGGACTAGAATTTTAAATTATAATTTTATATATATATATATATACATACATACATATATACATATACATGCATACATATATACACACATATAAAAACTATGCTACATGTATAAATATATACATATAAATATTTATATGCACATTTATTTATACACATATATTTAGTAGGCTATTTGTTTTATTGAAATATTGTGATCAATAAGCCTTACTGCAGATACCTGCAGGTCAAATATAATTGCTTATTATGGTAATGATGCAAACCTTGTCTTTAGAGGTTAAGTTGGCCCCTAACATTCCAGAATTTCACTTTAAAATCTATTTTAAAATCAGGAAACTCATTTCAGTTATGGCATTTCTCACCATTATCCCTAGCTTATGAAAGACAGCCATCTGCCATAAAGCTCTTCTAAGCATGTAGTGGCCCCATCATTAACACATTTCTCAACACGTTAGTGAAGAGAGTACTCTGGATTCTCAAGGGACATGTTTGTGTGAATATTCAGGTATACTCCCGGGTGCCTATCTTCCTAAGCCTCGTGGTCCTTTCTTCTATTTTATACCAAGGAAGTTCTGGCATCTCATCCTGATTGAATTAGGTCACTTTGGTGTTCGTGTTTCAGTAATCATTCAAGCAAACTGCTGGAATTCCTCACAGTTACCTAATTCTCTGTTAAGTTAAACCATAATAATATACTTGCCTTCATCCAATAGTATATTTTACCATTCTTGGTCTAATATTTATAGAATCTACTCCCATAGTTATTCTACAAGTTTCTGCCAATGTATATTTGCAAAATTTTGCTATTATTTTGGAGTATGAACCCTTTTCTCCCAAATGGCTTGGCCCTTGCCTCCATGGACTGTGTTGACATACAACTCTAGTTGCAGGTCTTGAGGCAGTGAGAAGTGCTGAGGAGAAAATACATCCCTTTTTTTTTTTTTTTTTAACATTTATTTATTTTTGAGACACAGAGAGACAGAGTCTGTGTCTCCCTCTCTTTCTGCCCCCTCTCCTGCTTGGGCTCTGTCTCCATCTCTCAAAAATAAATAAACATTAAAAAAAAGAGAGAAAGGATTCTTCCTTGTAGAGTTTAGGGTTTGGGGGTTTTGTTTTGTTTTTAATATGTTTTGGTCCATACTTCTTTGATATATATGTTCACATATATTGTGTGTATTGGGGAGAGGTGCCAGTGGTTTCTCACTGTTCTGGATAGAATGAGGGCATTTCATGGTTTTCTACAACCTAACTGGGGAGCTTCCATTCAGTAATCTGGATTCTGTCTTCATCCTGTTTGCTACAACCTACCTCCCAGGCACGCAAAGGCCCTGGGTCTATAGCATCTCTGTCTAACCCAAACTTTCAATAAAACCTTTCTCACACTGAGGGTAATGGGGTGTCTTCTCTTGACTTCTATGTAATATATAGACTATTTCTTTTTTTTAAATTAATTTAAAAAATAAATATATTTTTGAGAGAGAGAGAGACTGAATGAGCAGGGGAGGGGCAGAGAGAGAGAGGCAGACCAGAATCCAAAGCAGGCTCCAGCCTCTGAGCTGTCAGCACAGATCCTGATGAGGGGCTCGAACTCACAATCTGTGAGATTGAATGGTCTCTTAAATTAATTTAAAAAATAAATATATTTTTGAGAGAGAGAGAGACTGAATGAGCAGGGGAGGGGCAGAGAGAGAGAGGCAGACCAGAATCCAAAGCAGGCTCCAGCCTCTGAGCTGTCAGCACAGATCCTGATGAGGGGCTCGAACTCACAATCTGTGAGATTGAATGGTCTCAGCCAAAGTTGGCCGCTTAACCGACTGAGCCACCCAGGTGCCCCTAGACATCCTTTTTGAAGGCATTAGCCATAGAGAAGGTTATAGAGTCTTTGGGTAAGGGAAGGTGATGCACCTCAAAACCTAAGGAACTGCTTCTGTTGGCAAGTGAGGCTCAGACATATCAGATTAAAAATAACTCAACTTTCTCTAGGTTGAACAAAATTTCCTCCTTCCAAGTTCAGGCATTCATTCCTTCTAAACAATTCCTAAACTTTTACATAAGAAACTCTGTCTGTCTGTAAATTCATCTTATATTGTAATTATGCAACTCACAAAATTATATTTTGATTAGACATACCTGCCTTATGAATGCAAGAAATAAGAGGTTCTTTTATAGCTGCTAAAGATACTGTCTGGTCTTCTATGACCTGATGGCAGAGAGAAAGCTCATTCCCAGTTCTTATAGTTACACTTACTATTGTAACTGTCAAGTGCTTCAGCCACTTTGTTATTCAAAGCCTTGTCTTCCATAGGAAATTTATCCCAAGAAGACACCGCCATAATTTAAGTCATTTTGCTATTGTTGCGTCTTACAGATTACCAGTATCCCATTTGTCATTGGCAAGGAGATTTCACTGGGTTCAAAGTTAAAGAGGTAAGTAATCTAATTATAGAATCCTATCTTTGAGGGTCAGTTTCCTGGGTCTACTTGTGCTACCAGTTCTTCTATCAATCAAGAGGTAAAAACAGATATTTCAAATGGAGAACTTTAATATAAAGAATTGGTTACTTGGTATTTTAATTATCTGTTGTAACCAACAACCAATTACCTCAAAATTTAATAGCTTGAAACAACAATAATACATTTATTATCTCAAACAGCTTCTGGTTCAGGAATCCAGGAGAAACCTAGGATCTCTTATGAGATTGCAGTCAAACTGTCAGATGGGATTGCAGTTATCTGAAGGCTTGGCTGAAGAGGGAGAATCTGCTTCCAAGATGGCGCGCTTATGTAGCTATTGGCAGGAAGGCCTCTGCTTCTTGCTGGCACTTGGCAAAGAGTTTCAGTTTCTCCCTACATGGGCCTCCCCACAAGGCTGTTTGAGTGTCCTCATGACATAGCAGTTGGCTTCTCTCAGAGAGTGATCTAGGAGAGAGAGCAGGATGAAGCTGTGATAGCTTTTATGACCTAGCCATACACCATCATATCTGTCATATTCTACTCATCTGAGGCAAGTCACTAAGTCCAGCCCACAATCAAGGGGAGATGAATTAGGGTCCACCTTTTGGAGAGAATAATATTGAAAAATTTGTGACATATTTTAAAACCATCACCCACCGGTATTAGAAGCCTTAAAGAGCAGATAAGGAATGTCAAGGTTAAGTCCAATATATTAGTATGTGTGAAAACAGATACTACTCTTGGTGTTGAAGGAACAAAAGGGCACTGGTCTGTGTAGTGACTCAGAGGACTGGTCTGTGTGGCTGGTGCTTTGAGTGATGAATACCATGTGGCCATTGTGTGGATCTCTGAGGAGGCTACCCTGAGACTATTATTCAGCTCTCTGGGGGAGAGATGCTGTGGGACTCATGCTCTCTGAAAAGTGCATGGTGTCGCTGGTACTCTGTCACTGAAGGGGCATAGCCAGCCCTGAGGGGCTGAAGCAATGTTGATATGGTATTTGTTTTCTGCTGCTAGAGGAAAACTTATAGGAACTGTAAATAGAAAAAGAGTTCATTCTTCCCTCCTCCTGTCTTTCAATTTCACACTAGTCTCTTTCACTGACAGAAACTAACAGGAATCCACCTGGCAAGGGAATATTGAAAATATAGTGCAAAGAAGCAGAGTGAGGATGGGTTGACTTGGCACTGAGAGATAATAGGTAACTAACTGGCATAGCCGGATTTTGGCTTATGTTTTTCTTTCAGGTACTATGTCTCAAGTCACCCTTCTTAATTCTTCACAATGAACTATGAAGACCATCATATCTGGTCCAGATCCCTGCATAACCTCTTCGCAGTAAGTGGCTGGTGTATGAATTGGATACTCTGCATTAAAAGTATTTAAGATGAGCAGATTTGGGGTAGATGGATTTTAATAGGATAAAAGCTTGAAAAGTTGAAATCATTTGAGATCATCATCTATTTCAGAACCCCAGTAGCCAGTTGTGAATGGAGGTTATACATAGGTTGGGTACCTAGATGTCTCCATCAGGCCACCAATACTGGTCCAACCTGTCTTTCTTTCCCTTTTCCATGTTCTTCTGGAACATATGGTAAATATGCCTCAGTTTATAGTGGTCCTATAAGGTTTTTTTCCAGGCCAGAACTGAACCAAATGACCCCTTGAAGGTTCGCAGCATTAGAGAAGATTATGAATTGGGCACTGTTTTAGGTCTCTGCGAAAGAATATTATCATTGCATAAGTAATTCAGAATCTTGGCCCTTCCCAAGTATTTATTGAACAATTAACCCAAAATGGGAAAGTTCTTCCCATTCACTTTGCCAAACACCCAATCCAATCCCAGTTGCTTTTCATATCCTGAACAGGTTTTGGTCCCAATCTAAATTCTAGGAGCTGCCACCAGGGACTCTATGTTGCTCTGACACTTGATATGTAAGGAGTGTCTGCAGTCTGTGTGGGTAAACCAGTTCAAGTATATTTCTGCCATCTTAGCTTATACCATTCTCCTTTACATTCTCATTGCACAACCCTTAAAGAATGTTTCATGTGAAAATAAATTTAGTAGACGCAATCAGGAACTTAATGGAAAAATGCACAGTAGAAGCTAGCAATTGAAAGACATTTTGCAATTTCTCTTGTGGTTTATGAGTCTTCAATTTGGTCTGGCCACTCACTTCCTGGCCAAACAATGAGGAAGGTAGAATTTGTCATTGTCTCAGTTCTTCCTTTCCCTTTATAGTTCTATTTCTTCCCTCCAGGGTGCTATTTTATGTCTCACTCTGATGGTGCCTTTGTGATTGGATGACTTGATATAATTCACAGGTTCCCTGTATATACATTTTCTCATCTGATTATTTGACCTAGTCAACCCCTCTCTTTGGATGTCCACTAGGTACTTCACACTTAAAATGCCCCAACGAGCTCCTGATCATCACACCTCCTCCCCCCAAACACGCACTACCCTCCACATCAGTTGATGAAAACACCATCCTTCCAGTTGTTCAGGCCAAAAAACCTGAGCTTTTCTTTTTCTCTTAATGTTTATTTTTGAGGGAGGGTGGGGCAGAGAGACATGGAGACACAGAATCTGAAGTAGTCTCCAGACTCTGAGCTGTCAGTCAGCACAGAACCTGACGCCGGGTTCCAACTCGCGAACAGTGAGGTCAGGGCCTGAGCTGATGTCAGACATATCCAATTGAACCACCCAGGCACCCCTAAATCAGAACTATTCTTGTCTGTTCTTTATTCCTCATAATCAATGTTAGCCAATCTTATTGGCTCCACTATCAAAATGTATCCAGAATCTGTTCATTTCTCACCGTCCACTACCACTTGTCCACACTGCTGTCTCCTCTCACCTAAATCAGTGCCATAGACTCCCACCTGGTATATCTGCTTCTGTCTTTGCCCCAATTCAGTCTCTTCTTAACATAGCAGCAGCATGATCCTTCACATGCATCGTAAGTCCAAGCATGTCATTCTTCTGCTCAAACCCTCCAATTGCTTCCCATCTCACTCAGCCTAAGCCTGTTTTTTTATTTTTAATGTTTGTTTATTTTTGAGAGAGAGAGAGAAAGGTAGAGACAGAGCACAAGCAGAGGAAGAGCAGAGAGAGAGGGAGACAGAATCCAAAGCAGGTTTCAGGCTCTGAACTGTCAGGATGCAGGGCTCAAACCCACAAACTGTGAGATCATGACCTGAGCTGAAGTCGGACGCTTAGCCAACTGAGCGCCCCAGTGCCCCAGCTTAAACCTGTCTTTAAAAATGTTCACCAGGGTTCTGTGATGACTGGACCCCCTCACTAATCCTCTGATCTCATCTTCTACTTCTCTTCCCTTTGTTTCCTCTAGATGAAACACACTGTCCTCTTTGTTCTTTTTCTTTTAACATATCATACAAATTCCTCTCTCGTGATGTTTGGACTAGCTTTTCCCTCCATCTGGAAAATCCCTCTTGTTCCTATATTTGTAATGTTTGCTCCAACCCACCATCAGTTTTCTCTCAAATGTTACCTTCTCAGTGATGACCTCCCAATCACTCAATTTAAGTTGGCAGCCACCTTTACTTTCTGTCTTGTATGTTCTCTCCCTTTTCCCAATTTTATTTTTATTCATTAATCACTATTTGACAAACCCAAGCAGCCAAGAAAAAATACATTTTACTGATATATTGTTGATTGCCTAGCTTTCCCCAGTATAATATAAGCCATATGAGGTCTTGGATTTTTGTCTGTTTTGTTCATTCCTACATCCCAAGTACCTTAAGAAGTGCTTGGCACATAGTAGGCCTTCAGCAAATATTGGTTGAATGAAAAAATGTATAAGTATATGCATTAAAAAAAATAAATCTCTTAAACATGATATGGGGGGACTAGATGATCTATAAAGCCCTTTCATTTCTAAATCTAGAAAAATGCAGCTCAGGATGGGATTCCTTCTGGGCTGCAGTATAGGCTACATATTTAACACCTGGTAATATACTAGCACTAAATAATAAAAGCCATTGCCAGCCTCAAACAACCACCCTGTCCTTATTGATCATGTATACAGGCTACTTACCAACCTTGCTTCTACTCAGGAGTATCTATATTTTAAAAGGATTCTCTTAAAGATCGGGAAGCCAAAGGTTATCATATTGTAATAGAAATTTCAGCATTCTAGTGTTCCAGTAGTAGGAAATATTTGACAGTTCATCACACCTCTAGAAAGGATGTCTATTCTGCACACTCATAAGGTTAACCCTGAATTTTTATGTAAATCTCAGAGATATAAACATACTAGGAGTAGAATTTGTGTGATGCTTTTTTCCTTGGGTTAGTATAATTTTTCCTGCTCTGGTTTAGTTGTTGTTTAACAGTTGAGTGGAAAAACAAAGCAGGTTGTTGTTGTTGTTGTTGTTGTTGTTGTTGTTGTTGAGTCCTTAGGAATATATCTGAGGAGGTTGACACTAAGTTGGAAGCCCTCAAAGAGCTCTCAGTAATGAAATAATTAGCCAGAAAGTCATCTCCAATCCATGTCAACATTTGATAGTGGCATAATACACACTGCTTTAGCCTATTGTGGGCATTCTTATTTTAGAGTAAAAATATTCATGGAGAAGGATTACATAAAAAACAGTGCCCAGATCTCCAGTTCAATGGCAAGATATGAAAGGATTTGTTCATTCATTCCTTCAACAATATATATTGACTGCTTACTACATGCAAGTCACTTTTTTAGGCTTTTGTGACCTTCCTTTTCACAAAATGGGTTGCATATTTCATTCATTCATTCACACAATACCAACTGAGTGCCAAACATGTGTCAGATGCTGGGCTAGGTACTGGGTATACAAACTTAGCTGGTCATGGACCTTGTCATTGGGAGCTTTCTTTCCAGGAGAAGGGAGACATGTTTTTGATATCTGGGCAAAGAGAGGGGCAGGGCAGAAGGAAGGGGTAGTCAATTCTATCTTAGTGTTCTGGTAAGATAAATCAAGAATTCCTAGAGAAGGGGGTGACTGGAATGAGTCTTGGCAAATGAGTAGGTGTTTGTTTGGACAGGAGATTGAAGACAGGAGGCCGACTTCTCGGGCAAAGGGTTTCAGTAAGAGCAAAGGCAGGGAGTTATGAAACCACCTAGAAGAGTTAGAGTTCTAAGAATTGTGAGGCCAAGACAACTGTGAGGACAGATAATTTAGGGTCTTCTATGTCATTTTAAGAATTTTGCTCTTTGTTCTGTAAACTATGGAGAGCCTTTGAAGGATTTTAAGAAAGGGGGATACATGGTCTTTCTTAGCTTTTTAAAGATCACTATCACTTTGGTAACATTTGGAGAATGAATTATAGGAAGTGAGATTAGACATGGGGAGACAGTTAGGGGGCTATTTCCAAACTGAGATAAAGGTGGTTCAGCTGACCTCTGGCGATCAAAGCAGGAAGGAGAGGATGGTACAGGTATGAAAAGTGGTAAGGACACAGGATTGACACGGTTAGCAGAGGGAGGTGAGATAAAGGGAGAAGAAGAAATTCTTGCTTTCTTGCTTGAGTAAAGGAGTAAGTAGTGGTATCATCTACAGAGAAAAGAAACTTAGGAGGAGAGCCATTCTTGGTCTTGACAGGAAGTCTAGTTTTGGAGTTGTGTGTGTCATCTGGGAGAGGCCCACCGATAGCATCCACCAGTAAGCATTGGTAAGCTCATTCAGAAGGTGTCTGCAGAGGAGACAAGTTTGGGGTTGCTGGCATTATGAGAGGGGAGGCTGGGGAAGTCCCTGCAAGACTTTCCAAACCTCTAAACCAGAAATAGGTTCATCATCTAAAATTTTTTTTCAGTTAATATATTTGGATCAAGATGCAAAAAATGTAGCTGAATGAATGACATAAAATGGCAAAGATGGTTCTAACCATTCACCTCCATGGTGAAAAGCCGGGAGTCTGCCTTAACTGCAGGAATCATGTCCATGTGTGTTGGAGGCCCTGACTAGGCCCTGGTGGCCAGCTCCTCTGATGGCTCCTCTGATGGCTGGCTAAGACTCAATATTGAAGTATTAGAATTCTATGCCTTGAGTTTCAGGTTAACTCAAGTTAAAATCTATTCTGCCCTGTTAAGTGGTAGGGTTTAACATTTGCCTATCATATATACACACTATAATAATAAAGTTTTGGGGTCCCTGGGTGGCTCAGTCCGTTAAGCGACTGACTTCAGGTCAGGTCATGATCTCACAGCTCATGGACTTAAGACTCACATCAGGCCCCCTGCTGTCAGCACAGAGCCTGCTTGGATCCATTGTCCCCTCTCTCTGCCCCTCCCCTGCTTGTGTGGGCACGGGCACATTCTCTCTCTCTCTCTCTCTCTCTCTCTTTCTCTCAAAAATAAACATTAAAAAATATAATAACAAACTTTCCATGACTTGCCGCCAAAATATTTGATTGCTTCCATGCCTGTGACCCCGTAACACTAATACTCTATCATTGTTCCAATCTTGTGCTATTAATATTATGCTTTCCATGACATCTCTGTTAGACTGTGTCTCTAAGCACAGGGGACTCACCGTATCCATCACTATATCCAGGCTCAAATACAGTAGGTATTCAGTTATATCTTTGAGTGAATGAACAACCCTTCACTCAAGCTACATTAGGTGGCTTGGAGAAGGTTACATAGCCAGAGAGAGTTGAGACCCAAACCTGGGTTTTCTCGTGCCAACTCCTTCCCTGTGCTCTCTGCGTTGAGGTCCCTGCCCAAGAAGAGGTTTTAGAAGAGCACCGGGCCCTTCTGAGAAGTATGGGGTAAATGAGATTTTGTCTCAGAACATGGCAGCTGGGAATAGAGGTGAAAAACTACATCCACTGCCAATTTTGTCTTGAGTAGCCTTGAAAGCTAACATTTTATAAAGACACCACTGAGCTCAGATTTCCACAGAGGGCAGGTCAGCAGTAATCCTGGCATTATGTGCTCTCAGGCCTGTGACCACAACATAATGCTGGGGAAAGAAACCTTACAGTCAGTTTGTGGACTCCATTTGCAAAAGCAGGTGTGGTTGTAAACAGCCAGCAGTACAGGGAGTGTGAGTTACAGGGCAGATGTTAAATATTCATCTCCAGAAAGGATCGTTGGGGTTTATAATCGTATCGACTGCACTCTAGTTTTATTTTCTTGGTTCAGAAAAAGGCTTCTGTTGCTGTAGACTCCAAATGCAAGATTTAAAAACTCTGTGTTAAAGGGAAATAAACATTATTCATGGTGGCAGAATTGAGGACACTTAAATGCCGTGATGGTTAAATTAGACAAAAAGGGGATGCGCCCTCTACCATTTTTAGGGCAAGAGCTCTTTCACTTGGGCTCTGTGGGGTGGTGTATAATGGTCAGGTTTAAAAAAAAGAAGGAAGGCAGGAAGGAAAGAAGAAAGGGAAGGAAGGGAAAATGTGGTGGGAACAAGGCTTCTGCTATCTATTAAATATATAGAACTTTAGCTCCCGCACCCTGACTCCCTAACCCCCAAGGTAATACAGATTGAGTGCTTTTGGATTGGTCCCCTTCTGGCCCTATAGTGGGCCGGTGCACATTGTATATTTTGAGAAGGGTTTAAAGATGGCAGCGAGTAAATGTTAACGCCTTGTTTTCTTACAACTTCTAAAGAATTGGAATTTGCCCCTCTGCTTCCTAGTATTTACGTGTGCACAGGGGTCTCCGACAGGGTCTCTGTGATTTCTCTGTTTGTATGTTATAGCAATTTGTTGCAAAAACCTTACATTCAGTTCTTTAGTTACATCTCCCTGTACAGACCCTTTCTTTCAAAGATCATTGGGAAAGGGAATGCCACTATGTGCAGTCATTATCCTCATAAAAGAAGTCACCAAATGGTGTCACCTCATTTCTTCTTCCTGCCTCCCTTTCTTCATCTCCCTGACTACAGTTTCTAAGCACGTACCTCGGCTCTGTTCTTTCTTTTATTGCTTTTCCCTTCGTCACTCATTCGCTCATCAGCAAGAAGCAACAACAACAAACCTGTATGTTTGGCCAAATGACCTTTCCATTGTCTTACCGTTTTTTTGTCTGGCTCCACTCTGTGATGACAGAATGGAAAATCCTTGAAGGCAGGTGCCTTGCTTACCCATAATTTAGAATCAAAACCAGGCATCTTAGGAGTATTTATTAAATTTTACATACAAAGCATTACACAACTTTGATGGACTGACCCCAGACATCCTTTATTCTCTCTTTTTATTTTATTACTGTTTTGGCTGGTGAAAATAGGAAAAGGTGGGGGTAGTCATTTAGATGGGGAAAGACATTTCTCTAAATGTCAATACTTATGAAACGCCATTTTAAACCTTTATAAATGATTATCTTCCTCAGTACTGATGAGGCTGTTTCACATTGCTGCTCAATTTATTTACTCAGGAGACCAATTTATTCCACTACCTCTGTACTAACTGTTTGCACTGACATCTAGGTCTGCTTTGAGCAAGCAACTGTGACAAGTTGTTTATTGAACTGTAAACAGGTATTGTCTGAATCTAAACAATGGCTTTATCTAATTAGGAGACCCTGGGCATCATCTTAGCCCCATGTGGCTATTCTAACCCAGTCTAGCATCCCCTGCAGATTCTCCATGCCTTTTCAAATCCTCATGCTCACATTAAAACCCTTCATCACAAAGTGAAGAATAATCCTTATTTTGTCCTAGAACTTTACATAGTGGTGCTTTGTGCAGAAAGAGCCCGACTATAATAAGCCAACAAGGATGGCCCAATTTAGAATGGTTGAATAAGAAAAGGAAGACATGAATGAGGCATAAAAAGGAAAGAAGGATGAATAAAGATGAACTGGGTCTGTGACTTAGGCTGTAAAAATATCTCGTATAAATTAGAAAACATTTTCCTTACCAAAAGGGGTCTCGCTGAAATGATGGCTATCTGAGTGTTCAGACAAAAATACAGGTATGGTTCTGGGAAGCCTGGTGGGAGAGCTGAGGGGGAAAAGTTAATTTCCCCGGGCTCGGATTGAAATAGAACACGTTCGAAAGCGCTAGGGGACCCTCCTCTTACCCGCCATTGCTTTGTGTCTGAAGATGCTAATTGGGTGCAGCAATCAATGTCTTTTGTTTTCAGCTGTCAGCACTTTTCTGAAAGGCTTTGCCCAATAGTGGAGAGAGGAAGCTCTTAACGAAGCTTCCCTTTTTGGTTGCTATTATTATTACAGTTTCCTCTCGGAANTCTTAAAAAAAAAAAAAAAAAAAAGAAGAATTGACAGGGGGATGCCCCGCTGGCATACATTAAAAAGAAAAGGCTGTATCAAAGCGAGCAGGGAGATGAGCCTTCTTTTTCAGTCGCTGTATAGATACTCTGTGTATTTTATCAGAAAGCCAGACTTTCACGTTCTTTTTGTCTCCTCCCAGGCGTCGAAGAGTTGCTTTTCTTGGTCGCTTCCTTAACGATTTGTGTAATTGGTTTCACTCACCGAGGCCCAATTGGTGGGTTCATCGTGAGTGCCTCATGAAATATGAATCTATTTAAAAATTAATCGTAAATCAATATTAATTCAATAAAATATTTTAATCTGAGGCATGAATATTTTATGCCTGCACCCAGACATGCAGATTTCAAACGCCGTTTTCATGATGCTGACAGGCTGTCNCCGGGTTGATTCACATGCAAATGAGCCGCGGGCGGCGCAGCGACGCACGGGAAGGTTTCCCGGCTTCCCTTCCTCGGGTCTCCGCCCGCGGCGCGCGAGGAGAGGGGGTCGAGGCAGTCCCCCGGGTGCGTCCTTGTCCACACCAGGTTGGACTCCCGGCTGACCTGGCGGGCCCGGGCACCTGGAGGCTGTGCCTCACAAGGGGCTGTACAGAGATGGACTGCCACCGATCTGGGCGAAATGAGCCAACTGATTAAGACCTGAGATTTCCTGGAGCAGACAGGCCGGAGCTTAAACAGGCTTCTCTCTCTATTGAAACCCTGTCTGTCACCTGCCTCAGTCATCTGCCCTGTCAGGCATCATCAGCTAAAACAATGGAGTGGTGTCTGAGTTTAGCTGAAAAGAGGGCGATGTCAGGTAACAGACAGGAATGTGTTATTCTGATCAGTGGGGTTGGGTCCGCCCGTGTTTCCCTGCCTGTTTCCGCAGAGGGTGGTTGCTTCTCCAGGTGCAGAAGGAAGCCATAAAGACCTTAAGGGCTGAGGTGTAATGATAATGAATTAGGAGGGGGAATGGTTCCTGTACTGACTCAATACAAGAAATGGTAGGTAATGGCTAAAACAATAATTTTCTTCCTGTTGGGATTTCCCCCTTCATTTGTCTTTAATGTCTCTGCGGTTACCTGATGCCTAAGCTATGTTGGTGGACAGAAATAAGCTCCCAGAGAAGAAAATGCAAGCTGGATGCATTAAAAATTCGTTGGCTATGACTCTTCTTAGGGGAGCGGTGGCAAATGAGGCAATTGAATTACTGAATGTTTTCTGTGCATGGCCCAAGCCCTGGAGAACAAGTCTATATAGGTTAGAATAGCCCCAAACTAGGAAGTGGAGATTATGAACACGGCGGAGGATTTAAATAAGATGCCTGACAGAAAGGAGCAGAGTCCTCTGCATCCCTGTGGGTCCCCAGAGCCGGCGAGGAGACTTGTGTGTCGTAGGCCCTCAGCAGATGTTGCTGAAGGAATGAATATGTATATATTCATTTTTGACAGTTATTGAATTTGCCTTTGCAGTTTTCTGTGGACACAAAACTGAGCCCTAGAATGATATATACGCTTAAGTGTTCAGTAATTTACTATTGTATTCTCCTTCTCGGAGAGAAGTTTGCAGCTTCGTAAAAATGTATTGCAGCTGTATAGTGAAGCTCAGGGAATGTCAGCACATCAATCAGTTCTCATGACAGGGCTCTCTCTTCTGTGTATGGGAGGCCACTGGGGATAAATGTTCCTTCTGAGGTTTCCCCGGGCACCGAGATTACCCTCCTCTTCCATTTCCCTCTTATTTGATTGGTTGGTTTGTTTCTGAGTGTGCTTAAGTAGAATTCCGGGCCCCCTTTCCTAAACCTATTGAATGGGAGGTGTGGGTCAGTGCACCCAGAAGACCTGGGTCTGCTGTGAAATCTAGAGATGGCCTTGTTAGGTCAACCAACTGTTCTGTTTTGCCCAAGACTGCCCCGGTTTTAGCATTGATGTCCCCGCATTCTGGGATGCCTCTTGGTCCCAGGCAAAAAGAGACAGTTGGTCACGCTAGCCTTGGCACTTGGGATATCAAGTTTGTAGCTTTATATTGTTGAGAGTTTCCGGTGAATGCTGAACTTCTGGAAGTTACGTGGGTTCAAAGACTGAGAAAGACTGTGATACATGTTATGATTTTGCTACTGATAATATGTAAAATGACAGTCACATAGCTAGAAATCACCCACCTGGTGATCTTCTTGACTGCCATTCAGACTCCCTAATTGTAGTAAGAGTCCATTTACAAGGTGTACCAACCCCAGGAACCACAGCTTGGTAGCAGAGTGGGATCAGCAGTGGCCTCCACTGGGAGAGCCAGCTTTCAAACCCAGCCTCCTTGCCTCCAACCACTCTGCTGAGGGCACTCTGGTTAACAGAGACTAAAGATATCAATTGTAGCGTGCATACTTCCAGTAGAGTTATTTATTGGTGTTTTCCCACGAGATTGTGACTTCCTTACTGGCAAGGATCTGGCCTTGTTCAGCCTTAGGGTCTCTCCCAGACCTTGTGAGCTCTGTGTGTGTGTGGGGTGGGGGGTAGTGTTGGGTTCTTCAGGAAGCTGCCTCCTCACCTGGCAGTGGGTTGGTTTGTATGAGCCTCACATGTGAAGTGCTTCCCCATCCCCCTGCCCCTCTGCTTTTGTCATTTCCCTCCTAGCACCACCATTGGGGTTTACTCTGGCTCTCACCCATGGTGACTGGGTGGGGGAAATTTCAGTCATTCACATAAGGATGAAAAAATCAGGTCTTCTTGATTCTTGTTGTGTGCATAGGTGTGTGTGTGTGTGTGTGTGTGTGTGTACGTAGACTAGCACATGGTGATTCTATTCATAATCATGTATCTTTGCACACAGACAGATTTTAATACCCAGACATTTGTCTATTTCTTCCAAACCCTTTAGATTTACTGGGAGTAAAAAAAAAAAAAAAATAGATCATCATTCTGTTGCCTGAAAGCAACTGTTGCAGCTGTGTGGAAAAAGGGCATATGTAAATATCCCAAAGGTATGACACTTTAAAGGATGATGCTTTATTTAATAGTTAATGTTTTCATTTCCAAGAATTTAATTTCTTTGTTGTTGAAGGCAGTGTGGCCTATTAGGGAAAACCACAGTGGGTGCAAACACTTGCTTTGTTGCGGTCTTAGGCAGGTAAATGAAATTTTCTGAGCTTTATTTTTCTCAACTGGAAGTGGGATAATGTCTACCTTGTAGGGTTTTTGTGAGGTTTAGTTAGAAGTGCTGCATGACATAACAATCTTTGGCACATCATGATGACTCTGTAAATGATAGCTATTAAAAGTGAGAGAGAGAATTTAGTTCAGCCTAAGAAAGTGCTTGCAAATATTAACACTGTCTAGCAATGAAATGGCTGGCTTGGGAGCTGGTGAGCTCCACATCATTGAAGGCACTGACAAAAAGCCTGGATGATTATCTTTCTGGGATGTAATAAAGGAAATGTCTATGCAACATAGATTTCTATTGTTTAGTAAGCCATATGAAGTGTTTGGTCATTCTTACTTGAAGTTCTTTTAATAAAAACACTGGAATTAAAAGAAACACTTTCTGATAGTTCTCAATGTAAATATATGAAGTTGGTAGACTCAGCAGACAAGAGCCTGTTTCCCAGGGGGGAGACCAGACAAGCAGTGCTCTTTGTAGAATGACATTTTGTGTCCCATCTGTTGGGGCTACATTAGGAGTAAGTGGAGAACAGAAGACCAGGAACCTGGACAGCTTACTTCTACTTTGTTCTCACAGCCTCCTGCCTTCTTCAAGTCTATCCCTAGGATTGCCTCAGCCGTCAGAGGTCTATTAAAGAACTTTCGGAAAGGAAATCTCTAAGGAGTATGTGGTCATTTAGCCATAGAACCCAGGAAGCACCTGGTGAGGTGGGTGGTTATTCCAGAAGGGTTGAGAGAAAAATTTAGTGAGAATGAGTATTAACTTCCAATGCTTATGTCACTGTGAGCTCCTATGAGATAGCTCTGCTCTTGAAGGGTCCAAGGGATTTCCAATCATAGCCTTCTTTTTTTTTTTTTAATCATTTTATTTATTTTTGAGAGAGATAGCACAAGGGGAGGGGCAGAAAGAGAGGGGGACAGAGGATCTGAAGCATGTTCCACGCTGACAGCCTTAAACCTGATGTGGGGCTTGAACTCGTGAACCATGAGATCACGACCTGAGTCAGACGCTCAGGCGACTGAGTCACCCAGGCTTCCCCACTAGTCATAGTCTTCGTATAGAAGGCTTAGGGTAATTCCATGATGACTTTTGAGTGTATATGATGTGGGGTGAAAAGTGATAGTTTTACTGAAGTTTGAAGAGCAATGTTTTGCTAATTTTAGTGTTCTGCATCCCCTGGACCGTAAAGCTATTGGGCTGTTGGCTTCATGTCAGCAACAATTTTCTTTCTGTTTTTAATATCAACTTATATACAACGTAACTTCCTTTTAAATGACTGTCAAGGAACTTAAGACCTCAAGTTGTCTACAGAGGGGATTGAATTTTTTTTTTTTTTTTTTTTTACTGAGGTATCAATAACATACATACGGTACATTAGTTCTAGGTGTACAACATAGTGATTTGATATTTATATATATTGAGATTAAATTTTTTAACATAAGAATTTGAAGCATACAAGAATTTTCTTTAAAACATCTAGATTCTTAAAATTTTGTTTTTTGAGAATAGTTGACACACAATGTTACATTAGCTTCAGGTTTTCAACATCATAATTCAACATCTTTACAGATTATGTTATGCTCATCATGAGTGTAGCTGCCATCTGTCACCATACAGCACTACTGTAATACCACTGACTGTACTTCCTACACTGTACCATTCATCCCCATGACTTATTTACTCCATAACTGGAAGCCTATACCTCCCACTTCCCTTTACCCTTTTACCCATCCACCCACCCCCCAACCCCTGCCTCCCCAGCCATCATCAGTTTGTTCTCTGTATTTATAGAATTCTCTCTATACAATTTTTTAAATGTATTTTTACTTTTGAGAGAGAGAGAGACAGAGTGTGAGTGGGGGAGGGGCAGAGAGAGAGGGAGACCAGAATCCAAAGCAGGCTCCAGGCTCTGAGCTGTCAGCACAGAGCCCAACACGGGGCTCAGACTCATGAACCATGAGATCATGACCTGAGCCAAAGTGGGATGCTTCACAGACTGAGCCATCCAGGTGCCTTGGTCTGATTCTGCTTTTTGTTTGTTTATTCATTTGCCTTGTAAGACTTCTAGATGCTTAAATATTCAGCAAATTTTAGAAGGACAAAAGTTTTTTGCCACTTGACTGAGTCCAAGTTATTTGAAATTTGCTCAGGACCATTTGGTCAACGTCTAATAACTTTCTACCTGAAATAATGTCTTAGGTTCTCGGATATAAGGTATGATAGAGTCTTAGGTCTGGGCTTTCCAGTTTGCCCTCAAGTTCTCCTTCTTACTTATCCTGTGACTTCCATTTTAAGATTTCAATTTGTAATGGGATTTTTATTAAAACATGAACCGGAACCATTATTCTTTCACATTTTTAACTAAAAAAGCACAAAATGGAATTCCAAATAAATACCATAGGTTGAGGGGGTAGAAGATAAATAGTATCAATGATTTATTGTTCTTTTGCATTCAGGATTTAAGATATTTAAAATATTACTTACTTTAAAAGATGTATTTATTAAGCCTTTTGAATTTTTCCAGATATTAATAAGTAGGGTCCAGTCAGGGAAACATAAGCCTCTCTAACTGTTTCAACACAGAGAGTTTAATATTGAAAGTTGCTTCCACAGATGATGGCTTTCCACAAAGGGCTGGTGCTGCATCCCCGACAGTAATGAGAAAGGAAACCACTACTATCCCTAGGACTCGAAAAGTCAAAGAAGTTGATGTTGTCAAAATCTAGAAGCTGGGCTGTGTGGTGAGAAGTGGAACCACAGCAGAATAAAGGACTCTTTGGTAAAATCTAGTTTCTCTTGAGCTACAGGGAGGACTTATCCCCGCCACCATCCAAAGGAATCTGGGAAATATGATTTATTGTGATTCAGAGCAGAGCAGGAGAACAGTGGTGAATCTATCTCAGAACATACAGGCTAATGGCTGGGACAATGGGAATCAGGGTAGATGTTGTTTGACACATGAAGATATATGACCTTTTTGGTACCAGAGATGAGGCAGCAGGCCTATCATCGCCTTGCATCTTGGATAGCATCTCCAGAATGGTGGCTGATTTGCATCGATTACTCCTTTCACACTCCTTATTTTGTAAAGGTGCAACAAAACCCACCCATAATGGGCATGAAATAATTAAACAGTCTAAGCCCATGTGGCTGTAGCCACATGTGAAACAAAGTGTAAAAGTGTGAAAAACCAAGTATTATGCTCATTCTAGATAATACTCTTTGCATTCCAATAATGTGAACACTGAAAAATCCACTGACTGGCAAGCATATTTATTCCTCTAAGATACAGGCCATATAGACTCAACAGAGAGGTGTGGCTCCAGGAAATGGACAAACTCCATTTGCAGCTGAAAAGGTGACAGGCATCTGAAGAGAGACAGAAGGAGAAGAAGTCTCATATTTCAGCACTTGTGTGGGTCTGAACAATAGCTGGTAGGAACAGGATGTGCCAAATCTACAGAGATACAGTTATTAAAGACTTGACACTTCAAGTGGAAACGTTGAGCAGTTGCTGACAGAGAGGCTCAGAAGTCTTTACAGTTGTAATAAAAGCTCTCATGAAAGAAAACAGCAATTCCAATTTTGGGTAGTATAGGATGCAGAAGAGGATCTGTGGATAATTTGGAAAAATGATGAAAGATAAAGGATCCAAACAGAATCAGAACATTGACATTTTCTGTAAAGATTCGTCAGTTCCCTGGTGGGGAGGAATAGGAAGGAAATGCCTGAACAATGCCGTACATTTTGTTAATGTTTTTAAAGGTGATTTAGCTATTTAGTTCATTTATGCATTCAACAACTATTAAATGCCCATTATGTGCCAGGATAAAATGAGACAGTGGATTAAACATGTTCTGTGTCCTCTGGGAGCTTGTAATCTAGAGGAAGATACTAACTAGTAAGCAGAAATCTCCAGAAAAACTTAAGAACTGTCATTAGAGAGGGAGGGAGTGTCTTGGCGAAGAACCCCAGAGGAGCACCTCATCAAGGTGGGAAAGAAAGGAGGGCGAAGGAGCCAACAAAATTAAGCTTTCAAGGATGAGTAGGAGGTGTTCTGGAGAAGGGTAACTGGGGAGTTAGCATATATTATAAATGAAGTAACTCAAAATGGCTGGTGGGTTCATGATTTTGTACTAAGTGGCAACAAGATGAGATACCAGAAAGGTAAGCAGGGCTACAGGTCCTTATAAGTCATATTGAGGAATTTAGATTTGATTGGTTGATTGAGTGATTGATTGATTGATTGATTCATTGATTCATTGATTCATTCATTCATTCATTCCACAAATAGTTTTTAGTTACTCTTATGGGACCCATATGCCAGGGGCTTGGGAAAATGTAAAGGTAAACATGTCTTTTACACTCACAGAACCTAATAGTCTATCCAGGGAAATACTGAAAAAGGCAGTTTCAATCAGGCATGAATAGTTCTATGATGATGAGGCAATGATGCTCACATGTTGGGCTGCCATACAAACATGCAGTAGAGATAATTAATCTGATTTTGTTGGTGGATGTGGTTGTGGGGGTGGTGGCAGGGGAGATAAATATGCTCCAGGAGATATGACGTTTAACCTAAAACCCAAAGAATTATTAGGAGTGAGGGAGAGACGATGGAGGTGGCAGTGTCGTAAGCAGAGGGAAGAGCCGGTGTAAAGAGCTCAAAGCAAGCAAGAACGTGCCTCCTCTGAAGATGTGAAAGCATTTCTGTATGGCTAATGAATAACCGGTTTGAAAGCATGTTAAGGAGTGTGGATATATCCTAACTGCATTGGCAGGAAACATTTAGAGCATTCAATAAAATAACTGGATATACAGTTATTATACAATATATACTATATTGTATAATAATATATTATACATATATATACAATAATATACAATAATATATTGTATAATAATAATACATATATAAAATAATATACATATATATTATACAATAATATCTATTGAAGAAATCAATAGATACCCTATATATTAGCAATAATCATTTAAAAATGTAATTGAGAAAAAATGCCAACAATAATATTGATAGTAATATCAAATACATATGAAGTCCAATTACTGGTGTGACTGGTGCCAAAGCCTTACTGTGAAGTGCTCTGCAGAATATAAATCTCCTAGTCTGGTGCTCTTCACCGCACTACACTGTTTCCACCAACTTCACCGTGCCATTCATATCTGCATTGGAATATTTTCCCTCCCAGATGGCTTCTCGGTCCACCTTCCCTCCGCTTACTGTGGGGGGACAGGCATTCAGCTCTGCACCTGCTCAGAGGCAGCTCAGTGATGTGCGGTCAGCAGCATCTCTGAGCACAGTACCTCAGGTTAGGGTCTGGGTCCTGTCCTGATGCCCTGTCCTGAATCTTGCTGGCTTGCTTTCCAGCATCTTCTTCTACCTGCCCTTATTCTTGCTTTTTATAGTTCTCTCCCGACTTAAAACCTCATTTGCGTCCCCATGCTCCTGGATCATTTCCATTCTGCACCTACTATGTTGGCTAACATATTGACATTTTAAAATGCAATTTTATGAGTCTACGGACATGCACGTAAGTTTCCCACCATGCTGGCCTCAACAATGAACACATTTCCAACAGTAAAGGCAAGGTGCATGGACAGCCCAGATGTTAGCTAGCTGAAGAAACTCTCTAAACCTTAGGTAAATGACCTAACATGCCACTTTGGAATTACCATGATGCCTTTGGGAAAGACATTTATCTGGCTATGTTTAATTTTCTAAGGCAATAGCTTCAAGTAAAAAAAAAAAAAAACCAGGGAGGATTTATTTGCGCAATACTTTCTGTGGTGATATTTTTATTTTGTATTAAACATACACACTATATAAATTCAGTGCTTCCACGTTTTATCATAGTTTAGGTATATTTAAAATATCACATGCTATCAGCATAAGCGTGAAACTTGTTTACTGAATTTCTTCCTGAGCTGAGTCCAGACACTCCTTAACTTAGAACAAATCACACATACAGAATGAAGATAAAATGCCAACATCCAGAGCAAGGCGGGTAAATATTGTCAGGAGCACTGCCTGAATAGAGGAAAGAGCACTGGGCTTGGCGTAAGAAAAACTGGGTTTGCTACTCTGCTTTTCTCATTAGTAGCAGTGAGAACTCAGATAAAACTCACTTTTCTCATCCGAAATTAGGACGGTGGATCTTGCCTTACTCCCTTTTATTTGTTCACTTAAGAATTTATTACCAACATTTACTGAATGCCTACTATGGGGCAGGCATTTTGGTAGGTAAACACCCACAGTCTCTTGTCCTCACAAGTTGTTGTAAAAGTCAAATGAGATAATCATAGCAGGTGCTGCCATTCATCAAGTGCCTACCATGTGCCACGGGTCTTATGTTATTATCTCTATTGTACTACCTTCCACAGACTTCCCTGTCCTCCTTGCTTACACCTTTTCCGGTAGTTCTTATCCCCTTTACATGGGAGGTAACTGATGCTCACTTGAGAAATTTGTCCAAAGTTGGATACCCATAAGGGGTCTGACTGGGATTTGAACCAAGGTAGATCTTCAAATGATCCTGATTTTCCAATAAAGTCTATCAGTATGAAAGGTCTTGACAAACATTAAGCACCATTTTACTTACTTTATTTTTATTCATACCCTTGTGCGATACTATAAAAACAGACCAAAACCAAAACCCAAACAGGAAGCGGGTTTAGTCATGTTACTATGGGAATTCTCATTATAATGCTTTCGATTCCTGGTTTTACAGTTTGAAATTTCCATTCCTTTTTCCCCTGTGGACACACATTGCTGCTGTTCCTTTTCCTGTCTACAGATTCTGACGAGGCTTTTGGTAAGCACGGTATTTTTAAAAAGTGAGTAGTTTTGCTGGAGAATCACTGTGTCAAGAAGGTTGTGTACCTCCTTGATGATGAAAATGCCAATTTCTCATAAAAAGGCAAAACTTTCATTTCAAAAGGTTGAATATAATGTTACTTAACTAATTTCAAATGACTACTTTTAGGTCACTGCAAAAGTCTAAATATAAGAATAATCTCTGGGGTCTGTAACATTTTCATTTGATTCAAGAGTAGATAAATTTTAATTCATTTTAACCTCTTGCCTTTTGGTATTTGGCTCTTCTGACAGGAAGCATCTGTCTACTGTGAAGTTTGGTCTCAGCACGATAGCCTGCCTTACCCAGGAGTCTAGTTTTATATATCCTTGAAAGCTAAATAAGGTCCCAAGCTTTCTGACACAAAGTACATTTGCTATTTCAATAGCTATATTGAAACTTTAATTGAAATACAACATACATAGAAAATTACAAAAGTTGTAATTATGTTTTTACCAAATAGAACATTACTAGTACCTCAAAAGCCAAAAGCATACCATCTTTCAAGTATAGTGTGCCCCAAGCAAACCACTATTCTGATTTCTTTTACAGGAGATTAGAATTGTCTGTTTTTCAACTGTATGTGAAGGACAATAGAATCCTATAATATATACCTTTCTGTCTCTGACTTCACTCACTGAACATATTTTGTGGGATTCACTCATATTGTTCTATATGGTAGAAGTTGTTCAACTTCCCTGCTGAATGATAGTCTATTGTGTGACTACACTGTAACTGATTTCACTAATATGTAGGCATTTTAGTAGTTTCTAGTTGGAGACTGTTAAAATTTCTGCTGCTTTGAATATGCATCTATATGTCATTTGCATATATGTATGTACTTCTCAAGAGTATAGACCTAGAAATGAAATTGTTGGGTATCAGAGTATTAATATTTTCTCTTTCAGTTTTCCAGAGTGGTTGCATTAATTAAAAAGATCTCACCAGCGGGGGACCTGGGTGGCTCAGTCCCTTAAATGTCCGAATTCAGCTCAGGTTATGATCTTACCATTTGTGGGTTCGAGCCCTGAATTGAGCTCTCTGTTGTCAGCATGGAGCCTGCTTTTGGATCCTCTGTCTCCCTCTCTCTCTCAAAATTAAACAATCATTAAAGAAAAATGTCACCAGTGATATACAAGAATTCCTATTGTTCTACATCTCTACAGACTTTTTGATACTATCCATTCTCGAGGAGTATAGTGGTATATTATTGTGACTTTAACATTTTCTGAATGACTAATGAGCTTGAACACCCTTTCACATTTCTATTGGCTATTTCTATGTCCTCTTTTGTATGTGTTTTGTCGTAGGTAGAACATGTCTTCCTAAAGATCTATATCCAGTAATTAGGATATGTGGATATGTGGATATCCTAATTCCTGGAATCAATAAATAGGTTGCATGGTAAGGGGGACTTAGAGCTGCAGAGAGAATGAAGTTTGCTAATCATTTGGTCTTAAAATCAGGGAGATTACCCTGGAATATCTAGGCTGGCCCAGTGTTATCACAAGAACCCTTAAAAGTGGAAGATGGACTCAAAAGAGAGAACCAGAGATGGCAGTGTGAGAAGGACTGACCTCAATGCTACTGGCTCTGAAGGTGTAGGAATGGGGCCCTGGGCCAAGGAATACAGGCAGCCTTTAGAAACTGGAAAGGCAAGGAAATGGATTTTGTCCTAGAACATCCACAAGGAATGCAGTCCTGCGAACACCTTAATTTCAGCACAGTTAGACCCATTTCTTACTTCTAAACCCATTTCTCACTTCCAAGATAATAAATTGTATAGTTTTTATCCACTATTTTTGTGGCAACTTGTTACAACATAAGTAGGAAATTAAATCATATGTTGAGTCTTTTGCCTATATTTCTGTTGGGTCTTTTATTTGTAGAGGTTATTGACACGTTATGTATGTGAGTGCTTTGGTGTGTTTAATATTTCTTACCTAGGTTTTTAAGAGAGAGTCACATAATTTTCTTTTCTTGCAATGTCCTCATCAAGTTTTAGTAATAAGGCTTTCCTGGCAAAATTAAAATCATTTTAGGATGTAGTCTCTCTTTTCTCATTCTCTCTTAGAGTAAGTGTAAGATTACTGTCCTGTATTTCTTAAATGGTGGAATTTATCAATGAAGCCATATGGGCCTGGGGTTTACTTTCTGGCAAGATTTTTTAATTAAATGATTCCATATGTTTGGTGGATGTAAGATTGTTCGTATCTTCTATTTTCTTCTTATTTTAGCTTTGATAAGCCATATTTTTCAAGGAAAATCTCTTCTAAATTTTCAAATTTACTTGCATGAAGTTGCTGATTATATCTTCTTTTTTAAATATTTGTAGGATCTGTACTGATGCCCCTTTTTCATTCTTGAATTTGGTAGTGCTTGCCTTCTCTCTCTCTTTTTCTCCCTCTCTCTTTTATCTTGATGAGTCTTGATAGGAATATATTAATTTTAATTTTTTAGGAGGAAAAACTTTTGGCTTTGTTGATTTTCTCTACTGTATGTGAAATTTCTATTTCATTAATTTCTGTCTTATCTTTAATATTTCTTTTCTTCTAATTTCTCTGCATCTAACTTGCTGTGTTTAAAAGTTCACTTAAATTACTTAGTATTTAAGTCTTATTATCTAGTATATATGAATTTTAATGCTAAACATATCCTTCTAATCGCTTCTGCTACAAATCACAAGTTTTGATATTTTTGTTTCATTCAGTTAAAAAATTTTCTAATTTCCTACTGACTTCATTCAACCATGAATCAATTAGAAATAAAATACTTAATTTTCAAGTGTTTGAGAAATTTTTAGTTATCTTTTATTATTGATTTCTTTTTTTAAGTTTATTTATTTATTTTGAGAGAGAGAGAGAGAGAGTGCACATATGAGTGGGGAAAGGGCAGAGAGAGGGAGAATCCCAAGCAGGCTCTGTCCTGTTGGCATGGAGTCTGATGTGGGGATTTATCTCACAAACCTTGAGATCACGACCTGAGCTGAAATCAAGAGGTAGACACTTTTGTTATTGATTTCTAATTAATTCCACTATAGTCAGAGCACACATGCTCTTTGATTTCAGTTCTTTGAAATGTGTTAGGATATGCTTTGTCGCTAAGCATATTGGCTTGGCTTATTATTGGTGAATGTTTATTTTATATAAAAAATATATGCACTTTATAGTTATTATGAACAGTGTTCTACATATGTCAATTAGGCCTAGTTTGTTAATCGTGTTGTTCAAATAGTCTGTGTCTCTATAGTATTTCCACATCTACTTGTTTAGATATTGAAAGAGGTGTGTTAAAATCTACTATGATAATGTATCTATCTAGTTCTTTTCATTTTGTCAGTTTTAGCTTTTTGAGATTATTTTATTAAGTATGTACAATTATAGAGTTATATTATTTCATTGGGGTTTGACCTTTTTAACATTACCAAATTCCTTCTTTATTTTAGCAATCCTTACTTTAAATCTACTGTGTCTGCTATTAATTTCACTCTGGTAGCTTTCTTTGCTTAGTTTTTGCCTGGTATATTGGGTACTTCTTGTGCATGGCCGCACGTTCTCTTGGCCTTACATCTGATTCCAGAAGTAACTGTACAGAAATAAAATTTAAAAAATTCTTTCTAATATAAATATTTGAATCAGATCAACTGGTCTCATGTACTAGGAAAACATTGTTAGACTAATTAATACCAGTATATATCGTAGTGAAGTTACTAAACCTGAAGGCTAAAAAAATAAATAAATAAATTGGGCATTGGCATTAAGACAAAACTCAAGTCACGTACAATGGGGAAAATAGCAGATTGATATTAGATTTTTTCCCCATTTACAATCAATGCTAAAAAACAGCATGTTGTATTCTAGGGGGATGTGTACTCCCAAGATTTTCACATAAGCAAGTTGTCCTTTGTTTGAAGCATAATGAACAAACATGTTTGTGTTCATGAACTATAGGAATCCAGAATTGATGAAACAAATAACCCAAATTTAACTGGATTGACATAATCCAAAAGTTTAAATTTTGAAATGATGAAAATGTAATTAAAAAATACTAGTGATAAGCATTTAATCTACCTAAATATAGAACTGAAATTTGAAATCTGCCTCAGTTAATGGAATGTGAATGCTATAAACCTGAACAACATACAAACGAAATGATCAGAAGGGGGAAGAAGTTTAAGTGTGTCAATCCCATGCTACCAATTGGTAGGTTTTGATGATTAAAAAAATTTTTTTTCATCATTCTTTACCTTATCACTTGACTTTTCCTTTTTCTGTGATGAACGTGTACCATTTTTACAAAATCTATAAAGTCATTTTTCTTAAAAAAAGAAAAAAACTAAAAGGAGAGAGCAATAGAGCCATCTTTAGCTAGATGAATTTTTCTCACCTTTTTCTAAATTACCCTTCAGAAGAAACTTTATATTTTATCTTAAAAGACACTACAGATTGAATTATTCTTTGTTATGGTGAGCCTAATGCGATCAATTTTTATTTGGGTATCACTAATGAAGAGTGAGTCCTTTTTCTCTGCAATTCCTAGCATTCTCTATCATTCAGGATAACCTTTCATATCCCAGTCTTCCCTGTTTTAAGTCAAGTCTGTCATCTCTTCTTCTTAGATCTATGAACAGACAGCGTCACCCAAAAGGACACTCTCTGAGGAGCAGGATGGCGGTGGGGTGCTATAGGTTTGAAAGCTCGTCAGATTGACAGCCATTCTGCTGTGTTCTACAATAGAGTGAAAAAATTAAAATGCAGAGTGGCTTATTTTAGGATCAAGGTTGAAGAGGACAGAAAAACTTGGCTTACAATTATTGAGCACCTGATGTATGCTGGGCATGGTCAGAGCAAGCCTGTGAGTTAGCTGTTCCTGCTCTCATTGTATACAGAAAGAAACAGAAACTTGGGGAGGCTATATGAATTGCCTGTGGTCACGTGGCTATCAGAGAAAGCCTGTGTTCCTCTGTGCCCTTCGTTCTCTTTCTATTGCTGTGGTGGAAATTATCCCATTTGCTTTTTAAAAATTTTACAGTTTTGTTTACTGCACTTAAAAGAAAATCTCAAAGTTTTACCTTTGATACAGATAGTAAATTTTTACTCTGAGTTGTTTTATTTAAATAATTTCTACAAGGACAATAGGAGACGATTCCACCCAGAATAAAAATTTCTTGGTGAACCAAGATCAGGTCTACAAAGAGTTAATTGTTCTGGTTCTAATTAAGTGTAGTCTTCT
>NW_027533089.1:7237422-7292894 GCF_008692635.1 Crocuta crocuta | reverse complement strand
TGTAGTCTTTTTAAAAAAAAAAAAAGAAAAAAAAAAAAAGCCTGCTTTATCCTGGCAAGAAGCCTGTAAAAAAGGGACGATCTGTCACAGACTCACAGAACACAGTAATTAAGGGCTGAAACGCTTCCCAATCAAAGAACAGGAAGAGTTCACTCAGAGTTAACTGTTTAAACAGCATCCCTTGTGAAATGGCATTGCCTCTGTATGTTTTTAGATTGAATTGATTTAATTTCTTACTGTTTGCTTCTAAGTAGGAATTAGAGCCTCCATTAGGAATCGCTAACGGTGCTCGTTCTGGACTGTCTTAGCCTAGGACAGAAGAGAGAAGGACTAAAATGCAGCGTGCGTGTTGTGTACGCTGCAGCCAGAGCCCAGTGACAGGGCTAATGTTTGCAGCAGGCAGGAATAATGAACAATTAATGAACCCACATTGTGTTTACATGTCTCATTTTGAAACCAATCATTTATATGCTCTAGTAAGATGTTATGCTTTCACAAAAGCATTAAAATTCACAACTAAATGAAAATGTGTGTATTGTTCCAAAAGTATGCTTAAATTTCAAATGTTTCATTTCACAGCAGAGCCCTAGTCAGTCAACACATTCATGTAGTGACACCTGTAACTCACACATGGTGGTTTAATTGAGTAACAGTTGATTTCCTTTCATAATAAAACAATCACCTGAATCCTGCTACATGGATTGGTCCATTGTTCTTCCTTGCTGTCACTGTTAACCTGTATCTAGGCTTCACCCAGGACATCTACTCTACTTATAAAGAACAGCAAATGAGCAGAAATGTTGAAATTATCATTTTCCTCTAGGAACCAAGGACACGAGGGTTGCCATTTTCCTCAACTCACTGGTAATTTGTTTTTATATGCACATCACACAAGCAGTTGTTGCTTGTATTAAGGGACAGATTTGGTAAATCCTGTTTAGGTCTAATGTGGCTTGTGAACAAAAATATGTTATTCACTTTTTAAAAGCAATTAACTATTTCAGCTACCTGATAAAAATAATAGCTAATACTTGTTGCGATTCTATTTTTTATCAGATACTAAGACCTTTTGTGCATTGCTTTTTAAAAAATATTTTCAATAACCCTATGAAGAAAGTATTATAACTATTCCTGTTTTACTTGTGGGGGATCTGAGATTGGGATAAATCACCTGCCCAAGGTCACGTAGGCCAGGGTTCCTCACCTACTAGCTTAACCACAAAGGCTTGATGGCAGTACCACTGTCCTCTTCAGAGATACGAATGGCAGATCCTCTTAGTTTGTGCACCAGAAGACTATCTAATGATGAGAAAGGATTACAGAATTAGAATTATCTAAAAGAATTAGAGAATCCGTTAAGAGTTTAACATTATGTCCTGATAGTGGCAGATTAACTAGGAGGATATGACTCACATCTATTTGTGCTAGCAAAATTCTGAATCCTTTAAATCAGTGAAATGAGAGAAAGATGCTTTGGGTTCTCAAATTCTTGCCCTTCTCATTTCCAGCCACTGGGAATGTTTTGTGCAAGCAGAGAGACCGGAAGAATCAACCATTTATGAGACCAGATGGATATCCTCTGTCTCCATTTCATTCCCTCTTTGTTCTGCTACCCTTTCCAAAGTAATTAAAAATCTCCCCATCTAACTATGGGTTTACTAACTCATGCAATCCATTTTCCATTAGGAAAAAAAAAAAGTTTCTTACACTGGAGAAATTGTGACAGTCAATGGATCAAGACCATGAACCATTTTATACTTCTTAGTATGATCCAAGCAAACTCTTTGGAGAAACTCTGGCCTCTGGCACACTATTTTCACAGCCATAAGAGTTTAGATTCCTGTGATCTCAGTGGTATTTAACAATAAATCCTGAACTACATGGTTAGCAAAAGCAAAGGGAAAATGGATGTCAAGTCCATTAATCACAGATGAAAAAAGTTTTCTGGGTTGGAATGTCAACCAGGCATTAGCTGTGCCTTGCACTATAAAATCTATTCAAATGACCTCCTGATTAGGTCAGCTTGTCCTTTTGCCTTGAGATATTTTAAAAACAGAAACTGGCAGTTAGGGCTATAATCCTCATGATACTTCAGGCTGTACAGAGTAGATATTTGGTCATAAGGACAATCATAAGCAACTCCTCTAGCATTTCGCTCATAGCTGTCAGCTTGACCAAATCGCAAACAAAATCGATATCAAACTGCATGTTCTGTAAAGTAAATATGTCCATTAGATGAGAACTGTTTCGAGGTAATTCAAAATAGTCTGAAAATACACATTTGTAACTGAAGGATTTATTTAAGATTGATTTGGGGAAAACTAAAAGTAAGCAAAACAATGTTTACTTCTTACCTTCTAGGTTAAAGGAAGCACTAAGGAAAAAAAAAATCTGAATTGTACCTATCAACACTGATCTGGTAGAGAATCTGACGTTGGCATTTGTGACTATATCAGGGAGTGATACTAACCACTAACCATTTGCAAGTTGCAAATGCCCATTTATAAATTCCTGGTGTAAATGCACAGCCGCACAATCAAGTGCATTTACAACCTGTGAATCACTAAAGACTTGGGAGGCAGCCCCTCGTCCCTGGCAGATGCTATCCACATTCCTCAGCTCTCCTGGTGGCGTTCAGAAACACAGGCTGCTTCTGGAGAAAAGGAGAATAAAGACTCCAAAAGGCTCAGATTAGAGCAGCTTTGAAATGGAATGCATTTTAAAAATGTGCTTTAGTGCTGCTGTAAAATGATGCTATTGTTGTGTTTGTCATACTTCTGTTAAAAATGAGGCCATTTATATAGCGTTAGACACAGTGAGGCGGGAGGGAGAATTGGGAGATGCTGGAATGTTTGATGATATTCTTTCCCTTCCTGGGCATCGGGAAATTCCGCAGTTGTCATTCACATCAGCAGAATGTAGAGCATTAGCTGAGCAATGCCAGGATGCCCTCCGGGATGAACCAAGGCCACTTTGCCAACCATGTTAACCTTTTGAGTGCCACATTGCTAAAGGATTTGGTGTGCATGGAAGAGATAGGAGTTTGATGGGAAGTATGATTCTACAACACAAAATGGGTAAATCTGAAGGATAGGAATATCATAATGTTGGGGGACAGCTTCTGTGGTCTAGCAATTCCGGTACCCAGAGGGGCATCCAGTTTACTTCCTGTTTTGTATATTCCAGTGGGAAAATGAGTCTGCCCACCTCCCCACCATGCCCAACCCTCTCCTCCTCCTCCACACTCCTGTACATGCTCTCTTGGAAGAAAATTTGGGGAGACAGGGAACGCCACAGCCAACCTATTCTGATTTGTGCATCCAAGTGAATGTAGTTTCACTGCTCACCTTAAGACCCATCTCTTTCAGAATTTTTTTTTTAACTCTTAGGTTTATATGATGCACGTCCTTGAACTCTAAGTTTGAAAATGGTTATAGTATTTATGAGTTTATTTTGCATGACCTATGATTTGCTTGTACTTTTAAAAAAATATATCAGGCATCTCCAGTGAACCAAGAGCTTTGTGTGGGGTGCAGGGTGAGCACAGTACGATTTCTGCCTTCCAGGATCTTACACTGCAGCATCGCAGTTAGCATATTTGTTTGCAAAGCAATATGTACAATTCTTCCTTCCCTTTCCCCCAAATTAGTAGAACGATATGTAGAACATTCCATTCTCCAGCCCAAAGATCATACATAGAAGTATGTAAAAAATAACATTTTGATTAGGAATTGGGAACAGAAAGTCCTTTCTGCAAAAAATAGCTCATGATTGAACAAAGGCTTCTTCTGTTTATCTTGAGAAAATTCATATTTAAAGAATCCAACCTCCTCACCTTATGCATTCTTTCTGCTTTCTTAATTTCCAACTGTTCAGCTCATAGGCCTTTTCACTTATTTGTCAAGTTTTCATGAATCTTTTTCTTGTTCCCCAAATCAAGAACCCCCCCATCTAATGGAGGAAAAAGATATCAACAGAAAGTTGTGACACTAACTCGTTTCTATCAGAAAATTAGGAAGAAAGTGCAGTAGGGGCAAAGAACAGCCACAGTGGCTTGGTAAGGAAGTGAGCTGTATCTTTTTGGAGGAGGTGATATGAGTTTTCCAGTGTTAAGGGAAGTATAACTTAAGCAACAGGAGTAGCATATACAAAGACACAGAAGTGAGAACAGTCTTCCAAGGTTGGGGAAATGTGGTTAATGAGAGGCTTCTTGAGAATCAGGCTACAATGACGTAAAAGAGGTGGGAAAGTAGGTAAGAATGTGAACTGAAGAGTCTTATAAGGTAGATAAATGAGTCCGGATGGTCCTTTTGGCAAGAGGGAGTGGGTGTTATATGGAAACCAACTTGACAATAAACTATTTAAGAAAAAAAAGGGAAAAAATGAAATAAAAAGAGATGCCATCTTTGTGATGCCTGGCAAGTGAGGGATGGCCAGCTGTGACTCCATGAGGATAAGCTAGAGAAGAGATGCCCAGATCCTAAGCCCGACAATGGTGGTGAGGCTGCCGAAGGGGAAATACATTGGAGAGGCTGTCAGTAAATATAATAAATAGAAGAAGTGGTGACTAATTTGATATGAGATGAGGTAGAGAGAGAAGACATGAATGACTCTAGATTTATCAGATTACTCAACTGATGGTTGGTGGCACAAGGCAAAAGAACAAAACAAAAGAGACAAAAACACCATGGCTGTTAAAGGAGCATGTGATGGGGACAAGGCAATGAGCTTGGTTTGGGATATGTTGGGTTCTGGGTGTCTGGTGGGGTCTCTGAATATCTGCCTAAACTAAACTTTAATGTTTATTTATTTATTATTTTGAGAGAGAGAGCATGAGCAGGGGAGGGGCAGAGAGAGAAGAAGAGAGAAAATTCCAAGCCCTGATGCAGGGCTCGATCTTACGAACCATGAGATCTTGACCTCAGCTGAAACCAAGAGTCAGGCGCTTAACCAACTGAGCCACTCAGGATCCCTGACTCAACCTTTAAACAGAGAGTCTGTCACTACATGAACACACAATGCCAGTCAGTTTGGAGCTCTCCTGCTTTCTGGGTGCTTCTCTGTAGACCTGGTAGCAAGATAAGGGAGAAGTAGAGAAGCACCACATGAGGGAAGAGAGAAGAGGCTGACCGTAGACTCTTTTTACTCTCAAACTGCATTCTCAGTAAGAGACGTGAAAAACCAAAACTCCAAACTGAGCTTAAAGCATCCAAGAGTAGACAAGATGAGATAATTTAATTACAAATATGGCTGAGTTTTTCTATTTCATTGACTTTGGGACTTTTTGTTGGCTAAGAGAATAACTGGAAAGTCATCCAATGGCAGGGAAAGAACTAGTGACACAGAGGAAAGTTGAAGTGACAGTGGGTGACAAAAATAAAGTGCACTGTAATCACCATCCCCAAGTCAGGAGTCAACACAGAGGAAGAAGAGAAGGTCTTACACTGAAGCTTGAGTAACCCCAATATCTAAAGAGCTGGCAGAAGAAGAGCCACCTTTGGAGGAGAAATTGCTGGCAAATTTCTACTTTGTTAGGACTGAAACCTCATAACAATGGCTTTTTATCACCCATCATCTTTTCAGATAAGTAAACTGAAATGTATAGAGGGAAATATTAGCCCTGAGGTGATATTACTAGTATATGGCAGAACTAGGACCCAAAACCTGATGTGATTGATCTCAAAGCCACCGTGCTATCTATTCCCTAAATCTTCAAAATATCACCACTTTAGAATTACAAGGAAAATATAAATAAAGGACTGAGCAATGCTAGAAACAGTAACATAATGTTGAACCTTTCAAAGGCAAGGATGGTAAGAATGTAACGCTGAGTCAAAGTATTGCAAATAAAATTGGCATATGATTCAAGATACTGTAACTCTTCAATACCGAACTGTAAACCCTAATAACACATGTGACTTCTCTCTGATGTTTCCCACAACGTAGACTGACATTCAGCTCAATCCAGCCATTGAGGTCAGCTGGAGATCCTGACCCACATTAGTGACCTGCTGTCCCTGCAGTGGCCCTGTGTCTGGACGAGACCCAAGAAGACCCCGTTCATCGTTTCTCTCTGCACCTACATCTCCTTTGTAGGTTTGTTGTTGTATTTGTTTCAGTTGTGACTCATAGTAGAAAGCCCTCATAAAAATAATTTTACATTTGGGTTTCAATTATGTACTGAATGAAGACCTTTAGCAATGTATTCATTAAAAAAAAAAAAAACCCAAACCTGGTTTTTATGGGTTACTTTGCCTATTTAAAAACCTGTTTATAGGGGAACCTGGGTGGCTTAGTCGGTTAAGCCTCCGACTTCAGCTTAGGTCATGATCTTGCAGTTCGTGAGTTCAAACCCCACATTGGGCTCTGTGCTGACAGCTCAGAGCCTGGAGCCTGCTTCGGATTCTTTGTCTCCCTCTCTCTCTACCCCTCCCCTGCTCACACTCTGTGTCTCTCTCAAAAAAAAAAAAAAAAAAAAAAAAAAAATAATAAAAAATCTTTAAAAAGGGAACATCTTNTAAAAAAAAGAATTCAAAAACCTGTTTATAAGTGAAGCCCTAAATTGATTTGAGAAGCATAAGATTCACTTATCATTTTAGTTTTCACAAATAATGACATGTAATAAGAATGAGGACACACTCCTAACTGAAAATGAGCACTAGTGAGATAGATTCTGGTTTGGGAGCAGGAGACCCCCACAAGGCCTCAGCAGTGGGAGCGAGACATTGCTGCTGAAGGCTGTCGTGCAGTTAGCAGTGGTTTCTTTTTTCTTCTTAAAGACTTTCTTTCTGCTTGACCCAGTCTTCATGTAAGTTTTAATTTTGGAATTTTTTTTTCTGATAGAAGCATCATATAGAACAACAAAAATAAGGTTCACTTGTTCTTTTTGAAGGAAGGCAGATTACTGAAGTAAGAGAGGCCAGCCATGGCCCCAAACTGCAAAATTTGTACTGTTCAACTGGAAATAAAAGTCTATGGCATCCTGTTCTCCAGTCTTACACATCCATCCTTTCTGCTTTTGAAACCTGGCAAATGTCATCTTATTCTAAAGAGTGCCTTACGAGGGGCGCCTGTGTGGCTCAGGCGGTTGAGCGTCCAACTCCTGATTTTGGCTCAGGTCGTGGTCCCAGGGTTGTGGGATTGAGTGTGGAGCCTGCTTGGGATTCTCTCTCCTAACTCTCTCTCTCTCTCTGTAATAAAAATAAAATGAAATAAAAAAAATAAAGAGGGCCATATTGATTGTGCAATTTTCCAGTAAATTGAAATCTTCCCTCTCTCTTTTAATCTTTTATCTCTCTCTCCCCTGCTTTTTCTCTCCTTCTCACTTCTCTCAGACACACACAAACACACACAGACAGGCACACACAACTGTATTACTAGTATAGTAAGGCTGCTTTCCCTGCCATTTGCTCCGGGTATGGATCTGACCATTGAAGGAAGGACTCTGTCCTGACCCTAGTGAAACTTGTTATTTGATTTCTTAAATTAATTTTTTATTTGTAATCTCAGGTTTTGTTGACCTTGGAGAACTCTCTGAAAGAGCAATCTGAGAACCGATTTCAGTGTGTAGACAGGCCTATGGAGAATAAAAAATAATAGTGTAGTCTGATAGGTCAAATTTTAGATTCATATTTCAAAGGTCAGAAGTGCAAATTCCATTAAAGTTGTACTTATGATAAAATTTCCTTTAAACCATTTTTTTATCTTTAGTCTGAAAATCTAGAAGATGATCTATGATCCAGAATATTTCCTATATTGGGAAAAAAAGCTGAGTTGTAAAAATAAATATAATGATTATGGCTAAAAATAAGATCTTATTAAACTGAGCCTTCGTTGAGTTCAATATGAAACAAGGGTTCAGAGGTGAATGGACAAATTTGCAATTGAAAGTGCTCCTTTGGAAAAAAATTAGGACCCTAATGTCACCAACAGAATTTCTGCTACATTCTTGATGTGACAGACTGGTCCCATTTCACACAAACTCTGGGATGTGGGTATGAGTTGGCTCAGGGAGTCTTGGGTGTGGAATAATTGCTATGTTAGTTTCTAACAATTCAGTCCATAGCATTGTGCCCCTGCCCTCCCAAATCCAAGTCCTTCTCACATACAAAATACATTCATTCCCTCCCAACAGCCCCTGGTGTTGCAACTTATCCCAGCATCAACTTGAAAGTCTAAAGTCTAAAGTCTCATGTAAATATCATCTAAGACAGACATGGCTGAGACATGTGGTATGATTCATCCCGAGGCAGAATTGCTCTCCAGCTGTGAGCCTGTGAAACCAGACAAGTTGTGTGCTTCCAAAATACAGTGGTGGGACAAGCAGAAAATGTAGATTGCCGTTCCAAAGGGAGATGCTGGAAAGAAGAAAGGGGTGACAGGTCCCAAGCAAGTCCAAGATCCAGCAAGGCAAATTCCAGCAAATCTTATAGTTTGAGAATAATCCGCTTTGGCTCAACCTCTCATTTTCTGGGCCTACTGTGGAGGCAACTTCACTCCCACATCTCTGGCTTTCAGCTTTGTGAGGTACCACCCCTGGGGCACTGGATCAGGAGAACCCTGGCCCCAGAAACAGAAGAGGCCCCCTTATCTTTGGAAACCCAGGAGGAACCAGCCCTGGCATCTGGGACCATGATGGGAGAAGCAATGTTACAACATCTGAATCCCTTTCAGGGTTCCTTCCTTCCTTCCTTAAGGAGTAGTGCTCATTCACAGCTGGATAGCTTTATGGTCCTGTCTTGTCAACTCCAAGTCTGGCAGCCTTCCCTCTTTCTGTCCTGCTTTCTGTGTCTCTCTTCATTCAAAATGGCAGTGTCTTTGCTGGTATAATCCTATTTTCTTTTTATTGAGCCAGGCTGTTGGTGTTATGTTCTGAACATGCTTTTTTTTTTTTTGCCATATAGACAGGCTGAGAATTTTCCAAACCTTTAAGCTCCTTTTTGCTTAACACTTCCTTCTTCACTTCCTCTTCATGTCTCTCTTCTCACATTTTGCTTTAAGGAGTCAAGAGGCTCCAAGTTGCTCCTTCAACACTCTGCTTAGAAATCTCCAAAACTAAATATCCAATTTCACTACTTTCAAGTTCTACCTTCTGCAAAGTAGTAGACTGCACTTTATAACAAAGACTGCCTTTCCTCTGGTTTCCAATAACACGTTCCTCATTTCCATCTGAGACCTCACCAAAATTGATCTTAATTGTCCATATCTCTGGCAAGCACCCATTACCCAGTTCCAAAGCTGCTTCCACATGTCTTGGCGTTTCTCACAACAGCATGCTGCTTCCTGGTACCAAGTCAATTTCAGCCTCATCTAAACTTGATTACCTTTCAAAGAATCATCTCCAAATATATCAAATTAGGGGTTAGGACTTCAACATATGAACTTGGGGTGGTGGAGGAACCTGATTCAGTGCTTAGCGATAGAGAAAAGGAAGGGAAAGAAGTACTTTTTCCTTTGGCTGTGACTTCCCTGCCTCAGCTCTAGTTGGCTCACGTATCTGTGGATGAGGAAGAGCTTTGGGAGATTCCTGTGTTCACCTGTCTCCACTCCTAGTCCCACAAACACAAGCTTTGTTAATTCTATCACGCTGTGGTCTCGAACAAATTATCAAATGTGCCTGAAGCACGGTTTTCAGGTTTTCTTGTGGCTGAGTGAATAATGTCAAAGGCCAGGCAGATAATAAAATGTGGATAGAACTAGACCATAAAGGTCTGTGGCAAGCCCAATAGTGCATGCCCCAAGGAAGCCTATTCAAGTGGTGTCAGTTCATTTTAAATGTCAGAAGCCAAATCTAACATGCCAGGCAAGAATTGGCCACACCTGGACTAGATGTTCTCTAAATTTTAATCTTCAAGACTGAACTGTGTGAATTAGCTACAGATACTGAATGCATTTCCTCCTACTCTTCTCATTCTCTAAGACTCAGTGAGAATCAGGAAGCCTGTCCCATTTTGCTTCATTTAAAAATATTTATTTAAGATTCTCTGCAGTTGTGGTCAATGAGATTCGATTCTTTTCTCCCATAGAATCTTCCTTGAGATAGTAAGACCAGATGGGACAGGTCAGATTTGGGAATATGATAAGTCAAAAACACCCACCATGGGGTGCCTCGGTGGCTCAGTCGGTTAAGAGTCTGACTCTTGATTTTGGCTCAGGTCATGATCTCACAGTTGGTGAGTTCGAGTCCCACATTGGGTGCTACACTGACAGCAAGGAGCCTACTTGGGATTCTCTTTCTCTTTCTCTCTGCCCCTCCCCACACACTCTCTCTCAAAAATAAATAAACATTTTTTAAAAAGCACCCACTGAGGTATTCAACTGTAACGAGGTCTTGGCATTTTAAATATCTGTTATTACAGTTAACTAGCTGGCTCTAGGTCTTCTGGAATACTATCTTTTCTTGTTCTCTAATTAGGAAAGGGTAACCACTTCTGCTACCGTCATTTGTTTCCTTTGTAGGAGAATCTTCATGTGGAGTGGAAAGGGAAACCATCTGAAGGTCATTTGTATATCCTAAACTATCAGACATTATTGAAGATCAAAGGACCAGATTATTGATGTCCAAATTGATAGGCTTTCTTGGAATCATGATTCCAGAGCCACTCAAGTGATAAAATCAAAAGGGTATTTAATATTGCATATAAACATTTTATACAGAATCAGATGATTGCATGAAATGTAGGCTCATCGTCTCTTTAAAAGGTCATGAGATGATTTCATAAGTTCTCAGGTCACCTTCTGAGATTTTATCTGTAGTTAAATCTGTTAGTTGGGTATTTTTATGCCACATATAAACCTAAAACCTGGTGTAGTTTGGTTTCAAATAAATGGCATGGGGGTGGGGGGTGAAGGTGACTGGATCCAACAAGAAATTCTGTTGGCATCTCGAGTGACCTCCTGGGGGCAGGATTGTGCTTCTCAGTCCTTTGGTTCCCTTGGATTTGGTGATAATTTAGTGATGACCCTACAGTTTTGTTTTGTTTTGTTTTGTTTTGTTTTGTTTTGTTTCCAGGCGATAGAGGAACTCAATAGGAAGGATACACTTAAGAAAAGGAGATCTAGATCTTAGGCTCTGAATCATATTCCTTAACCAGGGATCTGCTGGACCTCAGCTCCATGCATCCCTTCTCTGGTTCAGGCATCCCTGGGGAGTTCTTAAGAGGATGGGGTGACAATTATTGTCAGATTTGCCACTTCATCTCTTCACTGCTCCCCTCTGGCATACCAGCCCCTCATTCTGTGGCTCACCAGCTATCACAAGGCCTTTAGCCCTCTGGCTGTGGCTGTGAGTTGCCTGTGGCTTTGTGAAGTCCCTGACTACCAGGGGTTTACTACTTTCAATTCCAATTATTACCTCCTGAAGGGAGAAAAGGCTCCTTTTCCCTTTAGTGTTTATCATTTCGTAGGCCACAGTATAGACAGGCCTTGCTCACTGAGTTCTAGTCACTGGCCCTACTCAAGTATTTTTCATTTTAGTTGAACTTTGGCACAATTTCCCTTCATTGAACTTGGGAGACAAATAAAAGGGGTTTTGTATAGTACTACGCACAAATCTCCTCCCAACCAGTGTCCCCTTACACAGGTCCTTGTGTGAGGGAATGGAGTCGAGTGGAGAAATCTCAGTCTTTCCTCCCTCGAGTTGATTTATGGAGTGGTCCAGCCTCCCCACTCCCTTCCCTTTCCTTTCTTTCCTCCTCTTCCCCTCCTTTCTTGTTTCCTTCCTCCCTTCACTTCTCTCATCCTTCTTGATTGCTAACGGATGTGTGGCCAGACCTTGGGGAAAAGACTGAGAACTGGCTCCTTGTTTGGGGGGAAGGTGAGGTGAGCAAAGACCAGGAAGCTGCAAGAAGCGCTTGCAGACATTTACTTCTCCAGGCTGCCTCGGGAGAGGGGTTCACTAATCTCCCCAAGGCAGGGCCGCTAACATGTGGCTGTATCCCTTGCTGCTGGGGACACCAGAGGCGTGGACGCAGTGTTCAGACTGCCAGACATGATACTTTAGGGGCATAAACTTGAGAGGAGAGGCATCAGTAAGAGAGGGGACTGGGGTAAGAATTGTTTTGATGATGATGATTTTTTTCTACTGCAAATAACCCAGAATGCGGTCTGTAATATGAGATGAAGAACTAAGGACAAAATGTAAGCCCTGTTTAATTTACCTGTTTGTCTTTGCGGGGACTCAGTCTTGTCTGTTTCTCCAGGTTAGAATTTTTTTTTTCTAAGGGAGGTGAGTGACGTGCTTAAGGTCAGAGGTAATCCAAATACATTCTGGAACCCCATGTGCTCCAATCTGGATATGTTGTCTCAGGCAGAGAACCACAACCTAGAAACCCAAACTGTACATCCTTCAAATCTTTTGTCAGTCCTTCCAGGAAATGACAAAGAGGAAAGTGTATTCTTAATAAATAGCTAAACTCATCTTTTCTCTCCATTGCTTCCTTCCTTAGCACATTGACATAGAACGATTTGAGTCCCCGGAGTACTATTTTCTAATTAAAACATATATGTCTAATGAGTTTCCAGAATAATAAAGCATTTATAATACTCTAATGAAAGGCATTCTTTTCATCTTTATTTACTTAGCAGCATAATCAAGACCAACTTAGAAAGGTTAGCTGTGGTCAAAAGAAATTTATGAAGAGTGGCTATTAAGAGATAGAGCACATGTATGCAGACTGTGTTTAATAATGGTAAGTAGGACGTGTTTATTAAAATGATGCAGGGATTTTATCCCTTCATTCTTGATGTCTCTTAGTACCTGACATTATACTGCTACGGTTTCCATGGAAACAGCACACACTCTTCCTTTCAGCTGTCCTGAAGTTCAAGCCCTGCTGTTGCAATAGAAATTCTCAGGAACACCTCCACTTTTATTAAAAACAAAAATACCAAGTCTATGCAAAAAGTAAAAGCAAAAAGAGAGGGCAAAAAAAAAATCCATTGACTATATTGCAGAAAAGAAACGAGAATGTGCAATATTTTCATTAAGAGGGAATCAAGAAACAGTTTACTATGCTGGAGGTTGAGAGTGTCTGTCATTTCCTTCCCCTAAATTACCTTAGAATTGATCCTCTGGAGCCTGCCTTAACATCTGCACCTTTCATTTCTAATTCAATATATTGTACTATTTTTAGTTTTCTGGAAGTATCTCTTTTACTGATATAAGAAGTCATTTCTCTATGACTCACAAAAAATGTTGACTTCTGTCTATAAATTGTGACTTTTTAATAAAGAGAGGTGACATTTAGGATACAATTGCTGGAATAAGACATTTCGTGTATGTTCGCCGCGAGGTGGGTCTCCTGTCCATAGTAGCCTTTTGTTTGGTTTATTAGCTAAGATGCTTTGGGTTGCAAGTAACAAAAGGCTTAACTTTGATTGTTCTGTGTAAGAAAGTGGATTCGTTGGCTTATGCTACCAAAGCGTCCAGAGGCATGATTTGATCTGGGTTCTGGGTCTGGTCCTCTGAGTGCTGATACAGTCCTCAGGCCGGCCACGCCACTGTGGCAAAATGCCTGCAGCAGTTCCCCAGATCACAGCAACCTGCCTACAAGAGCCAGAAAATGAGGACATCTCTTTAGGATCCCCTGTAAAATAGCTTCTTTAGACCTATAATTCTGATGGGGTCAAGGACACACTTCTGAGTCAATAACTGGGCAAGACAGAGGCTTATGTTAACTGTCCTTGGGCACGATACACATGTTCCATTCCCAGGCTATAAGGGCTGCATGGCAGAGGTATGGATGTCAATGTAAAACTTGGGGGAATTACTGACAGAAGAATGGATAGATGCTGGGGACGCTGCCACTGTCCGCAAATATTTGGAAGAGAGATGTTGCTTCGGTGCAATCTGACCTACTCTCCTACTCCTCATTTAACCTTCCCAGTTTATTCTGATTTAATATGGCCACCTGCCTTCCCAATCACATTATCTTATATTACTCTACATATTTTTTTCTTGCACAGTACCTAAGTCTTTTACCATGCCATAAAATTAATGTTTATGGTGCTTATTGTTACCATGTTTGTTGTTTATTATGTTCAATGGTGCATCCGAAGCACTTAGTGAATGTCTGGCTTTACATATATTTGTCGAATAAATGAATGAATTGGATAAATGAATAATTGAATCTAGAAGATACTTTCTGGCCATTTATTAAGTCCATTTGATTGCTCTGATTTTTGACAATTGGAGATAGTGTCCACATCCCTATTTCTTTTTTTTTTTTTTTAATGTTTTATTTATTTCTGAGAAAGAGAGAGAGACAGCATGAACAGGGGAGGGTCAGAGAGAGAGGGAGACACAGAATCTGAAACAGGCTCCAGGCTCTGAGCTGGCTGTCAGCACAGAGCCTGATGTGGGGCTTGAACCCACAAACCGTGAGATCATGACCTGAGCTGAAGTGGGACACTTAACTGACCAAGCCAGCCAGGCGCCCCAACACATCCCTATTTCTAAGAGATCATTCCCCAGGGATTTTTGTTCTTGCATGTTGTTGGTTGTGCTTCTGTAAGCATGTGGCAGGAACACCAGCCTGACTTGGACACTCTGAGAGAGATTTGTTTCAGAAACCCCTTGACTTAGGTGAGAATCAGAATGATGGAGTATATGAAAGGCTTGGTTCTGTTGTAAAAACTGTATATCTCTGCTTCACGCAGCCAAGTTTATTCTGGGCTTGAAGGAGTTAACTGTGCCTTAGAGGAGTTGTCATCTGACCACTTAAGGTAGCACTGGAGAGGATCTGGTAGCCCTTGCCCACAAGCCTCTCTGGACAATGGTTCTGTTGTCTGAGAGAGAGAGAGAGAGAGAGAGAGAGAGAGAGCGCACATGAGCCTGTGAGAGTGGGGGAGGGGCAGAGAGAGAGGGAGAGGTAGAATCTCAAGCATGCTCCATGCCCAGCACAGAGCCCAATGGGGGGCCCGATCCCATAACCCTGGGATCATGAGCTGAGCCTAAACCAAGACTGAGCCCTCCAGGTGCCTCTGGACAATTTGAAGTTTAATATCAACTTGAAAGCAAGATGTTGTCCTCATTTGAGGGTAAACTCCATCTCTTTTTCTACAGTGGCTATTCAGCCTGCGTTAATGTGGCTCATGAGCGACCTAAGCGGTTTCTTCACAAAGCACACATGGAGAGCACAGACACAGAGGCGAGCGGGGGGATGGCCCTGACAGGTAAATTTTCTGTGCTCAGTGACCTGGGAACAGGAATGAAAACTCCTAGTGCTCTTTTGTGAGAAAGGCTAAAATTCCCAGTGGTGCTCAGCTTGTCGGCCACCCTTGCTTAGGACATGTTGATTGCTAAGGGCACGCTCTAACTTTCAGTTCAGCTCCGTCTGTTGGCCTGTCAAGCATGCCACAGGTGTCACCCAGTGGGTTCCACTTCAGCACAGGGAATGCGTTCTCTACTGCCGTGGTGTTGGAGTACAGGATTTAGGATACCACTCACGGGAGACCCTGTCCCCAGCTCCAGACATAACTTCATCTGATTATTTCAAACAGTTGCCTTACACCCAAAGCCCCAGTGACTTCCTGAGATGGTAACCACACTAATCAATATTTCCATTGTGTCAGATGTAGCACTCCCTGCCAGAAATCCATCTCACTGTGACGATTGTGTAAAAGGTTCTGCTTCGATGGTGTTCCCGCCACAATCCTTCACTCTAGGGTTAGATATAGTTACCTGAAAAGTTCAGCTTATTCAGGTAACTATATGCAAGAATCTTATGAGACCAGTGTGGTATTAAGCCTGTTTAATACCTGATAATGGCATGGACGCCAGGCAATCCAAATGGAGGCTGGCCAATGAGCTGAATGTATCGGCCCCGCCAGAGAACCACCTGTGTGAGCTGTGATCTCAGCCTCCAGTTCCCCTCCCCATCTGCAGATTAAATGATCACTTTGCAGAGTTCTTGCGTTTCATCTTGTCTGTTTCTCCAGGTTAGAATTTTTTTTTTCTAAGGGAGGTGAGTGACGTGCTTAAGGTCAGAGGTAATCCAAATACATTCTGGAACCCCATGTGCTCCAATCTGGATATGTTGTCTCAGGCAGAGAACCACAACCTAGAAACCCAAACTGTACATCCTTCAAATCTTTTGTCAGTCCTTCCAGGAAATGACAAAGAGGAAAGTGTATTCTTAATAAATAGCTAAACTCATCTTTTCTCTCCATTGCTTCCTTCCTTAGCACATTGACATAGAACGCAGCTGCTCCTCTACCAGCCTCTTGATTTTCCTCCTCGCTCTCTCTGAAAGTCTTCCAGATCTGTGGGCTCAGTGATCCCCCTTCCACTGCTTAAGGGAGCGCAGTGAGGTCTTACACAGTGGCCATCGTGGCCAGGAGGAGCCGGGGACCAGAGGCCATTTTCCCTGTGTCCCCACCAACCTAGATCTTCTGATTTGTTACAAAGAGAAGCACCCAGAGCCCATTTCTTGATGCAGTTCCTGCAGTCTGACAGGTCTCGTGACAAATCATTTCTGGAAACTTCAGTCCAAGAAAATTCTGAACCTCTTTGCACATACAGCTGCAAGAGTTACAGCTCAGACCAAAGCCCGGAATTTCTGGGTTCTGTGCAAATGGAGAGAGAATATGTCTCATTTATACCAGGCACATAGTCAGGACACAGTAAATATTCATTAGATAAATGAATGAACCTAGGATCAATTGGGAAGTAATTTAGGAAGAAAATGACATGAGGAGGGACGAGGTATTGGATAGCTTTTGCCTGCCTGCCTGCCTTTTTTTTTTCCCTACCAGAATGATTTGAATTGACCATCTACATTGAAAAAATTCATTGATTGATGGTTTCATTCTTCCATTCGCTTTGTGCAGACCCTTTGTAATTTACTTTTATGTTCGGTCTCTGTTTTCCCTTTCTGTCACTTTGCCCCTCTCTCTTTTCACTGCTTGCATGAGAGTAATTTTCCATTATATTGTTATAGCCAGAGGTCTCTTACAGGGTGGCAGTAAAATGACACAGCTAAGTGATACAGATTTTAATGACTTAATGCCATAATAATTTCTAACAGAAACATACATAGAGACAGGGGTGATGTTTTAAAAGACATAAAAATGGGAAGTGGACCATGGAAAAGCTGTGCCTGGGAAAGAACTGGGGCAGAGATGGAAGCGAGACAGGCATGGACAGAGTTGGTAGAGGCTGGCCCATAAAACAGCTGCTGTTAGTCAAGGGGGAAAAGTCACAGAAGAGGGAAAAAAAATACAGCATTTTGAAGGTATTGGAGAGAGAAAAAAATATGACAAAAAGAAAATGTGGACTGGCTTCTTAACAGAGGAAAAGAGCAAATAGGAAATTATAGAGAAAGGATGGAAGGCTCGGCCTGTCTTGTGAGCCAGCCAGGCTTGGTGACAAAGGTAATAGCCAGAAGAATACTTAAGGTAATAATCGTCAATGAGGAAAGAGCACCCAGAAGCATCGCACCGCAGAATGCCCAGGGTAGGAAAATCGCTGCAGAGCACAAAAGGAGAGAACGGAGGAGCGCCGGCCAGCTGGCAATTATTCTGAAACCTCGTGGAAAGACTATTAGGTTCCAAGGCATTTGAAAAGGGAAAGACACCAAATTTTTATTTTGACAGTGTGATAGAAATGTGGTAAAGTAGGTCACAGAGAATCCGTGGAACTGGTGGGCTACCTTGGCACCAAGGTAAACTCTGGGTAAAATGAAAAAAAAACGGCTAAAAGATAAATGCATAGCTACCTTGCCCACTGGCTCACAGGTGGGTCTCCAGGGGCAGTGGGTCAGATGTGCGCCTCCTTCTATCTCCACTCCCCACTGCATGCAACCTCACTGTTTGTTACTCTGTGGGAGATATAACCGCTGTTCATTCATCAGGGGTTCTCAGAGGTTCTCTTCCCCTCCGCACATGCGCTAAAGGACCGTGGCTTCTCATCCCCGTGCAGATGGGTTTGAACTTGTCCAGATGGAAGCGTTCAAGGCAAAGGTGTGTGTCTGCATGTTCTTTCTTCCCCTGTGTTTTAAAAGACAGTGTACTAACAGAAAATTTGAGGTATACTAAGGCCAACAGATAAGGAAGTGATCTCCACTGTAAAGACAATTTATTTACTCCTGGTTCTCAAGAGAGGAGGCACATCGTGCCTCACAGGGTCACACAGGAAGCCCCAGGCTGGGTCACAAGGCAGAGGGAGATGAAGGAACTATGGACCAAGGCTTTTACTGTGGTTTCTGCAAGAAGGAATGAGCGAGGCAGGGTAGACAGGCCTTGGATTGGCTAGTTTGAATTATTTCAGCAGATCCTAGGGCATAGACGCTTTCCCTAGTTGTCTGCTCCCTGGACCTGGAGTGATTAGGGCAAGGGGATTGTGGTTCTGGGTGCAAGTGCCTGATAGAGAGGTGGTTGTGGTGTTGCTTGGTTGGGTTTCATTTATTTTTTATTTGAGAGAGAGAGAGGAGAGAGAGAGAGAGAGATTGGGGGAGGAGCAGAAGGAGAGAGATAATGCTAAGCAGACCAAACACCCAGCCCAAAGCCCAATGCAGGGCTGGATCTCACCACCCTGGGATCATGACCTGAGCCAAAATCAAGAGTTGGATGGCTCACCCAACTGAGCTACCCAGGTGCCCTGTTTGGTTGGTTTTTAATTGAGAGTGCACCCAGGGAGGAGGACTCTTTCAGAGGGGTAGGAGGGTGATAAGAGAGGCAGGCAGCCAAAGCCAGGTGACTCAAGCATATGCCGGGTTGCCCAGAACAAGGCATGTCTAGAGTATGCCTGTAGGGCAGGTGTTAAAACATCAGGCTGACGGAAGCCAGAAGCATGGTTCCTATGCCCTGCCTCAGTGACATTGCACGTTCCTAAATAATCAAAGCAGCCTGGAGCACTACCACCAGGAGCTTATACTGGTCACGTGATTTTGAGTGAGTGAGAAATGACCTTTTGTAGTTATGAAGCCACTGAGATTTGGGACTTATTTATACCACAGTATAACCTAAATTATCCTGACTAATCACTGCCACGCCACTTGCGGTGGGAATTCAGTGAGGTGAGGCAAGTAAAACATTCCTGACACATGATATAGTCTCAACAGTGTTAGCTATTATTACCATTCTTTGCTAATATTCTTCTGCTGCTTAGTCTGCTCTCTTACTTTTTCCCTGACATCTGATAAATTAGTATTTATCTCAAATAAGATCCACTGACTTGTTGTAATATGTAGCTCTGTGTTTTACATTCCTGGTCATATTTATCCTCAGAACAAAGGGTGAAATGGTTATTAATAGAATAACTAACAATAGTAGCAGCAGTAATACGTATGTAATTGTTGTTATTTTTACATTTTCAAGAGGAGGAAGCTGAAGATCAGAGAAGGCATATAACTTGCCCAGGTTTACACAGCTAGTAAGTGGCTGAGATAGGGTTTGCTCCTGTCTGTTGGATTCTTTTTTTTTTTTTTCTTCTTACAAATAGTTTATTGTCAAGCTGGTTTCCATATAACACCCAGTGCTCCTGTCTGTCGGATTCTAATACCTAGTCCTAACCACGGTATTATGCCACCTAACATGTCCAGGATACCTCACAGATTGGAGAGATTCAATATAGTGAGATATTTAGCTGAGAATTCTGCAAAAGTAGAGAACCTTCTTGGCACAGAAGCAGCCTTCCAGTGGCACCAGGGTGGGTTAGTCAGTTAAGCTTCCGACTCTCGGTTTCAGTTCAGGTCATGATCTCACGGTTTCTGAATTTGAGCCCTGAGTCAGGCTCTGCACCGACAGTGTGGAGCCTGCTTTGGATTCTGTGTCTCCCTCTCTCTCTGCCCCTCTCCTGCTCATGCTGTCTCTGTCTCTCACTAAATAAATAAATAAATAAATAAATAAACTTAAAGAAATTAAGAAACAGCTTTCCATCAGCTACACTGCCCACCTTGCATTTATAGGTCCTCTCTAGGCAGACCACTCTCTAGTCCCTAATGTTGGGAGAAATCAAACATTGATTCTATGTCTGGGACAAGATTGTAAAGTTATCCTCCCCAACACATTGCCATGTTTCTCTAAGGCTGCTTCACCCTCTTTTACATTCTGCATTCTCCTTCCCCACCACCTTCAGCCCTTCCTCTGCATACTGCCGATTGACTACTTCCTTCTGGCATTCCCACCTCTGCTACAGAGGAGGGAAGGTCAGCAACCTCTTACTCAATCTCCCTGACAGCTAGGTGGCCACAAGCTCCAGCACTGGTCCATGGGGCATGAGTGGGGTCTTCTAGGAAAGTTATTTCACTTCCTGATGAAAGAGACAAACGTTAAGAGGAGACATTTTTTTTTTACAAATAGTTTATTGTCAAGTTGGTTTCCATATAATGCCCAGTGCTCATCCCCCCAAGTGCCCTCCTCCATGTCCATCCCCCCTCCTCCCCCCCCCACCCATCAGTCCTCAGTTTGTTCTCAGCATTCAAGAGTCTCTCATGGTTTGCCTCTCTCCCTCTCCCCCACTATTTCCCCCCTTCTTCTCCCCAACAGTCCTCCGTTAAGTTCCTCCTAATCTTCCTATACGTTCAAGCATATGGTATTTGTCCTTCTCTGCCTGACGTATTTCAGTCAGCATAACACCCTCAAGTTCCATCCACATTGCTACATATGGCCAGATTTCATTCTTTCTCATTGCCATGTAGTATTCAATCATATAGATAAACCACATCGTCTTGATCCATTTATCTGTTGATGGACACTTAGGCTCTTTCCATGTTTCGGCTATTGTTGAGAGTGCTGCTATGAACATTGGGGTACATGTGACCCTNGGGATGCTGAGGATCGTTTCATGTGTCTGTTGGCCATCTGGATGTAAGAGGAGACATTTCTGATACTGCCATTTTCCCCTTTTTCCTGCCCTGAAAACAGATGTGATACTTGAAGCTACAGAAGTCATCTTACTCTGAGGCAAGGAGCATAAGGGATAAAAAGCCGAGGCTTGTCAGTGACACACAGAACCAGTCAGAAGAGCCTGAGTCCTGATGTTATTACTGAGCAGCTACATTAAATTAACAATAAAGCCCCCTGGCCTCCGGTTATGCAAGAAGAGCAAACCTCTTTTTGTTAAAGCTACTGTTGGTCAGGTTTTTCTGTTATTGGCAGCTAAATGTGTTTCTAAATTATATACCATATCATCATAAATCTTCATATACATCATAAAATGCCATACTTGGAATTTATCCTAATTTGCGTATCTAGTTCTCAATTTTGGAGAATTTAGATTACACCATTTTAAGTACTTTAAATAATCCCATGTTGAAAATCTTTGTATATAAAGCCTTTTCCATATTTATGATTACTTTCTTTACTCAGGATAGAACTTCCTGGAGTAACTTCAGGCTCTTGACACATATTAACAAAAAGCTTTACAAAAAGTGCACCAAATCTCAACATTTTGCCTCTTGTAAGATACCATATTATATGGATTCTATATTTGTTACACCAATTTAAAAAGTGGACAATCTAAGCAAATCAGAAGAAACTCTACATTCTAAATTGTGTGCATTTTCCTCTTAGGAAAACAAAAACTGCCTTCGTGTGTGTTTCAACTTGTTTGAAAAGTATGAAACAATCTGTCTATAAAATAAAGCCTTACTCCTTCTGGAAAACAGTGTGGAGGTTCCTCAAAAAATTAACAATAGAACTCCCCTGTGACCCAGCAATAGCACTGCTGGGAATTTACCCAAGGGATACAGGAGTACTGATGCATAGGGGCACATGTACCCCAATGTTCATAGCAGCACTCTCAACAATAGCCAAAACATGGAAAGAGCCTAAGTGTCCATCAACAGACGAATAGATCAAGAAGATGTGGTTTATCTATATGATGGAATACTACATGGCAATGAGAAAGAATGAAATCTGGCCATGTGTAGCAACATGGATGGAACTTGAGGGTGTTATGCTGAGCGAAATAAGTCAGGCAGAGAAGGACGGATACCATATATTTGCATATGTAAGTGGATCAGGAGGAACTTAATGGAGGACCACGGAGGAGGAGAAGAGGAAAAATAGTTGGGGAGAGGGAGGGAGGCAAACCATGAGAGACTCTTAAATGCCGAGAACAAATTGAGAGCTGATGGGGATAGGAAAGAGGGGAAGGGGGGTGATGGGCACGGAGGACGGCACTTGTGGGGATGAGCACTGGGTGTTATATGGAAACCAACTTGACAATAAAACTATGAAAGGAGAAAATAAATAAATAAACTTTAAACAAAACAAAACAAAAATAAGTAAAGCTTTAATATTATGTAATGGTTGTCTATGAATGGGTTTTTCTTATGTTTACAAAGGTGTCTGCCCTGGTGAGGCGTTGCAGATGTATTAATTTGAGTAGAAGACTAGACTGGAATCTCACAGGATTTGTATGGGCTCAGAGGCTGGCATGCTATTTGAAGCACATGGGGATGGAGCAGGTGAAATGCACAGGGTTGGGAGACATGGGCCTGGTGCATGTACCTTCCAGGCTTCCTCCCATGTGTTATCGCACTGTAGTGTTTAAATGATCTCATTACAATTCCATTTTACAGATAAAGAAATGGTAGCCTGGCAATTTAAATGCCTTGCCAAGCTCACAGAAACAGTGGCATTGCTGGGATCTGGCATAAGTCTGTCTGATTCTCATGTTTCTTCATTCCCTATGCCTCCTCATCTATAAAAATGGGGGCAAACAGTGCATGGAGAGGTTGACGTGACTTGCCCTACACAGAGATGGGTCCAGAACCCCGTATGCTATGCACTTTACATTCTAAGCTTTGACTTCTCAAGGGAAGCAGCGAAAACATAGTGAAGAAGATTTAGCAAAGGCACAGCCATTACTGGTGTGATTTTCCAAGGGACACCGACGCTGTAGAATTGCAGCGGTTAGGTCACATGCCCCTTACACAGCGTGGGGGATAAAGTTAACCTGATGAAACATCGTTTATGATGATGAAGGGTTTTCTCAAGGAAGAGATATCCAGAGGGAGACAGTACTGTGAGGCTGAGTGGTTATAAGTGCTCTCTCAAGTTCAACAGATCTGGGCTCAAGTCCTAGCTTCACCCTGTGTTAGCCAGAGGACCCTGGACAAGTTACTTAAATCCCTCTGTGTCTCAATTTTTCCAGCTTAAAAACTGGCACATAAATAATAGCTTAACAAATAAGGTTTTTGTGAGGATTAAATGAGGCAAAAAAATGCAACCACTGGTCTGTACGTACTAAGTGCTCACTAAATTAGGATTGTAATGATTCTAACTGGATCCATCCCCTTCTTTATTTTCTTAGCAAGCTTTATCTCTATGCTCCAAATGTCTTTCACTTTCCTGGTCACCGTCCGGCTGAATGCCTTGAATCTAGTTTCTGCTCAGCAGACTGAATGAAACTTAGATGCTCTGATTCCAAATGCTATATTTGGAGAAGGGTGTTTCACACTGAAGTTTTAAAGTAGATCAGTATGGTGCATTTCTAGCTTGCCAGCCTCCCTTGTAGTAGGTTGGGGTCATTTCTACTTTAAAGCTACAATGCAAGGGGCACCTGAGTGGCTTAGTCGGTTAAGCAACTTCGGCTCAGGTCATGATCTTGCGGTTCGTGAGTTTGAGCTCCATGCCAGGCTCTGTGCCTGGAGCCTGCTTCAGATTTCTGTGTCTCCCTCTCTCTCTGCCTCTGCCCCACTTGCCTCTGTTCCTCTTTCTCTCAAAAATAAACACTTCAAAAAAAAAAAAAAGATACAATGCAAGATTTCAACAGAGACTTGAGACTTATTTCTGTTTCTTCAGACTCAATTCAAATATCTTTGGTGGTTTCTAATTGCCTAAAACCACCTAAGGTTCTTCTTTGTACATTCAGTCACCAGATATTTATGTGAATACATCTGGCACATGTACTGTGTGTAGCAGTGACACGGGTGCCTCTGGACCAGAGCAGCCAGGAGGCAGCTAGGTGCCTCTTCCCTTGTTGAGATGAAGGCACATGTTCCAGATGGTGTAGCTCTAAGATACACAAGACGTGTCCAGGCCACAGTGGGCTTTATGTGAGCAAAATATAAATATTCATTGAGTTAAGTCATTGAGAATTTGGGGCTTATTTGTTACTAAACGAAGATTAGGCAAGTGGTTCTCAAAGTGTGGTTCAGGAGCCCCTTAGGTTCCCTAAGTTCCTTTCAGAGGGTTTGGCAGGAGAAAATAATTTTCATAATAATGTTGAGGTATTGTTTGCCTCTTTAACGCTCATACTTTCTGACTGTCAAGCAGAGCTTTCCACATGCTATATAATGTGTGATGATATCATTGCTCTGATGTCTAACGGAAGGTGTCTTTATGTATTCTTGTGTTAAAAAATGTTTCTCTTTTCATTTCTAATATGGCAAATATTGATATGTAAAACCCACAGAAACAAAAGCTCTTTGGGAGTCCTTAATAATCTTTAAGAATGTAAAGGGGCCTTGAGACCAGAGTCTGAGAACCACTGGATTAATCTACCTTGCCTAATACAGAAATTATATGGGCAGTTTGGAGTGCAATCTGGTGATCCCAACCTATTTTGTTCTTAAATTTAATTTTCAAAGGTTTCTTTATGAAGGAAATGCAGAATTTAAAAAATGAATGTACTTTTATTTCAGTAAAGTACTTGATAAAATAGTTGTTTTTTTCCAGTGGACTGAAAGAGATTGGGAGTTGATTGGATAGTCAGAGATGGGTGCAGAATTTGAAAGCCTGGATCATAGAAAAATTAATGAAACATAACAGAAGGAATCGTGTAGCAAGCAAATTTTATTGCTGAGCATGTTAGTCAAATGTTGGTTGATAATTTCTACCTACAACATTAGCAAGAATTTTGGTGAATGGACTATGAAAAGATAGGCAGGTAAGTTGAAGAGACTGGCTGTATTAAATCAAAGGAACTAGGATTTTCTAAATACCTCCTATCTGCTAGATATTTTATATACATTAATAATAATGATTAATCCTTATAACCCATGAAAAAGGATTTTGATTATAACCTCCATTTTACAGGTGAAATCAACACTATCAGAATCAGAAATTTAACTTTGGTATATTTTTACTCCAGTGTCCTTATTTTTTCCCATAATTCCAAGCTGACTTGATAAGATGATGGAGTCAGAGATAAACGCAGATGCAATTTTGAGGGGATAGGGGAAAAAGTCATGGCATTTTTTCTGATACTTTGTTTTTTGGACTGCTGCCCCTCAGGAAATGCAATTTCTACCTCAAAGATACAGTACAAAATTTTGGCCAAGACTTGTTGCACATTTCCCTCTCTTCAGACTCCATTCAAACATCTACAGTTGTTTCTCATTGCCTGAAACCAATTAAGGTTCTTTGTACATTCAGTCACCCAATATTTATCGAGTCCTATTACACAGAGATGCTATCCTGGCTGCTGGAGGTAGAGCAGTGGACAAAACCCACACACACCTCTGCCCTCTGGGAGCTTCCATCAAAGACGGAGGTGGAGGGTAAACGAGGCAAATATATAAAATACCTATGATAGAGAGTGATAAGGGCAGAAAAGAAAAATAAATCAAAGAGGGTGCCATTCTTGACAGGGTGGCTGGAGTAGGTGACCTGTGGAAAGGAGGCCTGTAAACAAAAGGCGCGAGGAAGCAAGGACGCTGTGGATGTCCAGAGGAAGAGATTCCAAGGCAGACTGAGTGATCAGACAAAGGCCGTGAGGTGGGAATTGTAAGAGCAGCAAGGAGGCTATGTTGGCTGAAGTTGAGGGAATGGAAACTTGCACAGCCATTGGAAGAGTGTGGGGCTCTCCTGTGAGCAAGGGAAGAGCTTGTTCAGTATTGCAAGTTGAAGAGAGACATGGTCTGCCTTGCATTCAAACAGAATCACTGTGGTGCCTGCACTTAGAATCCTGTGGGTATAGGAGGGGAAGGTGTGGGTCTGTTAGGAGGATGTTGAAATCCAGATGAGTGATGATGTGGCTTAGTCTAGTGTGTGGCAGAGAAGGTAAGGAAGAGTCGTTAAGCTCTGGTTGTATTTTGAAAGTAGAGTCACCAGGATTTTCTAATCATTGTTTGTGGCTGTGAGCAAAAGAGGAGTTGAGGATGACCCCAAGGGTTTTGGCCTGAGACTCTGGAAGGAAATCCACCAGAAGGGGAGGGCTGGAGGAAAAGTAGACCTGGTCAAGAACACCAAGCAGTTTTAGGGCTCATAACATTCCAATGTTTGTTAGACTTTTTGGTAGAGATGGTCTACGGGCAACTGTGTAAGTCTGGACTCCAGGACATGCACTGAAGACAGAAACTAGGAAGTCATCAGAAAAAAGGTGGTGCTTAAAGTGACGAGAGTGGGTCAGCTCATAAAAGATATGAGTAGAAAATGGAAGAGGTCCAAGTACTGAGTCCTGGGCTCCATTATTTACAGTAGGGGCAGGAGATGAGGGGGAAAAAGCAAAGGAGTGTGAGCAGTCAGTAAGGAAAGAGCTCAACCCATCTCACAATCCCATGAGCCCATCTACCTCTCCACAGACACCCTGGGATCTGGCTACATGGTACAAACTGCTCATAGTGGCTCCTGCCTGTACGCCTCATGAACATGGTCCCTGGGTGTAGCCCGATGCCAACCAGATCTTTTCTGACATGATTTTGTCCTGGTATACCTTCAAGGACCATTTTAAATGCATTTCTTATATCCATCAATGTCTCCCTTTTATTTGTACGAATTACCACATTTTAAAAACCGCTTGTTTAATGATTTCATATTCCTCTTATGTACTTGTATTTCATATTCCTTTGTGTACTTGTATGTTACTTCTCCAGACCAGGAGCTTTTTGTAGGTAAGGGCCATGCCTTCCCCAAGACTGAGGAAGATTGAGCAGGATTGTATTTCACTGAGCAATCACTGGGTGGGTGTGGACAGGAGGAAGATGCAAAGAAGCATTGGGTATTTTATACTAAATAATACCCTCCTTTGTTATTATGTGTTGCTGTGGGAACAGAGAGATCACGCTTCTATAATAATAGAAAATTGAAGTAGTGATTCACCTGCTTTTGGTATAGGATGGACCTTACTGCTGCAGTGCCTTTTGATTTAAAATTCCTCCTTATATCCCATAATCAAAAAAGAATTTTGAAAATCCTCCCAAATTAGAAATAACACCGAAATATAATAAATAAAACAGGAGATAGCATTCAGTTTCCTATAGATAAATACTTCTTTAAAATAGTTCTGGAATGATATCATAACCTGGTGGCCTGTGATCCAAAATTCAGGTTGCAGATATGCATTTGCTTTGCGTACAGGGTTCTGTGCCCTCTAGTCGATGATAGGCCCCTTGGCTTCATACTGTTTTGTCTAGGGCCGCTTCGCACGTTGATCTTACCTGCTGTAGCATTACTGGGTTTCTCAGCTCCGTACAGTTATTAATCCCAGCCCACCACTAATGTGGACTGCAGCATGAGTGAATGGGGCCTGGAACTTGTGCAATGCAATAGGCTGTCGGTGTGGCTCCAGAAGGCATTTGAGTGGGTGATCTTTATTTAAGTTAGTAAATAACATATAGCTATTTACATTTTAAAAAAATCAAGTCCTACCATTGCTTGGTAAATAATGTATCTTCGTTGTTAGCTGGGCTAGAGAAACCACTAGAAATGAACAAGAAGATTCTGATCAGATGTAAATAGACTCAAAACAAATAAATTAAAAAGGACAAATATAAAGCTTGAGAAAAGGAGGGGCGCCTGGGAGGCTCAGTCGGTTAAGCAACCAACTTTTTCTCAGGTCATGATCTCATCATTCTGAGTTTGAGCCGTGTTGTCGGTCTTTGTGCTTGACAGCTCAGAGGCTGGGGCCTGCTTCGGATTCTGTGTCTCCCTCTCTCTCTGCCTCTTCCCCACTAGCACTCTGTCTCTCAAAAACAAATAAACATTAAAAATAAAAAAATAAAACTTGAGAAAAGTCTTATTCAGGAATGCAATTTTTAGTTTTGATCTTCATTACTGACTGGCTTGATTTTCTTGTTTCTACTTTAGGCTCTTTCTTGCCCTGGAGACTCAATGATTTTATGTCTGGAAGTTCATAAGTCACAAGATATCTGGAATTAGGTGGTAAGTCTTTTTCTTCCTTTAGTGTGAGCTTATAAAACCTCAGCAGTTTGTATTTTAAAGCAATCAAAATTAAATGGAGTCTTGCATAATTGGCTCTCTCTTTCTAACATTTCCATAAAAACAAAATACTATACACAATCCCAGAAAACGTAGAGACCTTTTTCTTCCTGAATGTAAATGGAATAAAAATTATGTTGGGAACACTTTCCTTACTTTAAGGTGTGTGTGTGTGTGTATATATATACACACACACATATATATATATATGGCATAAAGCCAAAGCCAAAAGTGAAATACACACACACACACACACATATGAAAAATATCACTTTTGGCTTTGTGCACATAGGATAGAGTGATCAGAAATTTGGAGAATAATTGGAGTAATTACTCTTCTTAAAGATGAAATGCCAATAGAAAACTTTTGGATAGCTTGAGCTTAGAGCACCAAACGATGATGGATCATTACTATTGTGTGAACTCCCTTCGAAATATCTCTAAAAATAAAAGGATCAGAGATAAGACCAGTGAAGCCTCAGAACTTTTATTAAATCACCCATCTTTTCATTTTTATATCTTCAGAATAGTCAGCTCTTTTGCTGCTTGCACAAAATGACCCATATGATATGTGCAATGGATTTTCTTAGCCTTTTATTATAAGAAATATCTATCCTTGCTTCTCAGTTTCCGGGGGCTTTTGGTCCTAGAACTTCTAGAAAACTGGAAAGAAATACCTGAAGGAACAATGGAAGCTGGCTTGGCAGATCTGGCCATGGTTTGGGTGATAGGCTCTGACACTGAGTTCAGGATTTTTATTATGATGGGAGATAGTACTTTTGAATCGAACATACTCCTTTAGAAGAAATGGAAACACAGAGCATCTTTCTTCTAAAGTGCTGGCACTTTGTTTGGGCCAGGACAGCATTCACGGGAGAGGCCTGGAGAACGCAGCTGATAGGAAAAATCAGTAGACACAGCTCCTAGCACAAGGGGCTCCCAGAAGCTAGTTGAAGACGAAGATGGAGGGTATCAGGGTAGGAGATTATTCTGAACCTAGGAAGGCAGCCCAAAGTAAAGCACAGAGTACAGACCTGGGGAGCCCAACGGAAGTTGCTGCTGGGAAATAAAAATGACAGAGGAAGGTCAGGTGTAACAATGTATGAAAGAAAATAAGAAGCAACGGGAAAATGGGAAAGAATTTAAAGACACTTATACTTGGAGGAGAGGGCCGAACAGAATTAAATGACCTGGGAAAATAACTGACATATCCTGATGGAACGGCTACCACTTGATGCTTCATGTCTATATTTTTTGGAATTTTCTTCTATGCCAGAAAGGGAAATATAACATTACATATTGACTCAACTTTTCATACCATCTTGGTTAGTCATTAAGTCAAAATAACTTAGAAGTCTATTGCAAGGGAAGTGACTGGGCCAGAGGGCATTAAGGTTGTCTTGTATGGTACAAATTCTACATTATAAAGACTAAGAGGAGGATTCTTGTGGAAATGACTAGAATGTGAAAATAAACCTGATTAATTTATGACTTAAATATCTGGAATACATACATGGGAGCAAAAGATTATTTATAAACTTGCCAAAGTAACAATATTATTGGAATGGTGAGGAAGATTTCCTTGCCTGTATTTTCAAAAGTAATTGTTACTATTACCTGACAAAGGCCAAAAAGAGTCTAACGATAGAACAAGGGAAGAGAAAGGTGTGATTGTAAGTCTAATTGGTACATGTATGATTTGGCTGTTAGGAGAGAAATTGATAAAATTCAATCATCTGTAACAGAAATAATAATGCAAATTAGACTTAATTGGCTTCATTTAAAGGGTTCAAATGGACACAGCATAATTGTGGAACACTTTCTGAAATGAATAAATTTACCACAATTTCATACATAAAGCCAAAGAATTTAAAACTAATGAAGATGTGACTTATAAAGCCCCCAGATCTCATTATTCCATTTGCTTATTGTAATTGCTAGAAATACTACCTGTCTAAAAACAGGGGATGGGGCTAGAAGATATAAGGAGCCAATAGGTGGCATTTTAACTGCATAATGTCCATTTGAAAACATAACACTACCTGTATTTGCAATGTGTTGAAACAAGTCCATATTATATCTGCAAGCCCCTTGGCATTGTGTAGAATTTTTCCTTCCCCCCTTACTTTTAGGAATGTTTCCAGCAAAGTTTCAGGCTAAAGACATAGAATTTAATCCTAAAAATTTCAAATGAAAGCTTTACATTTAAGCTGATGAATATTTAATGTCTTGATGCTATTACATTGATAGATTGAAAGATGGGAGAAAACATCCACTCGATGCTTCAGAACAAAACAGAAAAGTTTAATGACAGTGCCAACTATAAAACATTTGAAATTTTCAACATCATTCACTTTTAGGTGAATATATATATATATGTTTTATTTATTTCTGAGAGAGAGAGAGAGACAGCATGAGCAAGGGAGGGTCAGGGAGAGAGGGAGACACAGAATCTGAAGCAGGCTCCAGGCTCTGAGCTAGCTGTCAGCACGAAGCCTGATGTGGGGCTCAAACCCATGAATTGTGAGATCATGACTTGAGCCAAAGTTGGTCGCTCAACCGACTGAGCCACCCAGGCACCCCAGTGAATAAATAGTTTTTAAAAAAATTAATGTCAACAATTATTGGCCTCTCTTCTAACCAGTTTTTTTTATTTTTATTAAATTGTGACTTTTTGCTCTGAAGGGACTGTGGGCTCAATGATGTTCACTGGAAACCCTATTGAAGAGTCAAACATTTTGTCTCCCCAGTATCTCCAAGACAACTCTGGCTGTGTCCAGAGCTGACAGATCCCCTTCTCTTAAGTCCTTGACTTCTGCCCCTGCTGTGCAAAGCTGGAAGCTAAACAGCTAGTACTTCAGACAACCAGTGACAAAACCCCCTTGGAGAGTATGAAAGATTGAGTCAGTTTGAATCCTGGAAGAGTATCAGAGGAGAAAGCAAAGACTGATGAGGAAGAATGAAGTGTAGAAATTAGTGAGGTTCCTGTCCCGCTAATTGCAGCCCTTTCCACATGGTGTAAAGATGTGGCTCTTGTCCCTATACTCACTCCCCTTCTCTTCCTTGCACTTACCTCTACTGGCCATTATATAAACATCTGTCTTTTCCTGCACAAGACTTGTCTTGCTCAGTGCCCTATGTGGACAGCCTAAAGCACTGCCTGGCACTTAGTAGGTATTCAATAAATTTTTAAAAAATTAAGGTTTATTCACTTTTGAGAGACAGAAAAAGACAGAGTGTGAGTGGCGAAGGGGCAGAGACAGAGGGAGACCCAGAATTCAAAGCAGGCTCCAGACTCTGAGCCATCAGCACAGAGCCCAACGCAGGGCTCAAACTCACGAACTGTGAGATCATGACTTGAGCCGAAGTCTGATGCTTAACCAATTGAGCCACCCAGGCACCCCTAAATAATTTTTTTTATAAACCAATGAGTGAATGACTTAGACAGCTGATATTAGATCTTGGAGTGGAAAAATGGCATCCATACTTTTATGTTAGGGTCTTCTTGTGAGGGAGAAGATTAAAACCTTGTTTCAAATACACAGAGCCTCTGTATTTGATAACAACGAAAGCTAACCACACTTATTGTGGTGATTATTTCACAGTATCTAAATACCTTGAATCATTATGTTGTACACCTGAAACCAATATAATGTAATATGTCATTTATGTCTCAGATTTTTTAAATATTAAGTTAAAAGAATAAAGTATTATTGACCAAAAAAATACACAGCATCCCTTTTTTTCTGCCTAGCAAAGTATCTCATAGTATTATATACTATTAAATAATACATGCTCAAACATAGTAATGTGTTTGAATGAATTTGCTGAAGGTGAAAAAATTAAAGGAGGGCCAAAAGGTGCTCAGGAGGGACACCAAAGAAAGGAAAATGATTATGTGTATAAAGCTGAGGGCCCCATGGCTGGGGGAGAGCTGAGGAGAGGAGCAGTTAGCAGGGGCTGTGATGCATTGCTCCCTCCAGGCGGGCTTAGGCTGAGACTGTCCCAGGTGGCTAATATTTATCACATCTTCAAATACATTTATTTATTTAGCATTTTTCAAAGTTTACTTATTTATTTTGAGAGAGGCAGAGATTGTAACAGAGGAGCAGAGGAAGGGAGAGACAGAGAATCTTAAGTAGGCTCTGCACTGTCAGTGAACTGGCACTGTCAGTGCAGAGCCCAACGCAGGGCTTGAAGTCACCAACTGTGAGATCATGACCTGAGCCCAAACCAAGAGTTGGATGCTTAACCGACTGAGCCTCTCAAAGCAAAATTTTAAAATGTGTGTGCTGTGTCTGTTTGGAAGCCAGGCTGACACATGGCGGAAGGACCGAGAAGAAAGTATGCCCTTGGTGGGAGCCTTCAGGTGTCCTCTGCTGCCCCGCATGGGCCCCAGACTAGCATCCCCACAAAACATGGGTTCTCAGGACCCACCCACATCTGGAGGCAGTCTAGCCAGGCCGCTTGGTCTTCTGACCTCCTCCTTACATCTCTGTGCCTCTCTTCCCAAGTAACGTATCAAAACATCTGCCAACCACATACTCTGCCCACCTCATCATCCCTCCAATGAGGTTTAGGTTACACTGTCAGTTGCATTGCCAAGCAGCTGTCTGGCTTCCATCCATCCTTACTCTTGAACCTATCGTTGCCTTTAGTTAAGAGTGGAAAATGAGTTAACTGCAAATATGTAGGGGTAGATTCCAAGAGCATTAGTAAAAAATATTACTAGGTGTGGTTAGATGCTATGTAATAAATAGTTGACACAAAAGGAAATTGTATCATTAGACCCCAACCATGTATATCACTCATTGGGCTTAGCACCTGACACACATCATTATCTCAGTTCATCCTCATAATCACCTGATGTAGGAACAGGTATCTATGTTACAAGGGGGCAACAGGGGTTTAGAGAGGGTAAGGAACTTTCCCAAAGTTATAGTGCTGGTTAGTGAAGGAGTCAAGCCTTAAACTGAAATCCATGCTCTAGCCACTGCCTAGCCTGTCCCAGTGTGAATTTATTCTCAACAAGAGGAAGCACTGATAGAGATGGACATCAGAGAAGTAAGCGTATCATTGAGGAATCAGTGCAGGCTGGCTCTCGTAGTTATAGAAATGGAGTAAAGACTTGCATGACAGGGACATCTCTCTGTCTTGTTTCTGCCAGTGGTTTCCATACCAAACCCTAGAATTATTTAAATGTTTTCAAATATTAGTACCTATTATGAACAACAGGTGTCATATCTGAACTTGGGACACGGTGTTGAAGAGAACAGAGTTGCTGGGATTATTCATATAACCTTAGCTTTGTTACCCTTTTGAGAAACAGAACTCTATATGTGGCCCTAAAACCCCAACCTTAGCATCCTGTTGGCCTTACGAACACACCTCAGTCTGTCCCCCTCCCTTATGCAACCTGCCTTTCTTTCATCTTTCCTCGGACACCCAGCTGGCTCCTGCCACTCAACTTACCCGCCATGTGGTCCTGTGGGGAGGCTCTCAGCAGGGCCACATAATCAATGCATGAGTTCTAGATGCTTTTGCCTTAGTGGGCCCTTTGCTCCATTAAAAATAAAAGTAAAAATTGTATTTTATGGCTGCCATGGTATCTAGATGAATGTAATAGTATTATATATTAAAATACTTTCTTTGACTAGAAGCTTATCTTTTTCTTATGCTTCTAAAATAAATGCAAACATGTTCACAGGCCATTGAAAGTATTGCAGGCCCTTGGTCCTGGGCCCAATGTGCCTAACGCATATCTTGACTGTGGGTCTAAGCACCAGCTGCTTACCTATGGCTGACTAGGAAGTCAGAAAAACTCAGGCAAGAAATAGCCACTTTGGTTTATTGTGATCTGACTGTGAGTGACGTCTTTGGGAGTTTAAGACTCTTGCCCTTTTGCTTTGATGCTATAATCATCCCTCAGTTGTCACCCGGTAATTGCCTAATTATATTATTTGGTGATAAGTGAAGTTTTTAAGCCCCAAATCCTTCCAAACAGCTGTGATTGGATTTGCTTTTGATACTTTATTTAATTTACAATTGCATTTGTAAAATCATAATTAATNAACACGGGCTAGGATGTTTTTCAAGGGTGTTTTAATTACACATGAATCGACACCATAATTTTAGAAGAGCTCGAGTGAACTGAACACTCACATAATTCTCACCATGGGTGAATTTTCCCCCACAGTAAAAAGGTTCTTAATGAATATAAAATGTTTTTTCAAAAGGTTGAATTCACTTAGTAATTTAGAGATATATCTTTTTCTTTTAAAGTTTTGGAATCTCGTACCTGACCTTTTCTATTCTGTACCCAGGATAAATATATTTTCTTTGGATAAAGTTAATGATGTTATAACTGATCCTGAACAAAAGGTTAAGTTCTTATAAGAGCTACAATTGAATTTTTGGTTAATCTGTTAAAAGTAGTTTTCTCTGCATTTTTTTGTTTTTCCTCTAAATGTAGGTGTATCTCTTAATTAGCTTTACTTTAGAACAAATTTGTGTCATTTCTCGCTTTTAGGGAGACCATGAGGGTGACATTTGGAAGAACCTGCATAGGGAAGGATGAAGCTCAATTATTTTTGTCTACTTTGCTAACAATTCAGAGTTCTGAAAAGTCTGGATCACACTAGAAAAAGTTTGTGCTTCGTGAAATGTTGTCCAATTGGCCAATCCACTTGGTCTTGGGAAATGTCCTAGAAGCTTGGCAAGAAAATGTTCTCAGGAGAGGACAAATGCTGCCAATTTCCAATTGGCCAAGACACATTACAAGGACAACCTTCTCTCTGAGCAACCTGGCATTTCCACTCCAATTGGAATCTGCAACACAAAGATGCACGCGGGAGAAAGACTAAGTAAACAAACCTTTCAGATTTCCGCACCAGGTGAGTCTTTCATTCAGGGCTATCTGGTGAATCTTTCAGTTTACATCTGGTCAGCTCCAATCTTCTTTTGATCACTGACCACTGCAAATATGAGAGAACAGTGGGTGCCTATTACAGGTTAGGTTTAGAAGTGAGAAACAGCCGGGCCGAATGCAGGAAGAGTGAACAGATCTATTTTTACACATACACACAAGACATTGAACCTGCCCGAACAGTCCAAATTGCTGCTAATAAAATTTTAGATTTGCTATGTGAGGAAACCTGCCTGTCATATTGGCCCTTGTTCAAGCAGCTCCCAAGCCCCCGGTGCCTGTGTGGGAACTGATGACAGCTGTGCTCTTTGCCTGGCTGCTTCCATTTATGAAAACATGGGGTAAATGGCAGCCACCCCCACAGGCCCATTTACTGTGAATCTTCTTTCGTAACTACAGCCAAGAGTAAAGGCCCCCAACAGAATTGAATAACATTCAGGCCCTACCTCAAATAGGTTTAATTTGCTTTTTACAAAAACGACCTTAGGAAAGTGAAAAAAAAAAAGATATTTACCTATTTGAAATTTCTAAATATTTTTTCTTCCTTCTAGAACAACACTCATTTTGTGCTATTTTAACACAATCGCTTGTGACAGTTTAGGTAAGCAAGACAAAAATATCCAATGATGCCAAGAAAAATTTCCCCCCTAAAGTTTATTTTTGGGTGTGGCTGAGGAGAGATTAGAAGGTTTGGAAGCCCACACATGTCCCTTGGCAAATCTGGCCTTATTCTGCCTTTAAGCACTGTCAGTGGTGTCACCTCTGAAAACAGAGCCTCGTAGCGGATTAGCTGAAATGGTTCCTTGAGTGGGTTAATTTTTTCTGGTCTCTAGAATTCCAGTTTCCTTTATCACCACACCTCCCAGTCCTGTGCTTCTGCGATTGTGACCATGCCCTGTAGCTCTAGCTGCCTGACCATCAGAGTAGGGCAGTGTGGTCCCTGTCCTGCCTTGTGCTGACAGCACAGAAGGGGAGTTGAGGCACTCAGGAGGAAGCCCAGCCCCATCCCCTGTGTATGCCTCTTGACCCACACTCCTATAACCCGGAAGCCATTCTCAGGAAACCTCCTCCACACTAGCCTCTTTAGTTTCTATTATAGTCATATTATTGTAAATCCCTTGGCCACCGTAGACATTCCAGTCTAGAGGGGCTTTAGCTGGTGAAGGTCTCTATCAGATGATTGGCAATCAGCAAAGATTTTGTCTTTGGCTCCTATTTGGTGTCATTACTCTGTTACCAGAGATGGAATGCCTGGGGCAAAGCTCTCCTCACACGTTTGTTATAAATGATGAGTAAATGAGTGGAAGAAGAATCCCAAAGGACACGTACCTGTCAGTTTCATGCCTTCGATGAATGCCAGGAGATCTCCCCAGATTGTTCCACAGGTTTTCATTCTAGTGTCTTAGCACTCAATTTGTTCATTTCCATCAATACATATTTTTGCACCCCTCCTTGGTGCCAGGCATCATTACAAAGGCATGCTGCAGTCTGATAATTCAGTGTCTTGGGTATCAGCAATCAAGTTGAAGAGATAGACAACTCAGTAGACACTTCTAAAGCAGGTGTAAAGTGCTTTGACAGGGACATCCACGGGGTATGGCGAGTCTGGAAGGAGCACCCAATCCTCACTAAAGGAGTTAGGGAAGTCTGCCTCAAAGAGATGCCACTTTAAGTTAAAAAAAAAAAAAAAAGTTGGCATTAGTGTAGTCAAGAAGAAGCTAGTAGAAGGAAGAGAGAGATTGACTTTTTGAAGGCATGCAGGCCTAAAGCTTACTATATTAAAAGTAAATTCACAAGTTCTTTACTGTATCCAAATCACATGTCTGCTGTCTTCTGATAGCCCATTTCCTTTTGTTGGACTATCTTTGCAGATGAAGACTCATGATCTAGCATTTCCCACATAGTCATCTTCATATTTTTTGTGATCAATTCTGGGTCCTCTATCTTAAGAGGGAGATAGGGATGGTGGCATTTGCTCAGAAAAAAAAGAAAACAATGTTGTGAGAGAACTTAAAAGTTGGGTCCTAAAATATAAATGCCTGAAGGAGCTGGTGGTGTTCAGCCTGCAGAAATGACAACTCAAAGGGCTCCAAAATTTTGAAGGATTGTCGTTTAGAAGATAGATTTATCCAGCTTTGACAATTTCTCCTGGCGCCACTGTGTTTCCTGTCAGATGTTAAGAATTAACCCAACACCTGGTACAGAGTCGGCCCCCATGATGGTGATGCCATCAGCAGTCATGACTCTGCAGTACTCTGGATGAACTTTCTTCACTCTGTGGTTGGACCCTGTCACTGTGCTGCTGAGGGTTCAACTGAGACCAGTGGGTAAAACACAGGGATTCAACCTTAGACACTGTCAGAGGTGGTCAGTGATGGAATAGGTGGCTCCTAGATGTGGAAGTCTCCTAACAGGAGATGTTTTCAGAGGCATGCTTTGGGGACAATGTCTATCAATGTCCTGATGGCTCTATCCCCACCCCCCGCCCCCAGCTGTATGGTGAAAGAGGCAAAAGAGAAACTGTCTCAGAAAAGCAGGAAAGTCAGAGAGCAGGTCAGGGATGAGGGGAGCCTTCTTTGGGTCACAAGGGCTTTGAGCTCCCCAGGGGAAGATGCTGCAAGGACGGTTAGACGCCAAGCAAGGCGTTTCCAGTCCTACCACGGCATTCACATAAGGCAGATAAGAGCATCAGTCTTGCAGGGACTACTAGTGGCTTGGAAATTTGGGATCTTAGGGACAAACGTGACAAGCTGGCGAGTGGTGGCTTTCACCCCTGAAGCCTCCTGAATTCTAAAATGACTGTGAGAGAGGAGGGGGACTTCAGTAATGGTGACATAGACTTGCATTTGTTCACATCACTCTAGACAGCAGCTCTCTGGGTGTCCATTTCTCACAACTTGTAGAAGTCTCTCTGGACACTGCCCTGGGGAACTGTTTGCCACACAGAAACAACACAACTCCATTTTAGCCAAGCTTGGGTTTACTTAGATCCACTCCTACCACCCAGGTTTTGGGTATCTGTCCCTACACCTGACAAATCTGAGGAATACTTACTTGATGGGTCACAGCCAACAATTCTGAGTTGATAGGGTACCACCAGCCTGTGAGAAGGGGCTGGTCCTGTTCTGCAGCATCTGAGATATAAAGGGCCTTTGCTGGGCTTAAAAAAAAGAATAGGTTTTCTTATCAGTTTCTTAAGGTTACTTTGGCAAGCAACTAGGGAGTGGGCTTGCAATATTTCTTACATACTATGCTCGAAATCGCTAATGCAAAATCAATTATCCCACCATCATTTTAGACACTGTGTGAAAAGTACAAGAGTTATACTAATGATTCAGAGAATACAATTTGCCCCCGTGGAAGTCATGCTGTTTTATCACCAATAGTCCTCACCCTGTGCTTAACCTTGAACGATTTTCCTTTTCCAGCCAGTTGCCCGGCGCCATGATGTCACCTACTACTGTTTAGTTTCCATCCACCAGGTCTACACTAGCGAATACTCCAGGGCCAGTAAAATCACTTGTTTGCCAGCAGCAGCAGTTATTTCTGCCTTGACCAAGCCAGTACTTTGGTCATCATCAAACCCAGTCCAAAGTAAGCCTTAGATAAAGGTCTGGGTATTGTCATTGCAAGACACAAAGACTATTTCCCACGGCGAGGTGTTTTTCCAGGGCCAATAAGACTACTGTTACAGATAAGTCCTAGGACAATGTCACAGTGAGGAAAACATCCTTGATAAGCACTGAGAATTAAAACTTGGTTGCATTTTTTCCCCCAAAAGGTAGTACAGCACCAAATGATTGCTAGTCTTCAGGGCTTATACTATTGTTATTTATTTTGGTAGCTAACATATTTTGAGGACTTTCTAAGTGCCAGGCTCTGTGATGTGGAATTTATTGGGTCATGTCATTAAATTCTTATCACCTGATGAGGCATCAATAATATTTTCCCCTTATAGAAATGTGACACAGAGTGCTTAAGGAATTTGCCAGAGACATAATGCCAGTTCATTTTAGAAAGGGTGGAGGAAAGGTCAAAGAAGATTTGGTGGGCTCTGACTACCAGCGTCCCTTAATTTCATCCAGTTTTGGACCAAGTGCAAGACTACCTGTACTTGAATCCTGGATCCACAGCACACTTAGACTTTCAACTCAGCTTCTCTGTTAACCAAATAGATCTAATAACAGCATCGATAGCAAAGGGTTGCAAAGATTAAAGGGACAATAATAACATTAATTAACATGCATGAATGCTTATCATGTGCCAGGCACTGTTTCTAAGCACACTGAACATACCTGCTTATTTATTTCTGAGCACAAATCTGTGAAGTGATATAAAACTATCTGCTTTGAGAGATGGGGACACTGAAGCACACAGCACGTTCGCCATTTAAGAACATAATTCTGTGCCAGATGCTATGCTAGCACTTTATATAAGTTATTTCGAATAATTCTCATGACCATCTAATAAGGTAGAAATGAACCCACTTTTGCATATTTGGACACTAAGTTACAGATGAAGTACTTTGTCCAAGACTACATATCTTTCTAACGTCACATGTGGATGGCCCTGGTGGGACAAAGCCCTTTTGCCTCTCGAGTCACAAAATATATGGTTTTAACCAAAGCCAAGTAGCCAGACTATTGCTGCTGGCTTTCAGAATAACAACCCCAGATTATAGCATATTTTTATGAAAGCTTTTTACTTACATTTTTTTGTATCTCTCAAATGGCTCCCACATAAACTTTTTGATGCTTATTTAGGTTTGGTTTCTTGATTCATGAAATTGATCATGGTTTACTACAACTTTTTTTTTTCTTTCTCCCCTCTGCTCTAACATACAAAGTCTCCACGTTCAGTGAAGCTTTGGCACTGCACGATACATTTCACATGCTAGGGCTCTGCTGCTCCTCACTTTGGGGTGATATATCAGACAATCAGTCACAGCAAGACGCTAAATGCCAGATGTTGCTTTGTCAGCTAGGATCATCCTTTGAACATCTGTCTCCAGTCCTGAGACGGGAAATGCCCTAATGTGCTGAAAACATGGCTATTTATTAGGAAGTGTCTGGCTGCTAATTAGGCATCAGGAGTGATCCAAAGAAGTAGAGTTACTAGAAAGGAAACTGGCCACATTCTGTAAACTCTGATATTCTCAGTGGGTGAGGATTGTAGGGATACTGGCATACTCTAGGGAAGAAGTTATTCAGTACCCTTTTCTTGCCTTCTTTCAATCCCAGTGGATATGTGATCTTCCTAGGACCTTTGTGTGTATGTTTTTAATTTTTAAATTAAAAAAATTTAATGTTCACTTATTTATTCTGAGAGAGAGAAAGAGGGGTGGAGGGGCAGAGAGAAAGGGAGAGAGGGAATCCCAAGTAGGCTCCACTCAGAACCCAACGCAGGGGTCAGTCCCAAAAACCATGAGATAATGACCTGGGTGAAAGCTGAGACTGGGATACTTAACCCCCTGAGCCACCCAGGTGTCCAGGACCTTCTTGGTTTTTGGTTAATCAAATAAAGGAACACTTAGAGAAGGCTTGTATTTAGGGAAGCCACTGTGCTATGTATTGGAGAAGCTATTATGATAAGATTTTTGCCCTTAAAGAATAACTGTTAAACACAATTTGGTCTTTGTAGAATTGAAACTATTTTGAATCCTTTATTTATCCATTCATTTAAAAGTTTGGTATTGAATACCTAGTGTGTCTTTAAAATTTATTAGAGCCATGACAATGCTAAAATAAGTGTTTGGTTTTTCAACATTTGTTTTAGCTTTGTCTTTAATACAGCAAGTCTAGGGGTTAACCAGGAAAAATTTTTATCTTGTACTAGTTTCCCAGGCTTAAAACAGAAGGAATTTATTACCTTACTGCTCTGGAGTTGAGTCCAAAATGAGTTTCACCAAGGTGCTAGCCAGGCTATGAAACCTTTATAGACACACACACCCCCGTTTTTTTTAAAGATTAAAAAAAAATTTTTTTTTAGAGAGAAAGAGAGCACATGAGTAGAAGAAGGGCAAAGGGACAGAGAGAAAAAGTCTCAAGCAGGCTCCATGTTCAGCCCAAACCTAACACAGTGCTCAGTCCCAAGACTCTAGGATCATGACCTGAGCCGAAATCAAGAGTCAGACGTTCAACCAAATGAGCTACCCAGGTGCCCCCAAACCTTCATAGGCTCTAGATGGGCAATCTGTTTCTTAGTCTCTTCCAGCTTTGAGGGACCTGCTGCATTCCTTGGCTTATGGTCTTTTCCTCCATCTTTAAAGCTGGCACCATATCATCTTCAAATCCCTGACAAATCTCTTTTTGACTCTGGCCCTCTGCTTCCATTGTCATATATCTCCTTCCTTTTATGACTCTGATTCTCCTCTAATATATCACATCTCAAGATCTCCCTTTCATAAGGACCCTTAGGTCACTTGTGATGACACTGAGTTCACCCAGATAATCTAAAATAATCGTCCCAACTCAAGAATCTTAATCACATCTACAAAGTGCCATTTACCATGTGTATTAGTTTCTTAAGGCTGCAGTAACAAAGTGCCACAAACTTGGTGGCTTAAAACAGCAGACACTTATTGTTCTAGAAACTAGAAGTTCCAAATCAAAGTGTCAACAAGGCCATGTTCCTTCTGAGACCCTCCAAAGAAGTAGTCCTTGCCTCTCTCTAGCTCTTGGAGGTGGCTATAACCCTTGACAGCTCTTGACTTGTGGCTGTATCACTTGTGTCTGCTATTCTGGTCACATGGTTCTCCCTGTGTTTTTTTGTCTTCATATGGCATTTTCTTCTTCTTATGAAGACACCAGGCATATTAGATTAGGGCCCACTCCAATGACCTAATCTTAATTTGGTTACATCTGCAATGATCCTATTTCCAAATTAGGTCATGTTCCTAAGCACAGGGCTTCAACATGTATTTTTGGAGGATATAATTTAACCCGTAATACCACGTAAGATAATCATATGCCATGCATCCCTAGGTTACAGATAATACAATTAAGAACCTCAGAGCATAAACGGTTTGCTTGGGTTCCCAATGAGGGTCTGAGCTGAGTCTAAAATCCAGATCTGTGGACTTTCTGGCCTATGCACCTTCTTCTTCCTGGGTGAGTAAATGCTTACTCTAGTGTCACATTAAAGAGTTTCTGGAACAGAAATTGTGTTCATATCATCGATAACGACAAAGATTTAGAAGTTTTGATGGCTATTTTTAGGGAACGCAATGGCCTATCTTTACGGCCTTGAAGAAATCAGCCTTTAAATTTGACCTTAGTTACCTGAGCTTTAAAATAGGATTATCATACAAATTTAAAATAAAATTGACTGGTGACTAATTAAAGGATCCCAACAAACCCAATGAGCAGGGAGAGCCACAGAATGAAGGAGTAGTACTTTATGTTAAAAGCCTCCAGGCAGAGCATAGGCATGGATGTGGGATCAAACATAAGAGCAGGACAAAGTTCTTGTCAGCTGGCCCTGAACCCTTCCTCTGCATGTCAAAACACTTAGAAGCTAACTTCTTGCTTTCAATGCTAGAGTTTAAAATCTAAAGCCCATATTCCTTCTTTAGCACCAATTATTAAAAAGATAAAATAGAACATTTCAGCTATTTTAGCCCTTCCTGAATTTCCTCCACTTTTCATTTGTTCTTAAAACTCTCAAGACTCTAAGATGAAAATTTTTCCTTTAATTAATAAAGACGGTAGGAAATACTTTACACACTCCATTGTCGAACCCATGGTTTAACTTGAAAAAATGAAAAAAAAAAAAGTGAGAGTTGGAATCTCCCCAAACCCCAATTAGGTCAAGTGGAACTATATTTTAGAGAAAGAATGAGGAAAGCCTCCCTCACGGATCTGTATCTCTAAATAGGTTGGGGATTTGCCAACGCTCTGGGTTAATCATGATGAGAAGGGAAACGGCTGGCTTTGCTGTCACTTAATACTCAGGCAGCAGGAAGCGTCCGGAAATGTGAACTTGATCTTTTCCTCTTGGTATGTCATGTATATGTGATATAAGGGGCACACTTTTACAGAGGAGCCCACAGTTTTCATTTTGAAAACGTTCTCTGTGCAAAGTGGGAGATAATATTGGACGGATCCATCAGGACGGACCCTGATGAGCAGGTGCATTCAGCCTTGCCCTCCCGACTCCACTCCTGCGTCACTTGGGGAATCAGTTGGCCTCTCTTGTCATTAGATTCTGTACCTGTAAATAAAGGATTGGGTGACTCTTTAAGCATTCTATAATTCTATATTATGTTCAAAGAATAATCTCTTCATTATTATCTGTTGCTATACCAACGACATGTGTGGAAGGCATCATCTCTTCACACAGTGGTTCACTGTAGATTTGCACTGCCTCATGGTGCATAATAAGAAATATATTGTATGAGAAATGATGCAGGAAGGAAGTCCAAATCCTTTGAATGGTATGCGAGGTGGACTCTACCTTCTAAATGGCTCATGGAAATAGGGAACTTGATGATGAGCCTCCTCAGACTTTCCCCAAGTATTTTCTCTGCAAGATGAATTCCAGAGGACCTATCAGTGATGATGGTGTTCTGCTGCGAAGAGTAGATAACCTATTACCTTACTACTCAATATATGATTCATGGACAGGCCTCTGCATCACCTGGGAGGTGGGGAGCGGTCCCACGCCAGATCTGCTGAATCAGAATTTGCATGGAAACAAATCCCCAGGTGATTTGCACACCTATTAAAGCCTGAGAAGTACTTCCCTACACTGCCATAAACAGGAAGTGCATATTTATCTGATGCGGTAAGAAGTCCAGGACTAGGCAGTTCCAGCTTAGAGCAGTATTTCAGTGATGCAGTCGGCTTCATCACCTCGGCTTTTGCCATCTTTGGGCTCCTCTAATGTTTAAGGCTTTGTCTTCATTCACTGGTCCTAGAAGCACATGGCGGCTGCTTCCCCTGCTGACTTCTGGCCAAGAGGAAAGGGGCAGGGTGAGGGGACAAAGGCAGCCAGGAAAGAATAAAGGTGAGGCCTCACTTGTTTATTTGGAAGGGTGCCTGCCTCTAGTGATTCCACATCTTACAGACTATAACTATGGTGCCCAGCCAAGGTTAGGCACAAGCAGGCTGCACTCTAAATATTTAACGTTGGGCCTCCGTGTTGCAGAAGGCACAGAAGTGGGCCCTTAGTTGCTTTTCGGTGGCCAGTTCACCTCGCTTACCGGATTTGTTTACTGGATTTATTCATATATGTTCATAGAGAAAAACATAACCCATTCAGTTGGGGAAATGAATCTAAATAGGTTTCTTTTATATGGGACTTCTTAAAGCTTTTCATATGCCAAAGTATATTTTACATCTTCCAGAGGGGACTAACGGTATGTAGTGTTTTCCAGTTATCTGATCACAAGACTTTTCCTAGGNCATTGACACCATGTGATTATTTTAAAGGGGTCATCAAACTTTTCTGTAAAGGGCCAGATAGTAAATATTTTTGGCTTTGCAAGACACATTTTTCCCTGTCCAGCTACATAACCTGCAATTAGAGCATAAAAGTCGTGGACATTACATAAATGGATGTGACCCACTGTGGTCCGGATTTTGCCAATGGGCCATAATCTGTTGACCTCTGTTTTAGAGTTAACTACCATGAAAACAAGGTTAAAAGCAATACAGCCACAATAGTATCTAATAATACTGTAATGGTGCCCTAGATTCTACAAAAGACTTTAATATGAATTTATATGTTTATATTTAATATAAATATATATAGCATGAAATACATTATATATGTATACACACACAATCTCTTCTCTTTTAAATTTAACTTATTTTTTAATTTATATCCAAGTTAGTTAGCATATAGTGCAATAGTGATTTCTGTAGATTCTTTAATGCCTATTTAGCCCATCTGCCCTCNTGTATGGTGTGAGAAGGTGATCTAGTTTCATTCTTCTGCATGTTGCCATCCAGTTTTCCCAGCACCATCTATTAAAGAGGTTGTCTTTTTTCCATTGGATACTCTCTCACACGTTGTCAAAGATTAGTTGCCCATATATTTGTGGGTCCAATTCTGAGTTCTCTATTCTATTCCATTGGTCTATGTGTCTGTTTTTGTGCCAATACCATAGTGTCTTGATGATGACAGCTTTGTAGTAGAGGCTAAAATCTGGAATGGTGATGCCTCCCGTTTTGGTTTTCTTCTTCAATATTACTTTGGCTATTGGGGGTCTTTTGTGGTTCCATACAAATTTTAGGATAGTTTGTTCTAGCTTTGAGAAGAATGCTGGTACAATTTTGATAGGGATTGCATTGAATATGTAGATTGCTTTGGGTAGTAATGACATTTTAACAATATTTATTCTTCCAATCCATGAGAATGGAATGTTTTTCCATTTCTTTGTGTCTTCAATTTCCTTCATAAGTTTTCTATAGTTTTCATCATACAGATATCCTATATCTTTGGTTAGGTTTGTTCCTAGGTATTTTATGATTTTTTGTGCAATTGTGAATGGGATCGGTTTCTTGATTTCTCTTTCTGTTGCTTCATTGTTGGTGTATAAAAATGTAACCAATTTCTGTACGTTGATTTTGTACCCTGCAACTTTGCTGAATTCATGGATCAGTTCTAGTAGGCTTCTGGTGGAGTCTGTTGGGTTTTCTATGCAGAGTATCATGTCCTCTGCGAAAAGTGAAAGTTTTACTTCTTCTTTGCCAATCCTAATGCCTTTTATTTCCTTCTATTGTCTGGTTGCTGATGCTAGGACTTCCAGCACAATGTTGAGCAACAGTGGTGAGAGTAGACATCTCTGTCGTGTTCCTGATCTCAGGGGGAAAGCTCTCAGTTTTTCCCCATTGAGGATGATGTTAGCTGAGGGATTCTCATACATGGCTTTTATGATGTTTAAGTAAGTTCCTCTATCCTGACTTTCTCAAGGGTCTTTATTAAGAAGGGATGCTGTGTTTTGTCAAATGCTTTTTCTGCATCTATTGACAGGATCATATGGTTTTTATGTTCTTCATATTTAAGAGTCTCTTATGTTTTGTTCCCCTTCCTGCTTTTATATTATTTTTGCTTCCCTTCCCTTATGTTCATCTGTTTTGTATATGGAAGTCCTCACATGAGTGAAGTCATATGATATTTGTCTTTCTTTGACTAATTTTGCTTAGCATAATGTCCTCTAGTTCCATCCATATAGTTACAAATGGCAAGATTTCATTCTTTTTGATTGCCAAGTAATACTCCATTGTATGTATATATATCACATCTTCTTTATCCATTTATCCATCGATGGACATTTGGGCTCTTTCTATACTTTGGCTATTGTTGATAGTGCTGCTATAAACACTGGGGTGCATTTGCCCCTTTGAAATGGCATACCTGTATTCCTTGGATAAATACCTAGTAGTGCAATTGCAATCATAGGGTAGTTCTATTTTTAATTTTTTGAGGAACCCCCATACCGTTTTCCAGAGTGGCAGCACCAGTTTGCATTCCCAACACACAATCTCTTTTGATGGTAACAAACATGGGGAAGAGGTTATCACCATCATGTGGTTTCCTGAAAAAAACTAGAGGGTCAGTTTCCCTAAAACATGGAAGCATTCACCAGGGCTCTTGATGTCATAGTTAGTTAACTGTATAACCATTATAACGTTTTGAAGTTATATATATTTTTCCCTCCGTATGCTTAGGGAATTTCTTCAATTTAATCTTTATATTTATTCTTTGGGGGAGTCCAGAATCGACCCCTTTATTCATAGGGGCCTTTGAAAACATTACATGTGCTTTGGATTTACTATTGGGCTCTTGAATTTCTAGACCATAAATGCTTCCCTTTACCTCCCTTTCCAATCGTACTGGGTGTTTAAAGGCAGCTCAGCCTCATTGCTATTATGTGCTATTATTATGCTATGTATGTGGGTCTATCACAGTGGTGTCTATGGTGTTTCAGTGCTTTTGCTGATGTAAATGCCTATGTGTTTTCCTCTGAGAAACAATAAGCCACTTGAGGGCCAGGCCTGTGTGTGCTCTATTTGTCCCTGTGCGCTTGGTGCCAAGCAGAGGCCATGGTAAATGAATGTTGTTGAGTGAAGTATTCTGTGTTAACAGCAGGGGTGGGGTGGTGCGGGTGCAGCGAGGGTGACTTCACGGCCGCTGGGGTTTCAGAGCCAATGTCTTCTGTACTCGGATGCTCTGTCTCCACAAGTGCAGTCGGCCATCCGTTCTGACTCTGCTGGTATTTTCTGTCACGTCGCAGACACCAGGACAGATCCCAAGGCGACCACAACAATGTACCTGTGGATTGAGTTCAGGGCATTAAATTGCCATCATGCAACCCATCTAATGTCATTATGGTCCAGTTCCAGCAAAGCAGAGAAATCGAGGGAAAAAAAAAAGGACACAATTACCAATGGACGAGTTCTCAGACTTTTAAACGAGCCTGAAGGAAGAAGTGTCTGTAATGGAGGGAATGGCACATACCCCCACCCACCCACACCCGCCCACACATGCGCACACACGCGCACAGCCGCCCCTTTGGAGGGGAAGTTTGTAAATCATAGGAGGAAAAGAATTACTAACCTGAGGCTTGCGAGTAAGCCCAGTGCACTCCCTCCGGAAACCTCTGTTTTCCAGAGGCTGCTGGAGGAAATGTTGCAAATTCAAAAGTGGGAGTTTTGAAAAGCTGAGACCCTTAAAGCATGCTAGGTATTTACCTGGTGACATATGTTGCCTTGTATTTTACTTTGAGGTTAAAAAGAGAACAAACAGCATTGCTGAGCCACCAAATGGGTGGAAGCACATATTCAACAGCGTATAATAGGGCCCTGTATGATTTTATATTGAATACCCTGCAGCTTAGATTTGCTAACTACAAAGTGACTCTTGGAGATGCCGTTATGGTAGTTTGGGTTCGGAATTTTTCCCCTGAAAAAGTGCATTAGGGACTTTTGGGTAGTTTCTTGCTTTAGCAGGTTTCCCAAGTAACATCTTGCACAGCGCATTGTGCGGCTCTCTGTCTCTGTGTTCATATGCTTCCTTCCTTTCCTTTGTTTTGCTGTTGTTGTATTTGGCTCATTTCTTAGGCAAAGTCTTGTGCGAAACGTCCACTTCTCTTGGCTTCTTCCGCCTTTCCTATCAGTCTCTCTCTTGTCACCTGGTCTTGCAAATAGGCCTGGGAACTCTGGGCATCCTTGTGCTTTAATATCATTTTAAAAAACGCTTCCCACCTCCTCCCTAATTAACTGTAATCAGGAAGGCTAGTTGGTGGACACATGGTGTCGTAGCTCTGTGAAATGCTGCCTGATGGCTATAAACACCGCCATATGTTCTCGGTGAAAGATGGCTGTAATCACCAGCAACAGGGACAGCTGATGGAAGATGAAGGCTCAGCTTTTCACTCCTCCTGCTTTATTCTCAAAACCTGCGAGGCACTTTGCAGATCAGCTTAATATTTCCTCTTAGCCATCACTGCCTCTGCTAAATTTCCTTTGTATTTTAGTTTCAGTTCTTTCCTACATATATTCGAGCTTGAAATTGCAGTTATCAAAGGGATATGTTTAGCACCTTCCGGTTTAACATCACAACACTTTAATTAGGATGCCCTCTCTTTAAATCCTGCACTACACACATTACGCAGGTTTCTAAAACTAAGTGGTTATCAAGAAAGAGGATAAAACCATCAAAATTTTCACAGTGAATGAACAAGAATTTCTCAGCAAAGTTCAATAGATTTGCCCTGAACTGGTGCAGCTTATAAAACCCTTGAGCCTAATTGCTTTCCTGCATTTTGGCAAGAAAAATAGCTGACTTGCAATGGAGTAGAAAGAGAGGTTTGGAAGAAAGTGTCTTTTAAGAAAAGCTTCCAATGAAAATTTCAATCAATATTTTTAATCCCAGAAGACTAGATAAAATATGATATTATGTTGCTTGCACTAAGAGATTGTGGATAGGGTTGTTTTTCAGTGTCGGGAGGAGAGCAGCTTCTGAAGCAAAGCTGCCCAGTACGTGGACAGTGAGCTACACGCTGGCATTTCAGCAATGCTTCGTGTCTCAGGTCTGAGACGGTGGCCCTCAGAGGCCACATCCTCACTGAAACAGGGTGGACTCCAGGTTTCGTGGCTGGCTGTGAGGCACAAAAGCCTGGCTCTCCCATGAAAGTGGGGGACAGGAGCTGTGTATGAGACACATCATGTACTCTCGTCTCTCCACTTAGCATCATTTGGCTGCATACTAAAGTAACCAGACAAAATTCAGTGCAGAGTAGAGGCACTGATTGCTTTTAAGCCTTCACTTTCCCATTTAGAAATGTTTCAGATTACTAAGTTTGATACCAAGTTTTGTACCTTGAAGATTTCATATACATGTATAGATATACACAGAGACAGAGATATATCTCGAAAGTTTATTTTATTGCCTCTTTAATGCTTTTAGGGCTTTGTTAAAACAGGGCTCTCGCCCTTTACCCTTTTTTGCTTTTTTTCTTTTACCTTGTATGTACTGTGCAGGCTATTAAACTGTGCGCAGGTGATTGATCTCTTTAATAAAAGCAAGTTCTTTAGTAAGCAAAGAGTGATAAAGATAAACAAATGTACTGGTTTGTCCAGTGCTTTGGAGATTATGGTAACACGAGGGCATCAAGAAAGCCTATTAACAGATAAGTTAGATGAAACACATCAATTCTGATCTCAGGAAGTCAGGAAACCATTCCCTTTAAGTTAATTTTATCCATGTTTTCTCTTCATTTGTAATACTTTGTGGGTTTTAACAGGAAATATTTAATAGTGTGCAGTGCAGTCCATAGATAAACGATGTTGGCAATTTCTCTACCTAACTGCTTGTCAGGCCCTTTAGCAAGGTACGCAACGCCCTGCAGTTTATCATCTCGCTTTCTAGATTGTTTTGGAAGATCATTGAGAGGGCTGAGACTCCCTAGAGGACTGTGCTTTAATCCTGTCATATTTTTTAAAATGCTGGAAGGTATTAGGTTACATGGTAAGTTGGTTTTACGTAGGCATTTCTTCAGCCCGTCACCATGGCACATTCTTTCCATGGTAACCACTGTTTCCATGGCTCGTACTGTGAGCCCCTCCAGAGGCACTGAGGGGTTTATGAAGATGCTCACCCACCCACAAGTGCGCACACACACTTGCCTTCTTTCTCTCCTATCAGCACAGATTCAGCCCACCATTAGGCACCTTTTCTAACAAATTCACGAAACGGAGCAGAGCTAATTTTAAAATAAAATCTGCTTTTCTCTCTAATATGCGAGGAGACGAATAACTGACGTGGCCTTTTCAAATGATGTGAAGATATAACAAAAGACTGGCGTTGTCCTCAATGATACGGAGTAACGGGATACAATCTTGGGAGGCAAAATTGGACAGAAAAGACGGTCAGCCCTGGACCAGATTTTCTAAATTTATCTCCATTTTTCAGACGCTGAGCTAAGTCTATACTCAGCATTGTGTTAGATGCTGTAGAACATAAAAGAAATTTACGTCCACGGGGACCTTGCATTTTCTGCAGGCTTCGGAGAATGAGATTTAGACACATGTAATAATTAGAAAACAATATAACACTGCAAATAACAACAATAAATTTTTCATGTTGGATAACTTCAGCATTTTTAAGTTTGGGGACAAACAACATGGCTGTTATTTATTTATTCATTCATTTATTTATTTATTTTTAAAATTCCCATCACTTTTATTCTTAGGACTGGAGTAACCAAAACATTTTAGGACAATATACTGGCTTACATAGCTATAATGGTAAATGACTTTTTGAGGTGCTGATTCTTTCTCAAGGATAAATAACAATTCTTTTCTCTTGTCACTGATTTCATAATCGGTGTCTTATCCTTTCTCGGTATAGGTGGTTGCTTCTGGAATTAACTTCCAAATGCTGGAAGTCAGATGTGTTTTCATCTGGTGCATGCAAATCCAGTTAGGCTGAATCCCGACCCTAATGACTATTGTTATATTACCTTTTTGCTTTGATAAAGCAGAACATAGCTTTGGGGTTAAACGATTGCATTTGAATTCTGGGTCTTTCACTTACTAACTTGTGGCCTTGGCCATATTAACTGACTTCTCTGAACCAGGACGGCAAGATGTTATTGATACGAGGGTGGGTATATGTGTCCCTCTGATGGCAAGTGTGAGGATTAAATGAGATATTGGTATGATCGATCAATGGTGGCTCACTTGTTTACCCTGTTCAATGAACAGCCGTTAAAGTTCCACTAAGTTGCAGGCACTGAGTTGCTGTTGTGGATATGACAGGACTGATTTCTGGCCTTTGGGGACCCTACACACAGACACTGAAGCAGGAGAATATGATGCCATGTGACCGCTGGAATGGAAGCTCCACGAACAGAAGCTGGGGCTCTTTCCTGTGTTTGCTCACTCCTGTATCACAAGCCCTTTGCATGTTGCCTGTAAGCAGTAGGTACTCAACAAATACTTGTTGAAAGGTTAAATATGATAAGAGAAAAACAGAAAGGTGACCAAGCGTGGGATATAAAGGAATGTTAACCAGAGGACGTGACATATAACAACCCCGTAAAGCGTAAGTGAGTTAGCCTGGAAAAGTAGGGATATATGATTTTTTGCTTTTCACTTGCTTTTTATTTGGGGTCTGTATTGTTTCCTGTGATGTCTCCATAGCTAAATTCTTTCATTTTTATTTATGTTTCTGACAAACTGACATGCAATAAGTATGGATCTTTATTTAGCATTTGCAGTATCCAAACTGGAATTCTTGACTGAAACTACTCTACTAACTTCTGACTATTTAGGTTTCCCGAGATTGCTAAGCCAGCTCCTGCTTGCTTACTTGAAGGTGTCACTTGTGTATGCACTCACGTATTCATTCATTAGACACATGTTTATTCAGCACCCACCACGTGCAAGATAGTAGCTATGTACTAAAGTGCCAACAGAGACTGATCAGCAGGCATTGGGTCAAGGAATTGACAGTTCCCCAAATTTGAGAGTTTATGGGGGAAACTGATGATAGAAGAATAGGTCTGTTTCATGCTCTGTCTCTATCTGTCAAAAATAAACATTAAAAGTTTTTTAAATTACCCCTTTACATAATTTTTTAATGTTTATTTTTGAGAGAGACATAGAGTGCCAGTTGGGGAGGGGTAGAGAGAGAGAGGGAGACACAGAATCCAAAGCAGGCTCCAGGCTCTGAGCTGTCATCACAGAGCCGGAGGCGGGGCCCAAACCCATGAACCATGAGATCATGACCTGAGCTGAAGTCGGATGCTTAACCGACTGAGCCTGAGCCGCCCAGGCGCCCTGCCCCCCCGCCCAGATGATCTCTTAAAGTGAGCCCTACCTGAGTATGGGTCTTGGAAAGTGTTCTTGGGAAAGAAAAGTCTAGGTAGTCATACCCAATTCATTATTTTTTTCAGGGAACATTTATTTATTTCCCAAGTGTGCCTGACACTTTCCATAAAGAGTTTTCATTTTTTGTGGCAAGAAAAATAAGATAACTGTGTGAAGCAACTAAGGAAGAACTGAAGCCTAGAGGCCCTTTGGAGATTCAGAATAAAGACAATAGAAATTGTGAATTGAGGTGAATGTAAGATAATGTTATAAAAGCTCTGTTTCTCTAATTGTTCCTCAAGACAGCAGCATCAACAGCAACAGTGAAGGATGTGGGTGGGTACAGGGGGAGGGGAAAGGTGTGACAGAGAACCTACAAAGGACGAAGGCAGGAATGAGTCTGGTATACTATGTTAAGTGAAAGAAGCCAAACACAGAAGTCTAAGTATTTTACAACTCCACTTATATCAAAAGTCTGGAGAAGGCAAATCTATGGAGACAGAAGACAGGGATGCAGTTGAGAATGGAATTAACTCTAAATGAGCACAAAGTATCTCCTTGGGGTGATAGAAATAGCCTAAGACTAGGTTATGGTGATATCTGTATGACTTGGTAAACTTACTAGAAATTGGTGAATCATAAATCTAAAGTAGGTGAATTTTATATTATGTAAGTTATGCCTTAAGAGTGCTTTTTAAACAATATAGCAGGAAGGGGCACCTGGGTGGCTTAGTTGTTTAAGATCTGACTTCGGCTCAGGTCATGATCTCATGGTCTGTGAGTTCGAGCCCTGCTTTGGGTTCTGTATGACAGCCGGGAGCCTGGAGTCTGCTTTGGATTCTCTGTCTCCCTCTCTCTGCCCCTTCCCCTGCTTGTGGTCAGTCTCTCTCTGGAAAAAAAAAAATGTTAATTTTTTTTTTAAATGAAATAAAAAATATAGCAAGAGGAAATGAGTATATGATGAATAAGGGATGGTAAAGAAATTGACATAGTTGCAGTAGGGGCGTCAGAGTCTCAGAGCAGGGAAATAAGTTGACCAAAGTCACATAGCTGATAAGAGGTAGATCTTGGTAAGTGGTAGAACTATCTGGCTCTATGCTAAGATTGGATAAGTGAAATGGTGCCAATTGAGGTACAATATTGGATTAATTGGGAAAAGAAGATGGGTTTTATTTGAAAACATATATATTTTTGACTCTTTAGTAGAAAAGAGGCATGGCAAGAGTAACATTTTAGGAGACTTAATTTAGTGACAGGATTCATCGATGGAATATGTTTTGATGAGTGCAATTATGCAGGTGCGATGAACGTAAGTAAGGGCTATAGGAAAGAAAAGGGGGAGGGATATTTTGAAAAAAGAAGAGTCAGGTTATGGTGACTGGTCCCATAGGATTAATTGTATATAAAGTGCTTTGTAAACCAACACATATTAAAAAGTGTAAATAATGAATCTTTGCTATCAGGCACACTGAAAGCAGTAATAAAATAAGCAGAGAAACTCAAGATTTTGGAGAGGAAAGTGATAAGTGTGGGAATAATATCGTTGAGGGTAGAGAGGGAGGTGTTCTTCAAAGACGGCAGAAGAATTAAAGCAGCATATCACGACCATATACTACTGTATGTCAAGCACCGTGCTGGATACTGCAGATGCTTCTTAGTCAGAGGTTTTGGTTGCATTTGACAGACACCCAATTCAAACTAAGAGAAAAAAAACGGACCATGTATTCTCATAATACTAGGAAGTCCAGGAATTGGCTACTTAAGCAGTGAGAGAATTCTGCCTATTTAAATCTCTCAGCTCTACTTTCCTCTGTTTTAGCTCCATTCTTAGGCTGGCTCTCCTTTTTCTATTGCAAAAATAACCACTAACAATCTAGATTTGCATGTTCCTTGTAGTTAGCAATCCCAGAAATTATGAGAAGTTTCTGTTCCAGTCATTGTCAAATGAGCCATCAGGTAGACTCTGATTGGGTTATGTCCATGAGCTAACTCCTGTGCTTAAACGTGTTGCTTCGTATTGGCCATGACAGGGCCTTTTATTGCACCCCATGGGGATAATCAGCCTCATTCAAGCCAAAAGGAGAGTGTGGTTTTATTACTGAAGATGGAAAAAGGGCCAGACAAACCCCCCAAAAGGTGCCCACTACAAGATGTTGTGTTGGAATTTATAAACTCTCTACAATAGGCTCTGTTCTTTCCATTTTAAAGTTGTGGAGACCAGACCCCGGAAAAGCTAAGAGATTTGCCTAAGGGTACATGGGGTACCTATAAAGTGCCTATAGGGTGTCTGAAATTGCAAAGCTGAGATTTGAATTGAGTTCCATTTGTTGCAAAGCCTAGCCCTTTTGACGAGAATAGTTGATGCAGAACAGGTATAAGTGGAAATGAAAAGAGGGGGGATCTCTGCTTTGAGGTATTAAACACAAGTACAAATCAACTTGAGTCAGCAGGCAGTGTTAAGGGAAGGGGAAGTGGGAAAATCCGGGGGTTGCGGAGAGTTGTTAGTTTAGCTGTTAGAGAAGAAGGGTTGGAATACCCACTTCAGATTGCAAACCAGGATTTCAATGACAGGTGGTAGTAGACTTGCCAAGTGGTGGAAAAGCCAAGTTGTAGTTGGAGCTGGTTATTTAAGCTATGGGGTTATTTCAGGAAGCACTCTCTCGCCTAGAGACAGCACAAAAGTAGAAGCAGTGGACATGGTAAACGACCAAGTCATGGCACTTTTTCACAGGGAAAGTGCCATGGGCTTGGCTCTGTGTTTGACTCTAATCCAGGACGATGAAATGGCAGGTCAACGCTGTGGGAGGCAGCGGGGAGTGTTTTGATGGCAGGCCTAATGCAAGCTGGCTGTAGATACATGCTGGAGACGGTGGAACTGAAAAGGCTGAGCAGAAGGTGGCTGCTAATAGCAAGAAAGTCTGAATATTTAAGAGAGGTATAAATGCTTTGAGTAAGGGACTGGAGTTCATAGAGTGCTGAGGAAGGAGGGTGGTAATCAGGAAATGGAAGTGAAGTGAAAGACAACTCATACTCATCTGACTGAGTGAGTAAGGGTAAAACACAGTGAGAGATGTCAGATAATCTAACACAAGCAAAGTTTTTTTTTTTTTTTTTTA
>NW_027533089.1:7212688-7237382 GCF_008692635.1 Crocuta crocuta | reverse complement strand
AATTTTCCCCCAGGTAAGGATGTAGAAAAGCTGATGGATAGAGGCATGTTTTGACCTCCTGATGATGTGTGTGATTACAAAGAACATGGACTTTGGAGTCAGCTAGACCTGGGTCTGAACACTGCTGTTACTTGCTACTTGTATAACTATTGGCAAGGTATGGATCTGAGATAATGGAGATAAATATATAAGTACATATATGAGAGATAGAGCCTAGCATTCACAGATAGGAAATAAATGGTAGCTTGTCATAATAATAGCACATTATAGGATGCCTTGCCCTTAAAAACTGTTTTGCTCGGAGGTAAGTAAAGAATAAACCCCGAGTTCTGGTTTGGCTTGAGAAGTCAAAAGTGGGCTATCCTTGGGGCACCTGTGTGACTCAGTCAGCTGAGTGGCCAACCCTTGGTTTTGACTCAGGTCATGGCTGACAGCGTGGAGCCTCCTTGGGATTCTTTCTCTTTCCCTCTCTCTCTGTCCCTCCCCAGCTCACATCCTCAAGAAAGATTAACTAGTCTGAGATATTTTATCCCTTCTTCAAATAACCCAAGTTTTATGTAACATATTTTTAACATAAAAATCATCCACGTTCCCTTTAAATTGTGGAATGCAGTATTAGATGTGCTGGAGGATCTATTGGATAGTTTATCTTGGGCCATCTTGCCTTGCCTGTGTCTTCATCTTTGGGTCTACCGTGGCTATGCTTGTGGGAATGGCTGCTGTTTTATATGCAGTTGACTGATTGTGTTCCATGGGTAGCCAACCTTTCCTTTTTCCTCCTTGACCTTATGCATATCTGATTCCTATGCTTAAGAAGCATGAACCATATCTTCTTACTAAAAATCTTCTGGTATGCTACATCCAGTCTGTATTTGCACAGTGGGATGGATGTAGATACAAAAAGAACAGGTATTGAGATCCATTTATTAATTGTTCATTCATTCACTCAACAAAACTTTATTTGAAACGTTCTATATGCAAAGCATGACAAGGTACTGTATATAAGAAATGTACAAGAGAAGAATACATGTTCCAAGACCTCAAGGACCTCACAGTCTAGCATATTGCCTGTGAGATATTAAGCCTTGTACAGCAATGGGAGGAACATTTCTCCCTTCAACTGGACCCTGCAGTGTATGTGGAACAATCTAAATAGTTCTCTTCTTAATCAGCTTTAGAGAAAAAAAGTCAACTGGGCCTTTCCCTTCTTTGATATTTGAGATATTCTTGGAATGGTATTTCATTGCCCTTTGGTGGAATAGCTTACAAAAGCCAAATAATACTTTGTGTAAACTATAGACTTCCCTGTAAGAGTGTGCTTGAAATTTTTGACTCAGCTCACTTTCTCTCAAGTTAAACACCCACTATCAAGAAGAAATCTGAGCATTTGTAGAAAATTCTACAAATTTTTAAAAATTAGGAACGAATTAAAGAATGTTCTTGTAGAAGCTTTATTTTATTCAATGTATCCCCAAACTGATTTTTCCCAGTTTTATTGAGATATAATTGACAAGCAACACTGAATAAGTTTAAGGTGTGCAGCATAATGAAAACACACTTCTATATTATGAAATAATTGCCATGGTAAGTTTAGTTAACATCCATCACTTCAAATAGTCATGATTTTTTCCCCTTGTGATCAGAAAGTTTAGCATTTTCCTCTCTTAGTCACTTCCAAATATACCTTACAACATTGTTAACTATCGTCACCACGTTGTACACCACATCCCCAATTCTTATGTATCTTATTTATCTATACTTCTGACCACCTTCACCCAATTGTCCACCTCTAACCCCCTGCTTCTTGAAATCACAAATTTGATCTTTTTTTTATATGAGTTTGTTTGTTTTTGTTTTTGATTCCACATATAAGTCAGATCATACAGTATTTGTCTTTTTCTGTCTGACTTATTGTACTTAGCATGAGGCCCTCAAGATCCATCCATGTTGTTGCAAATGTCAGGATTTCCTTTTTTCATGGCTAAACAGCATTCCATATATATGGAATTATTGTAAAGAGCACTTCAGTAACATGAGAGTGCATATATCTCTTTGACAGAGTAACTTTGTTTCTTTCGAATATATACTCAGCAATGGAATTGTTGGATCATATAGCAGTTCTATTTTGAATTTTTTGAGGAACTTCCATACTGTTTTCTACAATGGTTGTACCAATTTACACTTCTACCAACAGTGTACAAGCATTCCATTTTTCACACATTTTTACCAATATTTATCACTTGTCATTTTTAAATGTTTATTGATTTTTGAAAGAGAGAGAGACAACAAGTGTGGGAGGGACAGAAAGAGGGGGGACAAAGGATCTGAAGCAGCCTCTGCACTGACAGCACAGAGCCCGACATGGAGCTTGAACCCATGAGCTGTGAAATCATCACCTGAGCTGAAGTTAGACTCTCAACCGACTGAGCCATCCAGGTGCCCCTATCTCTTGTCTTTTTGATGCTAGACATTCTAACAGGTCTGAGGTGGGGTGATAATCTCATTGTAGTTTTGATTTGCATTTTTCTATTGATTATTGTGCTGTGCACCTTTTCATGTACCTGTTGGCCATTTGAATATCTTCTTTGGAAAAATGTCTATTCAGGCCCTTTTCTAATTTTTAAATTGGATTAATTTGTTTAATTTTGTTTTTCATGTTTTGGGGTTTTGCTGTTGAGTTGTATGAAATCTTTATATATCTTGGGTATCCCAATTGATTTTTAAATTATTATTGATTTGGATTACATGGTGCTCACCCCGATTTTGCATTTCTGGCTACCTACATACTATGGAGCCAGATTGGGAGTAGACCTCTTTCATAAGTTCTCTCAAATCAGCTTGAAGAGTTTATTTTAAGCATAATATTTAAGTGCACTAAGTACTGTCCCTCATTATTCAGTGGAGGAAGTTGAGGCATGGAATGGTCCAGAAACTAGATTGAAACAGTATAAATGGTAGTGATATCAAGATTTGAAGCCTGCTTTCAACTCATTTTTATTGGGCATTTTTGGATCATTTGTTTTTAATTTCCTAGCAACTTACAGTTTATTTGGCAAACTGTGCCTTCCCCAGTACTAAGAGTAGAATTCTATTGTTACCATTCTCCTATTCGCACACCAGTCACTCTTCAAATATATGTGAAGTTTGAAAATATACTGTTAAAAGGTAAGCTTTTCAGTTTCACCAAATTTCCACTAGTTGCCTTTGGTTCTTCCTGATGAGTCAGAATATTGTGAAGGTTTGGAGCAGGAGTCAAAAAAGAACTGGGTTTTGGTTTTAGTTCTACAATCTGTTAGTGCCCAGAGCAAGCTATTTAATATTGTGGTAGCTGCACTGGTGTTGTGCAGGACTTTACTTTCTTCCACTTCTTCATGGGGCCTATAGTTTTCCACACAAATGATGTCAGTTTTGGCTCTATCATTTACTTTGTTCCGATATGTTATCAAGAAGAAGCTTTAATCTCACATTACCAACACAGAGTATCATAAATGTACTTGCTGATTCAGTTTGGTCTCTTGGATTTCTGTCATCAGACACAAGAAGAACATGTTCTGAGTAGCTGTGGGCCCCAGAAGAGAGAAGTCTTGAGCAGATTTAAAACCAAATTGCAGCTTGTAGCCTGGGTTCTAATCCACTGTTCTCAGTTTAGACCACAAAGCCATCCTAGCTAACACATAAACTTATTAGTAAGAGAACTAAATATTTGATTTTGCAGGCCATTGACATTTTGGGTTGTTTGTTATTCAGCATAATCATAGTAATAGCTGACTAATACAATTTGTCTGTGTCTCAAATTCCTGATCTATAATGTAGGGTAATATTTATACTATATTAATTCCTTCATGTTTGAAGATCCATTGAGATGATATATGCAACATGTTTAAAACATCAACACACTGTAGAAATAGTATCTACTATTATACATTATTTATTGAACTATGCTCTCCCCCAAGTAAGCACGTCAATAAATATATGTTAGTATGTTTATATCACCTTGATATAACCAAGTAACACCTTCCAATAGAGCAATAGAGGAAGAGTACAAGGAAACAACTATGAGAGAACTGAACTCATCAGCATTAGTTATACCTCTCTCCCAAATCCCTAAGTCCTTGCTTGGATAATGGGCAAAAAGAGCCCATTGATGGGTAGTAGGTCTCTTCTTTCTACAAAATACCTTAGTACTTCTACCTGTGTCTGCTACCTCCAGAGCAGATTAAGAATGTAATCGTGACTGAAGCAGGTACCCTTGATACCCAGCTGACATTCCTTAGGCCCATATCTGAGTTGCATACACACTGAAAGCTTTTCTATCTCAGACACTTGTATATCTTTACTTCTCAGCCTGAGAGCTTCCTCTAGTGCCATGGGAGCTTGTTTAGCAGGGTAGCCAAGAAGTGCCTATTGGGCAGTCTTTAAGCCATGCAAGATGGCCGATTAGTTCTCTAGATTTTCTGTCCCTCTATGAGACATTTTGAGTCACATTTTACTAAATTCCAGCAGAATTGAGCCCCAGTTTCCAAAATGGTAACTTGTTCATTGGCATACCATTTACTGGGTTTTATCCCTTTTCTGTCTCACTGGCCTCCTCTCTCACTTGTACTTTCTTGGATCACATCCCCCGAAAACTGCCTGAACTCAAGTCTCTTTCTCAGAACATGCTTTTAGGGGGTAAGACATTCAGATAGTGAATTAACCCATCTTTCCTCCTTTTATTTATCCTGTCTGTTTGTGAGTCAGAAGGACCATGGCAGACATCTACACTTATGTTGATAAATTAGTAGTCAATCTTAAATATCTTTTCCGTAACTCTGTAGCTAATGGAAATCGGTGTTTTTATTTGAATAGTGTTGTTACCTCAGTGGAAGGAAGCTGCTTAACTCAAGGTTATGTGCCCTTCCCAGGGGCAGTCTATATCAAATAACTGACTGATGCAGGGGTTCAAAGCTTGACCCTCCCTTGCCTCAATTTGATACACCTCTGAAGGGGATTCCTATTTTCCCAGCCACCTATAGAGCTGCGATGGCCCGGGCCTTTAACAATTTTTCTTTCTTTCTTTCTTTCTTTCTTTCTTTCTTTCCTTCTTTCTTTCTTTCTTTCTTCCTTTCTTCCTTTCTTCCTTTCTTCCTTTCTTTCTTCTTTCTTCTTTCTTCTTTCTCTCTCTCTCTCTCTCTCTCTTTCTCTCTCTCTCTCTTTCTTTCTCTTTCTCTCTTTCTTTCTCTTTCTCTCTTTCTCTCTCTCTTTCTCTCTCTTTCTCTCTCTTTCTCTCTTTCTCTCTCTCTCTCTCTTTCTCTCTTTCTTTTTCTCTCTTTCTCTCTTTCTCTCTCTCTCTCTTTCTCTCTCTCTCTCTTTCTCTCTTTCTCTCTCTCTTTCTTTTCTCTGTTTCTCTCTTTCTTTCATGTTTATTTATTTTGGGGAGAGAGAGAGAATGGGGGAGGGGCAGAGAGAGAGAGGGACAGAGGGTCAGAAGTGGGTTCTATGCTGACAGCAGACAGCCTGATGCAGGGTTCAAACTCACAAACAGTGAGATCATGACCTGAGCCAAAGTTGGATGCTTAACTGACTGAGCCACCCAGGCGCTCCACAATAGCATTTCTTTTTTTTTCCTTTTTTATTATTAACCTTTATTTTTTATAACAGTTTTAGGTTCATAGCAAAACTGAATGGAAAATACAGAGAGTTCCCTTATAAGCCCTGCCCTAACATGTGCACAACCTCCCACTATCAACAACCTGCACTAGAATGGTACATTTGTTGAAGCTACACTAACACATCATTATTGCCCAAAGTCTGAAGTTTACATTAGGGATCACACTTGGTGTTATATGTTCTATGGGTTTAGGCAAATGTATAAGGACATGCATCTACCATTGCAGTATCATAAAAATAGTTTTACTGACCTGAATATTCTCTGTGCTCTGCCTATTTATCCTTCCTCCCCTCAACCCCTGGAAGTCACTGATCTCTTGTTTCCATAGTTTTGTCTTTCCAAGAATATCATATAGCTGGAATAATACAATATGTAGCCTTTTTCAGATTGGCTTCTTTTACTTAGTAACATGCATTTAAGTTTTCTCCATGTATTTCCATAGCCTGATAGCTCATTTCTTTTTAGTGCTGAATGGTATTCCATTATTTGGAAGTCCCACAGTTGGTTTATCCATTCACCTACTGAGGGCTATTGTGGTTCTTTCCAATTTGCAATTATTATGAATAAAGCTGCTGTAAACATCTGTGTGCAAATTCTTGTGTGGATGTAAATTTTTTAATTCATTTGGGTAAACACCAAGAGGTGTAATTGCTGGATTGTATGGTAAGCATATGTTTAGTTTTGGAAGAAACTGTCCACCTGTCTTCCAAAGTGGCTGCACCATTTTTCATTCCCACCAGCAGTGAATGAGAATTCCTGGTGCTCCACATCCTTGCCAGCATTTGATGATGTCAGTGTTTTGGATTTGGGCCATTTCAATAGGTGCGTTGTGGCATTTTGCTTTAATTTGGATTTATGTGATGACTTATGATGTGGAGAACAGTTTCATAAGCTTTTTTTTTTTTTTCCCATCTATCTAACTTTGGGAATGTTCAGATCTTTTGCCAATTTTTTTAAAACCAAGTTGTTTGTTTTCTTATTGTTGAGTTTTAGAGTTCTTTGAATAGTAGTCCCTTATCAAATGGGTCTCTTTTTTGTTGTTGTTGTTTGTTTAAAATTTTTAATGTATTTATTTAAATTCAAGTTAGTTAACATACAGTATAGTATTGGTTTCAGGAGTAGAACCCAATGATTCATCACTTACATATAATACCCAGTGTTCATCCCAACAAATGTCCTCCTCAATGTCCATCACCCATCTAGCCCAACCCCCCACCTGCTCCAGCAACAAGGGAGGTGAACCATAGAGACTCTTAAATACAGAAAATAGCATTTCAATTCAACTTCTCATTCTGTCCATTCCTGCTTCTCTTTCTTTCCCTTAGCTATCATTCCCTAGAACCCTTTCCAATAAACCTCCTGCTTGCAAATCTCTGTTCCAATGTCCACTTGGTGCCAGGAGTGGTTCTCAGAAGTAGACTTCAAAATGGGATTTTGGAGCTGGATCATCCACTGGCCAGCTGACAGTAAGGACTCCACCACAGATAGGAAGTGGAGTAGTGATTGCCCATCACTTGCTACTGTGGTGTAATTGTTGTAAGTGGTAATGAACTATGATGTGACACCCGTGGAAGAGAATGCCTTGGCTCGTGAGTATCTAGGGGGCTTGAGAGGTCTGGGGGAAGTGGCCATTGCAGACTATGGAGTCACTTGTTGCTTTGAACTGTCTCTGGTTTAATAAATGGAACAGAACACAGATGCCAGAAATAGATCTACATTTATAAGTCAATAGATTTTCAACAAAGGTGCCAAAGCAACTAATAAAAAAATTGTTAAAACAGCAACTTCTGGAACACCTGGATCCTAGGTGGATAACCTACCACTTTTGCCGTATTTCATAACACACACAAAATTAATCCAGCATGAATCTTAGACTTCAGTGTAAAATCTAAAACTACAAAGCTTCTCGAAGATAATACTGAAGAATAACAGGGTAGGCAAAGATCTTGTAAACAGGATAAACAGCAATCATAAGTTTTGTTTTGCTTTGCTTTGCTTTTGAAAGAGAGAGAGAGAGATTGAGAGAGAGAGAGAGGACAAGTGGGGGGAGAGGCAGAAGGAGAGAGAAAGAGAATCCTGAGCAGACTCCATGCTCAGTGTGGAGTGGGGCCTGATGTGGGGCTTGATCTCATGACCCTGGGATTATAACCTGAGCCAAATTCAAGAGTCTGATGCTCAGTAAACAGAGTCACCCAGGCACCCCAGAAATAATAATTTTTAAAAACGGTAAATTATATTTCATATATAATTGGAAATATATATGAAATGGAATGGAAAACTTCTGCTCATAAAAAGACACCAGGAAGAACATTATTAGACAAGCCATAGACTATAGTCAAATATTATATATTACACATTAAAGTGTGTACTGTATATTAAATACTTAGTTTAATAAAATAGGTATCATTAAATAAAGTCCTCAAACCCAGATACACACAAAAAAGTTTCTTCCACCCAATAATAAAACAATTGACAAAAGATTTGACGGTTCAGGCACTTTAACAAGGAAACATGGTCAATAAGTAACAAAAAAACTGATTGACATTATTAGTCACAAGGCAAACATAGTTGGAATTAGTTACTGCTTCGTACCCACGCAGATGGCTAAAATGATAAGACTCGGAACCCTAGATGCTGGTGAGGGGCTCGAAACTCATATACATTGTTAGAGGGAGTGTAAAGTGGTGCAGCCACTATGGATATAGCTTGGCAGTTTCTTATGAAGTTAACCGTAACCTACACTAGGACTCAGAAATTATATTCCTATGAATTTACCCAAGAAAAATGAAATAGCATGTCTGAAAAGACCTAGCTGGAATTTCACGGCAGCTTTTTCATTTTTATTTATTTACTTATTTACAAAAGTCAAAAACTAGAAACAACCCAAGTTTCTACCAATAGGTGAATGGGTAGACCAGTTTTAGTGTATTCGTGCAATGCTGCTCAACAGTAAAAAGGAGTTAAATACTGATAATTGCAGCCACATGAATGAGTCTCAGAAACATGAAGCTGAAGGAAAGAAGGAAGACACATGATTGTGTACGAACATCTAGAATATGCAAAACGAACCTATAGTGGGAAAGACCATGTTAGCAACTTCTTCTGGGCCTGGAGGCTGACCGAGAAGGAGCCATTAGGAACTTCTGAGGGTGATGTAAATATTCTATATATTGATAAGAGCATGGTTTATGGGTTTATTCATTTGTCAAAACTCATGGAACTATAACACTTAAAACCAGAGCATTTCGGGGCGCCTGGGTGGCTTAGTCGGTTAAGCGTCCGACTTTCACTTAGGTCATGATCTCGCGGTTCGTGGGTTCGAGCCCCGCGTCGGGCTCTGTGCTGACTGCCAGCTCAGAGCCTGGAGCCTGTTTCAGTCTGTGACTCCCTCTCTCTCTGACCCTCCCCTCCTCACGCTCTCTCTCTCTCCTAGAAATAAATAAAACATTAAAAAAAATTAAAAAAAAAACCCAGAGCATTTCACTCTATGTAGTATATACTTGAATTAAAGATGGGGCTCAAAAATAAAAGCAAGTACACTAAGGATTTTACCAAAACTTTGGATACAGGCTGTTTTGAGCTTGATTAGGTTTCCTCTCTCTTCCTGTAAATTATCTGTTGAGGGCATGATCATATTGGAGAGTGTTTTTACATACATAAATTGCTGTGACAAATTCTTAATCTAGAAATCCCTTCTGGGAATACAATTAGAGGGGTATAGACCAGAATGTATACCGTAAAGTTGTTTATTGAGGTGTTTGATGTCACATTTAAAGATAAAATATTTAATAAAACCAAAATGGTAAAAAAAATTATGGCGTATTTGTATGATGAATTATTTCATAGCTAGAAATATTAAATGCGGGTATTCCCCACTTTTCGAAAGTTCGCATTACAGCACTTCACTTTTACCAAAGATCCACGTCAGTCCTTGTTTTTGCTAACCAAAAGATAGCCAAAGAAGATTTTTACTTTTACAAAGAAAAGAAAAGCCAAAAGGCAGAGGAACGTTCACGGTTGTTCTGCAGTGAACTCTCACAGAGGCAGGGAGCACCCTAGCTGCGCAGTGGCCTGGCCAACCTCCTTCCCAGGGAGCTACACCCAGCATCTCAGCATCAAGCTGCCAGAGCTTTGAACTGTGTCTGTGAGCATCTGTGCTTCTCTCGATTTATTTTCTGCATCTGTTAGCAAGACGTGTCCTAAGGCATCAGAAAAGCCTAAGAGAGGTTATTTTTGGGGTCTGGGAACTCTCTCAAAAATGTTTCCGTATAAATGAATGGTAATTGCTTTTTTTCTTGTTTTTGTTTTGTTGTTATTGTTTTGTTTTTTGTTTTTTTTTTTTGTTTTCAACCATTTCAACTTTCAAAAGTTTTCACAGGAATGCTCTACTTTCAGATAGTGTGTAGGTGAGGTGGTGGTGGGGAACCTGTAACTGTTATATAATGAGGAGCTGATAGTGAATTAACAGTGAACGATATAGGATATGGAACTGAGTAGATAGCATGACTTCATCCACACAGATAATATGTGAGTGGAAAATCCTGGATGAACACGCACCAGAATATTAATAACGGTTTTGCTGGGATTGCGGATGACTTTTATTTTATTCTTTTTAAACTTTATCGTCTGCATTTCTACTTACCATTTTTGAATCTGCAATGAATGATGAGACTTTTAAAGTGTTAACAGTAAAACAAAGGTAAAACGTAATCAGCCCAGAGTGTTTTGGCTTTGCTCTTTTGCAGCCACTCGGTAATGGGTAAATCATCTACGGAAGCACATGGGAAACCCACCACGCTTTGTCAAAACCAGCTGCTCCGTTCTTGCATAAAGAGGATACTGAATTCGATTTTTTTTTTCTTAACCTTCCTGATGAAACCAGCTTTCCTCTCTCCTCTGGCTCTCGCCCTCATCTCCCCTCTCCATTCGGCTCCAATTCTGCTAGTCTCTGAACCATGAAGAGCAGTGATGCTCTTTAGGAGATCCTTGCAAACACTGATATCACCAACTTCCATGCCATTCTAGAAATACATTTAATTTGGCTCCATTTCCTAGTCTGCAAGCTTGTTTTAATCAAAATTGGAATCAGTGCGATAAGAAGTCGTGTACATCTCAGCCCCACTCTTCGGTATTTTGCTGAAATTAAGTAAGCTCGGGGTTTGGTAAGAGATCGTCCTGCGCCAGAAGGGTTTGTACAAGCTTGCAGACACAGGGCACAGTGATTACTGTAAAAAACAATTTTCAACAACAGATCAGTTCATCAAAACCAAGGCAGTGAATAATTGCATATGAGAGGAGGTGAAAAGAGACTGAGGGAAGAAGAGGCATCTAAAATCTCTCCACGAGGTTTTATTTTGTTTATCCAAAAGCAAATCCAAAGGTTGCCACAGGACAGTGCTCATAAAACAGGGCTGCAGAGAGAATCTCCTACAAAAAAATGCTGCCTCGCCTGCTTCACTGGTAGTTGAGTTCACAGTAGAAATACATTCAATTCCACATAGTAATAGTGCTTTAATAACAGATGAAAATATGTTTTATGGTGTGTGTTGATAACTAAATGCTTATCCTATATATAGAAATTCAAATAATTGGAATTTCTCATAGCCAGCATCCAGTTGAGACCACTGGAGAATACCTTGATATAGAAGGTTAAAATCAATAGACTGTGTTTTGGTTATTTTTGAGAAGATGTCTGCTGTATGTTTAATATACTATATTTGTATTATGGGCTCTGGTTCCTGTAAATCTGAGGTCTCTCTTTCTTGAATGAATGAGGAGATAAGCAATTGAATTTGAAAGATACTTTATGCAACAGAAAAGCAATTTTGTTCCTGGTTATCAGAGGGCAAGAAGTGAACCAGCAATTGAATGCTAAATATTTTTAACCCTTGGGATTCCGATTACTCTGGGTTCAATCTATCTTGGCTATAATGTTCCTTATAATGGAGGAGAAGTTTGTTGAAAATTTAATCAATTTGAATTAATTATCTTTCTCTGTTCATGGATATGGATTTATCTTAAAGAATCTCAAATTTCCATTTCTGGAAAGGAGGGAGATTTGCATTTCTTCCAAAGAGGATGCATGATGCACAGAATACAGTTTCGCTCTACTTTGTGATGGACTGCTGTTGGTTTTAATCATTTATAACGGTTTCTAAAGTTCTTGGTGCTCCGCTGGTGAAACAAATGAGGCTGGCATTTTCCCACCATACTTCATGGTGAAAACCTCTTGGTCCAGCTCCTCAAATTATTTTTTAAGAAGTTTTAAATTCTTTACACCAGACTCTTAGATAATAATGGCACTATATTGGTTACTTATAGATATATCTGATGCTATTTTTTCCTCAGTCTTTCCAAAAACTGTATCATGTCACAAGGTGATGTTGTTTGGGTTGTCCGTGTATGTCACACTTTTAGTAACCAGCCTCCAAGATGGACCCCAGTGATCTTCTCCTCCTGATGTTGACGTCTGTGTAGCCCTCCCCTGTTTTTCTTAAGAGCTGGCCTTTGTGATGGATAGTATATGGCAGAAGTGACAGTGTGTTCTTCTGAGGCTAGAACATGTAAGACATTGCCACTAATGCCTCTTCTCTTCGATCGTCTACCATGTCATAAGGATACGCGGCATCTCAGTGGAAAGTTTGGTGTGACAATGAACTGAGTGAAGCCTCTTACAACAACCAGCCCCAACACACCTGCCATGAGAGTGAGGCATCTTAGAAGTGGATCCTTCAACTCCAGTCAAACCCTCTAATAACTGCTGCCTTGGCCAACATCATGACTATAACCTCCTGAAAGACCTGGACCCAGGAACACTCAGCCAAGCCACACTCAGATTCCTGTCCCATAGAAGTTTTGAGAAATAAAAAATATGTATGCTGTAGTTCTAAACTGCTAATTGTTGGAGGTAATTTGCAAATGTAATCACTGCTTTTAATGCATTGGTTTCTAGGGTTGAAATCTTCCATGGGTCTGCAGACATACAACTGCCACCGAGTTTATGCAAATATATTTGCCTCAACATTTTCACAACCATCAGAGTGTGATGGGATCTCCAGCAGTCATTAAGGAGACAACAAAAGTGTTGAACTTTGAGGTGAATCCCTTCTGACATGGGAGTTAGAGAAGGAAGAACCGCAAATGACAGACTTCCAAGAATTGTGATACAGGGAGGGTAGGATGTGGTCAGTATTGTCTACTTCCCAAATTCAGCTCTCCTCACAGTGACAAAAGCTTTTCCTGCTTGGATCAGATTGCCCTGTTAATCTTAGAATAAATAGAAAATCAAGAAGCAACACACACACACACACACACACACACACACACACAGAAATAACATGTGTGTCTCAATAGCTCAGTTGAGTAAATATTTATTGAGCTCTTGCTGTATGCAATTCACTCTGCTGTGAATTCCAATTAATAGAAGATACAGAATCTGCTTCCTGGCCCATTCTGTTCCATGACCTTTAAGATTATCACAAGCAATCCTGGATGGAAGTCCTACAATGCTTCCTACCTTAGCCCTCTGTCATTCAATGCCACAAGACTACATTTTTTGTTTCCAAAATTTCTCACCCTTGGTCCCTTGGTGCTCTTTTCCTGGTATTTACTATTGGCATACTCACTATTTACTCTGGTTTCTTAATTACTGGTTGACCTCCTTCCTTCTAAGTTCTCTTATTTCTGGTTTAATGTATTGAAATACATTTTATTAATATGTATAATAAAGGTCTCTACCTTTAAGAAGCTTAAAATTAAGTATAATTAAGTAGAGTCAGATGTGACAGAGAAATGCACACTCTCCATTTTGATCCCTATTGCTTGTAGAAACAAATTGTCCATGAATCCACTCCATTTTCTACTCTTCTGCACTAGGAGAAAAATCCTGACTGACAAACACAGTCAACCAAACATAACCTATCAGGCCCACTTTGTTCAAAATTAACTGCTCAGGTTCTCATACCTGATTTCATGAGAATGATAGTTTAGTTAAGGAGGCAAGACCTAGTGGGGAAAAATTAAATAGTAGCAGATTTCAAAACCACAGTAATAGAATGGATCTAAGAACATGGTTATTACTAACTGACAAACATGGACATTGTTTGTCATAGGGTACAGAGGAAGGTAAGATTCCTCCAGATGGGTCACCAGGAAAAGCTTTTCAAGGGAGGTAATATTTTGAGTCTGGTTTAGATGCCAAATAAGATTTGGGTATGCTAACCTGAGGAGGAAATTTGAACCATATAAAGATGAGGGTCACAGCAAACGTTTCGAAGACAGTAGTATGTGGGGTCTGGTAGGGACCCTGAGCTGGGTAAAGGCAGAGTGGGAGAGAAGGCTGCAAAGGCAGATTGGGGCATATTGGGTTCAGCAAATGAGGTACTATATGGGAAAGAGCTTTGTAAACTTCAAAGCACCATAGAAATATGAGAAAGTATTATTACAATAGCAGAAAATGGAGTAGTTGCCAGTAAAATAATATTTGACTTAGGGCTTTGTTATTTCTTTCAAAGAAAATATTTTTGAAGATCATTGCTTTGAATAGCTCTTCTCCATGTTTCATTGCCTGTAGCTATCTTTCTCTCTTATTGATTTCTTTTCAGCCACCTTTAGTACAAATGGTAAAACTGTAGAAAAACTTCAAGGCTTTGCTCTCTACTTCCTTTAAAGGTTCTTCGTCTCTTTAAGAGTTTAGGCTTCTTTTTATAACCGTGGCAGCTGCAACTCCCAGAGGTCCTGCCTAGCCCTGAGGTTTGTTTACCACTCAGCAGGGATTTGTTTACCACCTGGAAGGAGAAGAGTCAAGAAGATAAAAGCCAATCAGGAAAGGAGAAAGACAGAACCAGGCAGAAAATACCAAGAAAATGAGATTAGAAACACCAGACTCAAGTAGAGTTGACTTCAGCGATATGGTGACCCTGGGAAGCCTACTGACTACACATGTTAAATCACTTTATTGTGTAGGTTGTTAGAGATGTAGTGTGTCTTCTAAAATCACTTTGTGCCTGTGAACATGCAGCATCATTTTAATTTTTCATGTTAAAAAAGAAATCCCCAATCACTTCATTTTCTTTGAAGTTCCCAAATACGGTATTTATGGATCTCAAATTTTAGACTGGCTGCTCAGATTGTAGTTGGGGAGAAGTCTTCCTTGGTCTAATAAATAGTTAATAAAATGTCATTCATCCTGAAATACTAAGACAACAAGGTTTTTTTTTTAATACAATTCTTCAGTAACTAAAGTTTACGTTGACAGATTTGAGGTACCATGATATCCTAAAGCAAAATCTGAATCCACAAATCAAATTATTTTAAGCCAAGAGTACGTGTATTTTATTCTCTTTCTTTGAAAATCTGGTTCTGACCGTTGGTTATAGTGTGGGTATAGGGTTTTTTTTTTTTTTCATGAATTAGAGTAGCCAATGAACCAGAAATTCTGGTTCTCAAAGTGTCTAGAAATGCAAGGCTTTAGTGTAGGAATATTTTACAGGTTAATGCATAGTTGTTGATGATTAAGATTATTGAGTTATTTTGCTCATAAAATCATTTAATATATATGTTTTTATAATCTATTTTTAGCCAACTAGAGACTCTATATTTGATACTTCTGATCTTTCTAATTCACTTGTCTTGGAGTAAGGTAAATAAATTTTGAGTATTTAAAAAATAGAATTTAGGGGCGCCTGGGTGGCTTAGTCGGTTAAGCGTCCGACTTTTGCTTAGGTCATGATCTCGCGGTTCGTGGGTTCGAGCCCCGCGTCGGGCTCTGTGCTGACTGCCTGCTCAGGGCCTGGAGCCTGTTTCACAGTCTGTGTCTCCCTCTCTCTCTGACCCTCCCCTGTTCACGCTGTCTCTCTCTCTCTCCCAGAAATAAATAAAAATATAAAAAAAAATAGAATTTAAAATCATTGATTGAACTGGTTGACTATAGCTGGCAGCAATTGTTTCTTAGAGGTTGGGTATTAATTGTATATGAGTTATTTTAAGAATAGTCTGCAGCTCTACCACCCTGACCGCGCCCGATCTCATCTGAATTATTTTAAGAATAGATAGGATATGTAATTTGGAATACTTTAACTGGAATTTGAGGCCATCCAACACCACTAAAACATATTAATGAAGCATCATTCACTCAACAGACATTTACTGAGCACCTACAAGTTGCTAAGAACTGTGTTAGCCAGAGGTAGTTTGCAAATGTCAACATCTAGATATTAAGTAAAGAACAATGAACTCATTGCTATAAATTGAGCAACAGGCAGGTAATTATATTTTGAGAAAAGTAATGCAATATTATTTGCGTTGGTGGGGGAAACATCTCTATTTACTGGGAGTTCCCAATAAATGTCATTCCAGTGGTGTGTCAAGAGCAGTCTGGGCCAAATCATGGAGAAAGCAGATCTACCCTGAAAGCAAGGAGGAGGCTCACACTTAGTAACTTGTTCTTAGACTATTTTATAAGCCATTACTACACTTCAAAACCTGGCAGCCCCTGGGCAAAGTGTGGGTCTTTGAAAGGTTCCAGGTAGGCTGAGCAGAAAGGTAATTGTATCCTGCGGAGCTTGTGGGAGGAGGTAGGAAGCATTATCAGAGTTTATTAATCATCCTAAGGGATTTCCTACACACCTTTCTTATGGACTCTGAATTTTGTATTTTACTCCTCACTGACCCCTTTAACCTTTAGCCTTTTCTTTCTTCCAATTAATTTTAAATGTTTCAACAAGATTTCATATTACCAAGCTTCTACATTGACTAAAATATTGAAATGACTTCGCAATATACTGTGGATTGGACCCTAGGCATCTGTGTTTTCTCCAACCAAGTTTCATTACTTGCTAGTAATTTCTACTGTCAAGAAGACAGGGCATATCCATCCTTTACATAGCTGCTTACCCCTTCTGCCTAGAGAGTCATTCGTTCATTCTACACAAGTTTGTGGCTACCTACTTTTTGTACCATGCTGGGTGCTAGTGGCACCAAAACACTGATTTAGATTATATTAGCCTCAAAAGAGGAGCCCAGAGCTTAAAGGGAACACAGGCACATGGGTAATTACAAAAACAAAAGTATATACTGCTATCCTCTTGTGATGAACAAAGGCATTGGAGCACTGGAAAGGGAGTTACTAATTCCTTCTGAGGGATCCCAGAAAGGCTACACAGGAAAGATGATGCGCTCACAGTATTGTGAAAGGCGAACGTATATTTTCCATATGAGAATAATAGGGAAATAACAAAACCTAAACAAATAAAAGCATAATTTGGCAAACAGCAAATAACTCAGTCTAGTTAGAGAGCTTGCAGAGAGAAATAGGGCAGAGAGAAGAAAATAATCAAAGCACATTTAGGCACATTTTGGAGTAGAAATAAATCCAGAGAGTCTCTTCAAGAGGGCAGAACAAGCTGATGGATGAGAGGTTCCCAATCCAAGCTAAATAAAAGGAGTGTTTGTAAAAGTGCCAGGGGTGAAAACGGACCCCACAGTGGGGAAGGCGTCTTGAAGTGCCGTGATGTGTAGAGGTGCATCATCTTGAGAACTGAAGTTGGAACCCAAGTTATTTTTATGTCAAAGAAACAAACACACTGAGCTCCAGCATAAAGTCGGGGGGAATTGCATGTAGTGATGTTCAGAGAAGGCATAGCAGCGACCCATAGACCCTGCCTTGTGGTGCTGTTACTGTCCTTGCCTTCTACATATATTTTTGGTTTTTATTCCCTCCTGAACCCATGATTTATTTAGGAAAAGAGCTGCCATGCTGCTTGGTGGGATTTCCTGTGGGGTGTGATACAAATTTGTTTTCTGGGTGTAGGGGCACCCTATTTCTTCCTCATGACTGCCATATGGGGACACTGGTTTCTGGTCACAGAACATTCTCTGACAGTCTTTGGTGGCAGAGGTCTTATTTTTAAAAAATGAACAGGATCTGATGTTCTGAGGATGGGTGAGGGTGAGGGCAGGATTGTTCTACCCTTTTGACAAAGCCACCAGATATAATTACTCCGCTGCCCATTCTGGTGGGATTCTTTGCAATATCCACATGGTTCTCTGGCTGACTCTTATCATCCTCTCTTTCTACGTTGCTTCTATTATCAGTTTGTTCCCATCTATTTTATTTCTCAGATCTTCCATGAATCCCTCACTATTTGTTTTTCTGGCAGCTTTACTCCCTCCACCTCACTTACTCCTTAGCTGTCCAGTGCTGTTTCGAATTTGATTTTCATATTTATTCTGTGATTTCACTGGGGGAAGGGACAAACTGTGTTTGGCTGGCTTTCCTGAGGAAGATAGCTGTCTATTCTCCCTGCTGTCTAGTTTGTATCCCTGATTCTTTAAAACCCGAGGAAACTATATTATTTACTAAGGTTACTCCATAGCCACTGAAGAAAAGTAAAATTGCTTTAATACCGGAGAATAGGAAACTGTTGTTTTCCACACTTATTTGTTATTTCAGGCTAGCACTAGTCCCTCAGGAGAAAACTCTAGAATATCATTGAGTCCCTTTGTCTTAGAAATTCCATCTGCTAAACTGCTATGTCCTCCCACACCTGTCTTCTTAGCGAGGTACTTCAAGGACGGCTTCACTGACCGTGACTTAAAGGTAATTTTGTCAGTTTAGCAAAGGGAGGGCTTTTGTAGTAGCCTATAAGCCAACTTCGATTTGTATGGCTGTGTAACACTGTGTTTAAATATCCCTTTTTCTGTCTAAGTCCAGAGTGGGGGGAAAAAGAAGAATTCAAAGACATTACTTAGAGAGCTTTATAAGTGGTCCTTAGAATCAGGGAGCCTGGTATATTTGATTCAAAGCTGGGGAAAAAAAATTATAGACTGGAGACTAGCTAAAGTGACCTGTGGCAGCAGAGCAGGGGGCTGCATTTGAGAAGGGACCGCTTTCCCCTGACAGCTCAGAGTCTCTATTTCCCAGGAACCAGATAAGCAATCTGTAGTAAAAACGTCTGTTTAGGGTCATTTAAAACTGAAGCCCGAGAGTGCTTCTGCAAGGGTTGAAGGAACCTCAGGCAGCACAGGCTGCTGTGTTCTGTTCAGGTGCAGAGGCTGAGGGGTGACCACGCGCAGGGGCTCAGGGGGGATGCTTCCCACATCACGCGTGCCTCCCGAGCGTGCAGGAGAGAGGGCTTTACATCCGCAAGGGTCTGAGGAAACCAGCACAGGTTACGCTCGTGCCAGTGAAGTGACATTTCCTACCCAGCATCTTTTCTCCTTCCTCCATGACCCCTTCAACCCCGGGGAAGCCACTGACCACCCATCCAGTGGGGGAAGATAGAACTTTAGACGGAGAAATAGCAGAGCGCCCCCCTCCTCCACCATGGGTTTGCACCGTGAAACAGACATGAGCCGGGGAAATGGGGAGAAGCTTGAAATCGAAATGCAGTACAGAGCTTGGGATATTACATGGAACTTGGAATATTACATGGTAATTTAATTATCCATAAACGTCCTGGAGATTGACGTGTCCAGAGGACGTCTTCATAGCCAACAGTGTCCAGAGAATGAATCTTTGGGACCTAACTGAAATCTCCCTGAGGCAAAGAGAATAAAAAGACCACAGGTTGCCTTCTGAGTGCACTCTTGTCATCTCAATGCCTTACTTGTGCGAGGCAGCATTATTATAGATGCAAGCCCCGCCCTGCCCCTCTGATTAGTTAGGGTCACACTGCTGTGAGCCCCTCTGATCTCTCTCTGGCAGAATTTTCTCGGGCAGAGTTGAGGGCATGATAATCCGGGGTCCTAGTCCCACCGTGTACTGTTACCACAGCTCTGAATTTTTGTTCCATGAACGGGTGCCTTGTCATTCTCACTTGTTCAGGAATCTGAGCTATTTTGTCATTTTTCTAACAGTAAACCCTAGGTATGAGGGAAGACAAACGGGGACCTTCAGCGGTTTTGAAACTAAGTTCCCCGGGCCAGCAGCCTCAGCATTCCCTGGAAACTTGTTATAAATGGAAATTCTGTGATTTACTGTATAAGAAGAGCCATGCCTGAGATCCAGCAATCTGTATTTTAACAAGCCCATCAGGTGATTCCCTTAACACACCAAAGTTTGAGTGGTATGTGAAATAGAGCCCCATTTTATTAAACTGTATTGCAATGTCAGTGTTTCTAAGATTTCTTACACTTTTAAAAAACAGAGGGCTATTGTTTGGCACGGTATAAACCATTAGGGAAAATTTGTATGTGATTCCTTTCTCATTTGGGACAAGGTTATTAACATACCGCTTGGGTCCCTTGAGCACAGAATTTCGCAAACACGTTGCTTGAGCAGAGGTGAGTCTCTGGGAGTCTGAATTCTAGCTGAAGTATCTCCCAGTGATTAAGCTGGAGACAAGCATCAGTGAGACCTGGTTTTGAGTCCTGTTATTTGCCTCCTTCTGGTTGTATGACCTTGAGTAAATTATTCAAAATGTCATTTTTTAATGTTTTATTTATTTCTGAGAGAGATACAGCATGAGCAGGGGAGGGTCAGAGAGAGAGGGAGATACAAAATCCGAAGCAGGCTCCAGGCTCTGAGCTAGCTGTCAGTACAGAGCCCGACGCGGGGCTTGAACCCACGAACCACGATCATGACCTGAGCCAAAGTCGGACGCTTAAACAACTGAGCCACCCAGGTGCCCCAATTATTCAAAATGTTTAAGCCTCAGCTTCATAAACATTGACACAGGGATGCCAATAAAAATTCTAACCTTATAGCGGCTGTTGAAAGGATCAAATGCTATGCTGCATATTTAGTGTGAGGAAAGCACTAAACTCAGCACCTGATGAATGGATGGCAGGAGCATTACCGTAGCTGGGGTGTCCTCTACCCAGCTTGGGCTGCACGTCAGCGTCCTAGTCTACCTCTAAGAATGAGGTTTGTCACAGATCCACCACAATCCAAGAAGTCCAGAAGTTCCATAGTTTATTCCACTTCAAGACCACAACCATCCGAGGGTTTCCCAGAATTCACGAGGATCATCATTCAGAAGTTGATCCAATTTTCTTCTGTAACTGTGAGTGTGTGTGTGTGTGTCTGTGTGTGTCAGACAGAGAGAGAGAGAGAAAGAGAGACAGGGAGAGAGAAAGGAAGCCAGCCTCAGTGAGATGTCTGAAAATGGAAATTGGGGGCACCTGGGTGGCTCAGTCGGTTGAACGTCCGACTTCAGCTCAGGGGGTCATGATCTCACCCTTCGTGGGTTCGAGCCCCACATTGGGCTCTGTGCTGACAGCTCAGAGCCGGGAGCCTGCTTCAGATTCTGTGTCTCCCCCTCTCTCTGCCCCTCTCATGCTCATGCTCTGTTTCTTTCTGTTTCTCAATAATGACTAAATGTTAAAAAATATTTAAAAAATAAACAAAGATGAAAGTGGAAGTTGAACAATCTTCTTGCCCTTGCCAGAAGCCATGAATGTTGGAGACATATAATCCCCTATCTTATAGTGGGTGGGAACTATAATGGGTTATAATGGTTATAATGGGACCATCTTAGTTGGTGTCCAGGAAGAATAAAAAAAGAGAACAAGGCATATGGCTGAGAATATTCCAAAATGGATGAGAAACCAATCCATAAGGTCAAAAAGGCCCAGCAAATCCTAAGCAGGATAGATAAAAATATCCACACCTAACCAAATCATAATCAAAGATAAAGATAAATCCCTAAAAGCTAGAGCTAGAGGAGAAAAAAGACCCATTACCTTCAAAGGGGCAAAGACTGATAGCTGACTTCTCAATATTAATAATGGAAATCAGAAAATGGTGGAATCAAATATTCAGTGGACAGAAAGACAATCACTGCCAATCAAGAATTAAATATTCTAGGAGCACCTGGGTGGCTCAGTTAGTGAAGCATTTGACTTGGTTTAGGCTCAGGTCATGCATGATCTCACTAGACTTTTAGGACAGGCCATCCTTACATGGCTAGTTTTCTAACAATCAGCATTGCCATTCTTGGTCTAAGAACCTCCGTGTTCTAGTTATTTGTTACAGAGTTTCTCCTCTGTATGAATAAGTATGAATTGCATCATATTTAGGTTACTAAATGGGACTTTTAGGTAGTTTTCTCAGGACAAAGAAAGTATTCAGCTTTTCTGTGTGAGAAAAAAAAAATTGCCTCCAATTTTAAAATGAGGTTTTTTTCCGATTTCTACCAGTCCCATCAGAGTTAAGAAACGTAACAAGTTCACAGAGTAATTGAGAACAATGGGTTGAAAACATCTGTCCTCAAATCCCAGTTCTGTCTCCTGCAACCTGTGCGGCATGAGAAACTCTCTGAATGTCCACTGCATCATCCACAGAGTAAAGAGACTTCCAAGGGCGTCTCCTTCATTGTCGTCAGGAGGCTTATATGAGAAATCAAAATAAAGCATGTAGTTTGATGTCTGATGCTTGGAAAGACTCTAACGTTTTCGTTGTTGTGTTAGGTCTTCTGAAAAGCTGACAGCAAGATAGGATTAGATGAATAAGAGAGTAATTGTAGGGAGGTATCCTTGTGAGGGGGAGACGGCAGGAAGCCGGGGAAGGCAGGGAGCACTCATCTGACACCTGAAGAAGGTGGGGAAGGAACGACTGGGCAGGGGAATCTCAGACTACAGTACAGCTGTAGGAGTTTGGGCCAGGCTAACAGCAGGCAGGTCTTCAACCCAAACCTATCCTTTGGAGGGGTGCTACCTCATATAGGAATCGGTGAGGACTAATACCCTGCTGTGCTCAGTCATCGTGGAGAGCAGCCAGGGCAAGCGTGGCCTTGGCACAAATGTGATAGTGGATCTAAAGGGGTGGTACTTGCGGCTGTTAGCCAGCTATGTTTTCTGAAGGACGCGACCCGAACAGTAGATCTTCATGGCCACCGTGGTTGTTTTTGTGGTGATTTAGGCTAGGTCAGAGCCGCCGCAGACAACTGTGCATACCGGGCCCTGCACGCGAGAGAAGTGATCGTGGGGTGAAGAGAGCATGGAAATCCAATTCCTGCTCGGTTGCTGAGCCCTGTACCTATGGAACAGATACTCCCGGTATTGGGGGGGGGGGCACCTTTGTCTCACTCACACCCAGGTGTATCTGGCCAGGGCACTTCATGTCACAGTGCAACGCAGGACCTTTAAGGGACGTAGTTATATGTGTGTGTGCATCCATGCGCATCAAGTATTGAGTGGAAGTGGGGCGCGCAGATGAGAATCCATCAGGAGCTGGCACTGTGAAGTAGGAAGCCATTAGCATAGCGTTAGCTTACTCTCTGGAGGAAGGGGCAGGGTCTGGAGGATCCCTTACAACTCAAAATGTGAGTTTTGGTAATTAATCATTTGAATATAAGAGTGTCTCTTCTATTGAAAGCAATCAGACTCATCACCTAGTGAAAGGGGTCAAGTTCTAAAGACTCGATTTATCTCAGTTCCTTTGTACTCAGCGGTGTCTGCGTAAATTGCTTATAAAGTGAAAAGCATGGGGGAAAAGGCACTGAGGAAGGTTTCTGAGGAAAGCTTTGTTTTAACTCTAGGCATTTTCTCCATTTATTATCAGAGGAAACTACATCAAAAATTACTGTGCTGGAAACAATGATTAAAAGCACCCTTTTCATTTGATTCTAAAAAACAAAAGAATGTAAGCTGTTCAAAAAAAAAAACAAAAAAACAAAAAAACCCACCAAAAAACGTCAACCAGCGCCAGGCCTCCCAACCCTGAAAAACTGAATGGCCTAGTACATGACGGCCTGACGCGGGGTGTGCTTCTGTGTGCCCTAGACACCGGGAGCGGGCTTACCTGTGATGTGTCCACACCACGGTGATGAATTAGTTAACCATTGACATAATCTTCATGTGCTGCAGCTAAGATTTCAGGTATTTTAAATCTAAATGAAGGCACTTTGCTTATCCTGTGTAAATGGAACTTACAAACAGAACTGCGATTTCATTTAATAGCTATAAACCATTACTCTAATGGTTTGACAAATACCTATGAGGATAGACTGCAATATTTCATCCAAGAAAGAACTGAATATTAAATAAATGTAACCTCCCAATGGGTTCTACTTTAACCCCCTACTAATTTTGGAGGGTGGATTTAAGAGCTGAAAGCATTTCAGAGTAAATGTTAGAGATGGCTGCAGCAGGTTCTGTGGTACAGATTAGCACTTTATCCTGGTAATCACAAAGCCTCTTTTCATCTCCCGTTATCACTTCAAACTCATCATGGGAAAGTGCAGAACTTAACTCTGAAGTTGGAAACACCACTGCTTCATGTCTAACTAACATCCTGCTGGGGGATTTAAGCAATTAACTAATTTCTCTGCTCATGCTTATTATTTTTCTGGGGCCACACACACACACACACACACAAAATCTAACAGTACATTTACAGACCTCATCCAGGTCGCTATCAATGGAGTCAAAAGTGCATGCCTCCGTAAAATGGAAAGATGAGTCTCCCTTCCACAGGCAGGGAATATATCAAAGGCACCATCTCTGGACTCACATAATAAAGTGTCATTGGGGGACTTTCAAATTAGAGGCCTCATAAGTTGGAAAATGTGAATGGTGTCTAGAACCGGAAAAAAAATAGTTTCTATAATTATCTTCTGTAATTAAAGATACGTTTGATGTTGGCTGATTGGAGAGTGAGAGAAAATAGGACAATGCCCGAAGGACAGATGTGTTCAAGGAGAGATTTGATAAGAAAAGGGAGAGTTTTCATGCTAAGCACACTACAGATTGAGTTTCATTTGATTCATGGACTTTTTTCTTCCAAAGACCTATCACTTAGAGGTACTACCAATGAACTTTTATCCTGACAATCAGGAAAAAATCTGGGGGACCCACAAAATTGATCATGTTGGTAGTGACCCGAGCAAAATAACAGCAGCTACAAACCCTTTAATTATAACCGGCTTTTCGAAAACCTGAAGCTGCTTATAATGGCTGCTTTCATTCTGTAGTTTTGTTTTGTGTTTGACAAGAGAAAAAAATGTGCTGAAAGCCTCCGATTACCTAATGGCAATTACCGGAAAACCAATCAAAAAGCAATTGGATTCTTAGAAAAGTGTGACTTATCAATTTATCCGACGG